>NC_136664.1:17098570-17559022 GCF_903797595.1 Erithacus rubecula
AGTCTCCTCCTGGGGATATTCCGGAGCCACATGGACACTGTGCTGTGCCCTGTGCTCTGGGATGGCCCTGCTGGAGCAGGGAGCTGCCACCACAGCAGCCCCTGGGCCCCTCCAGCCTCACCCACCCCGGAATCTCACAGATGGGTTTGGGTTGGAAGGAACCTCCTTAAAGCCACCCCATTCCACCCCTCCCATGTGCAGGGGCAGCTCCCACTACCCCAGGTTACCCAGAGCCCATCCAGCCTGGCTCAGACACTCCAGGGATGGGGCAGCCACAGGGAAACCTGTGCAAGAGTCCAAACTGACAGCCAGAGAAAAACTAAGAAAAAATGAAACCTTTTGATCTTTGGTGTGGCTCTGTAAAGTTTAGGGACCATGTTTACATTTACTAATGATGGTGTTTTCTCAAGTGGATCATCCAGTCTGAACTGAGGGATGCTGCCCCCACATCCTCTTGCTAGCTTGAGGTGCAACCTCACAAAGCATGACAAGGCAACATTTTTATGAACAAGCCTTGTGTCTGTGATCTGCCTTCCTATGAAATTAGTTCCTTCCCAAAAGCCTATTATTCCAGTTGTTAAATTACTCCAAGTCATGCTCCAAGGCATGTATAGTATACTACAATAAAACAGGAACAACACTTTGCATATCATTAAATGCCAAATTCTTTCTGCCACTCTGGAAGCAGAACTGCAGCCAGAAATGTCTGCTTTCCCTGCTTCTTTGCAATTCCAATTGCCAAGTGAACACAGGCTGGGGAGGCAGTTCTGCCAAGTGTCAGTGCTGCGTTAATATTGTTATTATTCTCTGGGACTGAAGTATATAATGCTATTTTCTCCAAAGGCATTATTGATACCACGGATTAGCATTACAATTTGTATAATTATTGCAGTGCCCACAGGAGTTCATGCCATCAAATATTTATATAACTCAGAATAGTTGAGTGCAAATGATTTTAGATGCCTTGCTGGACATTTGGAAGAAAAAAGTGATTGGATCTGGTAGCTAATTCAAAGGAAAAGCATAATATAGGATTGTCACAGGATATTCAAGAGATATTTGTCTTGGGATAATCTTGAAATCTCTTCACACTGCTTGTTTTAAATCAAGGGTCTTCAGCTTCTGGGTTTATTTTTTCTAATTTAAGTGTCCAGTGCCCCCTTCTCACTTCCCATGACCTGTTCCTTGAGTATCCAGCATTTGTTTTTTGTGCTTTAGGCCTCCATCCCACAAATACCTGCAGCAGAACACAGCACATAATGCTGTGCTGTCCAGCTGACCCCATCTGATGGATGTGGATTATCAAAGTGGCCCCAGTGACAAAAGAACAGCTCTGTTATTTTTTTTTTTTTTAATTAAAAGCCACTGCAGGATTGTTAATCAAAACCCAGAGTAATTAAAAAATATGTGGTATAAAATATTTCTAAATTAGGAAGAGATCAATGCAAAATATTCAAAACTCTGTAACACTGGAAATCAAAAGCAAATGTCCCATTTTTGTTTTTTAAAGAGACATAAAGCAGTGCCTTTAACCTTGCCAAGGCTGCAAAAACCAGAAAGATTTTCAAATGAAGATATATGCAGGCTAAAAAAAAGTAAATATAAATTCCATACTTTGTTCAGACAGCTGTTGAATGAACAGGCCTTTTTATGAGCCCCTTGCTCCAGGCCAGATGACACCAAATTCACAGGAATGGCTCCATCCCTGGAAGTGCCCAAAGCCAAGCTGGAGCAGCCTGGGATAGTGGAAGGTGTCCCTGCCTATGGTAGGGGAACAAAACTTGATGATTGATCCTTCCAACCCAAATCTTTCTATGATTCCATGATTCTATGATTTTTGAAGCAACTAATGACTATTCAGCTAAGTCTGATGTAAAAATGTCTACCACATGATTGATTTTTTTATAAAACCAGAAGCTCTGGAAATCCTAAAGGCAAGATGACTATCCCAGACCAGAGTCATATATCAGAAACAGTCAGAATTTCTTAATTCTTAAAGGCAAGAGCCCTTTTATACAAATAACAATGCTTCATCTGTCACCTCAGGTTAGACCATGGCGAAAAAAAAAAAAAAAAAAAAAAAGCAGACAAAAAGCAGCCTCACAATGCTGAGTATCAGCAAGTTGGAGGTGGTGACAGAGAGAACAAGACATTCAGAGAGAGTGAGGAGTCATTCCCACTAGATAATGCATGATGTTTAATCAGCTGTGTCACCTACTGCAGGTAGTGTGCAAGAGTTAAGCATTAATAGGATAAATCTGTCCTCTTCTATTTCAGTCTCAAAAAGAACTGCATTTGAGATGGTTTAAACAGATAATTTTGAAAAGATCAAGAGCAAGACCTAATAAGTAACACTCCATTAGAGACACAGCAATTAGAAGTTAGCGAGGTACCACACAACTCCAAGTTTAATATCAGCATTGTTGAAGAAATGGTATAATCATGGGTAGGGACATTAGCAAGACCTTGCAGTTAAGTTGAAAAAAAACTTCTATTTTTGTCTTCAACAACTCCAGAGAGCTGTTTCTCTCTGGTTCTCTATCACAGTAAGTGTAGACAGCATTACTTCTACAAATATCCTCAGTGTGCTGAAATCCAGTCATTTCATTTTTTTGCCAGAAAATGTTTGAACATTAAAAAAATGCAAATATAACATATGCTGCCTTGTATTTTCACCTTTTTGCCTCCCCTCAAAATATAGACTATTCATAACAAAAATTTTGGAATACTGCAAGAGAAGCAGTGTTAATATCTTCAAAATTAAGATAACATGAGGAGAGGGTGGCACATGATTTCTCTTCTGCCAAGTGGGTTTCTATTCAAAACAGATCAGGATGCAGATGAATATTTCCATGGAAGATAATGGGATTTGAAGTCACTTTGAAGCAGCAGAACTAATAGACTCCAGAGAGGTCAAATCAAGTTAAGTGAAGCAGAGAGCCTGACCTACAGTTTTAGCACCATGAAATACTGTCTGTGTCAGAAAGTTCAGGTGATTGCTTAATTTTAGGTAAACAGCCAAACTAACTACTCCAAGTCATTCATTAATACCCTGCAACTAAATTAGTTCATAAAAGCAACTACTGAATAAGGAGAGGATCACCAGTTTCTAGCTCAATTCTCCTTTTAGCTTGTCTTAACCAAAGTTGTATCACAGTAATTGCAAATGACTTTGCTATCATTAATATCATTAAACTTCATGGAGAAAGCAGTCTGTGGGGACATTAAAATAAAATCAACTATGCAAAATTAAAAGACTCAACAACTCTTCTTTAAGGCAGTGTGATACTAATTAACAACAATTGCTTTCTGGTTGAGAAAAGACTCCTGGCTGTGTAAATCAGGAAATGCTGTGCTGTAGCTTACAGCAGTCAAATCTGGAAAAGAAGGGGAAAAAACCCAATCACACCTACATTCCAACAAAAACTGGCAAACAATGCAGTTCAGGGAAAAGGTACTGGAATGCAAACCCTTCTCAGCCAGGATACAAGATTTACACAAAACCCTTGGGGTCACAAGATACTGATTAAGAAATGAAGCAAAAATTCAGAGTAGTCTTCTGGGTGAGCACCAGGAGTTGCCAGTGTAGCTCTGGATGAAGGCTTTCCTCACTCATCTCAGTTTGGGCTGCTCCTTACACCCTGTGGCAAGATGTTTGTCCTTTCTGGAACTGGTGCTCTGCTGTGTGTGGAATGAATCCAGAGAGCTTGGAAATAATCAACACTAAGGGAAAGAACATGGACTGCAGTTTCCCTATCTTAATTCCTTCAGCTGCCCTCTTGAGATAAAATAATAACAGTTCTATAACTTTTATGAGAACATGTACTGCCATAATTCAATAGGATTAAATATGGGATTTTTTTCATAATTGCAAACCAAACTTTTACCTTGTTTTAGAAACAGTTGAAACTTTTAGGCTTTCCTGAATTCTTTATTGTATCTTCTGCCTATTGAAAAAGAATAATGACTATGCAAAAAAGAGAAAGGGACATCTCTGGCAATCCAGAGCCAGCAGGGAGAATGTTCTGTCAAAAACTAAACCAGAATTCAGACAGCACAGAAGGGTCTTACTCCAAATAAATAACAAATACGGAAGGAGGCTTAGAGTTAATATTAGCTAAACCAATCTTAGGGTGAATTAGGATCATTATAATGATCAAATCATTATTTAAATTACTTCCTTAAATGCAGAAACAAATATGGGACTTCTCTAAAAGTGAAGAGTTATGTTTATTTGTGGGGAGTACATTTTTAGTAACTAAGTGGCTAGAGTTCTTCAGCTCACAGCAATGCACTGCTTATTTGGACTATGTTATCACTGCAAGATTCATCTCTTTCAGACTAATCTATCATGACTTTAACAGGTGGGGTTTCTTTGTTTCTGCCTCTTAATGTAAATAAGCAATTAAGATGTGGAAGATATGAAGGCAACAATTTCTAATAAGTACTTTCAGCTACACAGCTGGATTATGGAGATTTTTTAAATTTAGAGTAAAAGACACTTAGATCTTACATTAAAGAGAAAAAGTGGGGGAAATATTTATGTAATAGTGCATTGTCAAAGAAAGGATATTTAGACACTTTCATTCCTTAATTGCAGCACTTAATATCACCAATAGAATGCTATTTCAGTAAAACACGTATTTCTTAGAATAACAGCAAAGCAACAGAACTGCTTAAGTGGCTGAGGCTGTACAATCTATGGGAGACTGGCTCAGGTTAAATTCTGATATCTTTTATCAGCTTCCTGACAATAACTCCTCCTTCAGTGGAATGCTGAGCCCAGTGCTGGAGCCTGGGCTGCTCCTTCCAGAGCAGATGCCACAACCTCATCCTTTAGAGAACCACATTTCATTGTTGACACAAAACTCTTGATAAACCAAAGCCTAACAGACACCCACCTAAACCTGGAGAGAACCTGCAAGAGGAGTCAGCTCTGATATCCCCCAGAGGCATCCCATAGCACAGAAGACAGCACCCTCAAAAACACAAATCAAATTTTGCTTCTGCCAGGAAAGGTTGGACCAGATGATCCTTGAAGTCCCTCCTAACCTAACATTCTAGGATTTCCATTGAACCAGTGTGGAAACGGGTTCATTAGAAAAAGGGAAATTTATCTTTTGAGTGGGTGCCTAGATCACCCAAAATAATGCTCAGGAAGGTTCTTAGGGCTGACCCAAACAGGAATGAGTGACCCTGCCCACCCCAACAGTGCAAGGGAGGATCCTGTTCCCTCCAAGGACTCTGGGTCCTGTTTGCATCACCTCACACTGAACTGAGGCAGAGATACCACAAGGATCAGTCCACTCCTGAAATTCCCTTCCCTGATCACAAATTCCTGACACCCTCAATGTCCCCTGACCTACAACTGTGCACCTTCAAGCTCTCTTCAACCAACTCTCTCTGCAAAAGAGGCAGCTCTGCTTTCCTTTCTCCATGCTGTGTATCCTTCTCAGCTACTGGGAAAGAAAAAAAAAAAAAAAGAAAAAAAAAAAGAAAAAAAAAAAAAGAAAAAAAACCAAAAAACAAAAACAAACTTGTGAAGAGCTGTGGTCTTCTCTTACTTCAGGAAGCACAAGAGCTCAGAAGAATGACATTCAACTAGAACAGCAGCTCCACAAGACTGGAGTTTTCCAATTCATATCTGTCTTGGCTTGCAATGTAAACAAAAGTATGTATTCTATATGTATGCATGTATGTTTATCTATTCTATGTACTCTGTTAAAACCAGGTGGGACAATGGGGAGCAGCCAAGCATTCCTACCTGGATATAAACTGAGACTTGGAACACCAGAGCAGCCTTTTCCACTGGGTTCCTGAGGAGAGCCAGACCTTTCCACATCATCCCTGGAGCTTCAGAGGAAAACTGCACCTTCTCCAGGAGCACTGCTCCAGCTGAACCACATCTGCCACTGCAGGAGGATGCAGCCACCATTGAATGGGACTGCTGCCAGCACCCTGACTGACTGACGGGTGTCAGCTTGGATTCTGACTCTGGCAGGGTTTTGGTTTTGTACTACTGCATTTTATTTTAATTTTTTTCTATTAAGTTGTAGTTTGTTTGTTTTGGTATTTTTCCTATTTACACATACTAGTAAAGAACTGTTATTCCTATTCCCATATCTTGCCTGAGAAGCCCTTAATTTCAAAATTACAATAATAATTCAGAGGGAGGAGGTTTACATCTGACATTTCAAGGGAGCCTCTTGTCTTCCTTAGCAGACATCTGTCTTTCAAACCAAGACTATCCATGGTTAACACAGCAACTGAAGCTTGAAAGAGTTGCAAGAGTAGCACAGGAGCTGAGCTGAAAGCAGCCAACTCCAGGCTAGTCAGACATCAATTTGATTTGTCCTCCCATCCTAGATTACAGTTTTGCTCCAGCCTGCTCTGTGCAACTCTGAGCTTCATTTGTTCTGTACCAAGCAATATCATTTCTTGAGATTCTACTGGTTCCTAATGATGTGGAATATAACATGTCACTGCTGAATGCAGTTAAGAAATATGCAAAAGAGAAAATGCCAAACTTTGAAAGAAAATCCTGTCTTAGCACACTATTAGACTAATCATGTGAAAATGTTTATTTGCCATGAAGTCACAGCTATTAAACAAATTGGTCCATTCTGCTGTGCCAGAGTATTCTCACATGGATTGCAAGATTTCTTTAAAATTATGTTGAAAAAGATACATTCAGCTAATGAAATTAATGAGCTTTAATACTCCCTTGAAGTACAGGTTTTCAGCACAAATTTGCTTCATTATCACAGCTCTGTAAACCTTGTAATGCATAATGGTCACTGATACTGCCCAGAACACAGTGAAACATGGCAAAAGTTTAATTGTACATGCACCTACATTTTAAAGCAAATAAGGCACTCTCCAAGGCTATTAATATAACAGATGCCTTTTATAATTAAAGGGATAATGTCCAAAGATTAGCTGGAAAGTATTTTAATTAAAGTTAGTAAATTACTGTTGAAGTCATCATTACATGGAAACTCAATTAAAATTAGATCCTTAATTCTGCAGCAGCACAGCAACAGTAAGTTTCCCCACATTTGTGTCACATACAGAACTTCATCTCACATGCTGAAGCACCTGGTTTGGTACAAGTTTTCCTCATTTCTGTAGTGCTTTACTGTACAGAAAAGAGCCAAATCTGGTGCACTGTTAAATGCTCTTTATTTTTCTCCCTGCTCTTCTCAAGCAGAAGACTTTTTAAAATCTCATCCCCAAAGAGGAGCACTCACATAAAAAGTAATTTTAATGAGTTTATAAAAATATATTCACAGAAAATACAGCATTAGCCCTGTTAAACCTTTTCTGTGGCATCGTTTGAATGAATGGGTAAAAAGGCACAGAAGGGCTCAATAGCTTCTCTTGAATGCATCAGCACTACAAATACAAATCCATTACAGGAAGGCCATCTCAAAGTGTATTTCAACAGCTCAGTTTAGGAAAGGTTTACAAGGTCTTTGGATGGTACAAAGTGACTCTGGCAAGTAGTTAACATAACTAATTATAAGAACACATTTTTCTTCTAGACAGAGGAAGGTTTAAGGTCATCTTTTTCTCTCTTTTTTTATAATGAGCTGAGGAAGAGCATCCACTTTTTGCCTACTTTGTCAGTTTTATGAGATGCCACACTGCATTCCTACAGTTTGCTTTCTATGTCACTAAGTTATCTCTTCAACACTCTCCAGACCATCCACAGATGAAAAAGGTCAGTCAAACCCAGAGTTTAAGTAAACAATTGCATGGATCTGGCCTGTTGAGCAGTAAAGTGAAATCCTTGAACGAACAGGAGCAGTCTCTTGTTCACCAGAAGCCTGAAACTAGATTGGCAGGTGGTGCCCCTCAGGAAGTAGCAAATGCCCAAGATTTTGGGCTATATATGAGAAAAAGTGACAAGAAGGGGGTAGTGATCATATGAACAGGGAACAGTGGCAGAGGAGCTGGGAAGTTGGAAATTAAGATATTTTACTTTGCGGAATAGAAACTCCCAAAGTAAAAGGTAAATTTAAAAACACACATCAGCTCATAATTGTTATAGAATGGATAACAACCTGAAATGGTGACCAGAGGATAGAGCAGCTCTGCTGGAGGAAAGGCTGGCACAGCTGGCATTGCTCACCTGGAGAAGAGAAGCTTTGGGCTGAGCTCAGGGGGCCCTGCAGGGCCTGGAGGAGCTGCAGGAAAGATGGAGAGAGAAAATTGGCAAGGGCTGGAGGGACAGGAGCCAGGGAATGGCTCCAGTGGCAGAGGGCAGGGCTGGATGGGATATTGGGAATTAGGAATTGTTCCCTGGCAGGGTGGGCAGGGCTGGCACAGGGTGCCCAGAGCAGCTGTGGCTGCCCCTGGATCCCTGGCAGTGCCCAAGGCCAGGCTGGACACTGGGGCTGGAGCAGCCTGGGACACTGGGAGGGGTCCCTGCATGGCTGGGGTGGGGAAATAGGCTTATTTTAAAATCCCTTTCAAACCAAACCATTCCATGATTCTATGAAATGTGTCCTTTAAGATTAAATTGATGCACTACTGATAACTTCACCTGCTAAATTACAATTACCACTTCTGCAGTGGGAGGAGAGCACAGATTTGGGAGAGCACCGGTTAGGCTGTCAAACTGCCTGACAAACACAATTCACTTCAGTACACCAGAGTTTCCTGTATGACCTGCACATCCATGGCAGAAATCCCTCCCATTGAGCCAAAAGCTGAGATACACCACAGAGGTGAGCATATATCTAAATGCACTGTCTGAAGTGGTATTGATTTTCACAGCCTCAGAACATGTCCAGCAAAATGACTCTCTTTTCACTGGTTTTGACCAGCTCTGTTGGCCTCACTTACAAGAGTGTCCTTGCATTTCAAAACAAGTGTTTAGTGGGGCTATAGGGAGGGACCCATCAGGAAACAGCATACATTACACTGCTGCAGTCAAGAAAGCTGTGTTAATAGCACTGGCAGTGCTGAAACTGCTTTTCTTGTTGGTTTGCTGCAGGGTTAAAATATATATTGAAAACTTAAAACCATCCTTTCTCCATCTTTCAGCACTGGATATATTTTATTTTTGTAACTAGACTTGCTTGGAAAATTCTTGCAAGCATTTTTAACCTTTTTGATGCTGAGGCTTCTGCCAAAAGCTTCATTACACCATTCCCAATTACCCAGAAACTTAACAATTTCTACCAGTTTTTAACTTATCTCTTGTGATATAGTTCTTGCTTTTTCAATAGCAGGATACTAATTAGCACTTAACATTTACTTAATGCATTCTGTTAGAGCAAAATGAATTACGATCTTTATTAACCTGAACTGAGAAATTATGAAATTGTCTATTCAGTCCCTGGGTATATTCACTGCATTTCTATTGTGTTGGTTTTCTTAGGATTCTACTGTATTTTCCACACACTGGGATAATGAGTCTGCTAAATTGCTATCTGCAATAAATTTCTTGTGAAATGGTTCAGTTTCATTTTTTCCACTCTTTCATTTCTAGCTTTGAATAGAGAACCCTAGAGTGAGAGAGAGATTGCAAAGAAAAAAACAATTCAGATAAGGAAATCACTAGAGTTTGGAAGAGGATAAACCCAAAAGGTTCAGGGATTATAAATGCACCAGCTGGTCATTTCAGCTGTATTCACATCAAGCCTTATGCTGAAATACATTTGGAAACTGTCAATAGTGTCATTAGCTCTCACAGAATTGTTTTGCCTCTCTCCAGGTCTCCATGACCACTCTGCACATCCCCCATTTGTAATGACCTGACTCTCCTCTCTCCAGACCCCTCTTGCTTAACTCCCCAGCCCCTTTTTTCTTTATTTTTTAGGAGAAAGCCTCTACACCTCCTGGCTGCTTTTATCCTTGTCCTTCAATGCAGGACTATCTTGAGTCTTTGAGTCCTCCTCAGAGCCACAAATTAATGTGAGTGTTACTTCAGGAACTTTAGGGGTTTTTACCTTTTAAGTGTAATCCTAATGACTATAAATTACAGTGCAGAGCTCCTTTAGAGGAAGACACAATGTGAGAAAATCAAGAGTCAGTGGGGACAGAGACTGGGTAGAACACCTGAGCAGCTAAGTGCAAAACCTGATGGCTATTTAATAGCCTATTTAATGGCCATTTAACAGATATTGAGTAAAATTATATTCTGACAAAGGCCAAACAAAAAAAGGGGCTCCAAGGATTTTGCTTTTCTCCTGTTCACCCAACACAACCAGCACTTTTACCAAATGTCCTGGGTTTACACTGAATTGATTTTAGTCCTTATTACTTTCAAACTAAGCTCCATTCAAGTCAGCTTTGTAGCAGCAGCATTGGCCCTAGCTGCAATGGGATACACACAAAACACTGTTTATAAAAAGTCCCTCTCAAACACACACTGCTGTGGCCTTTTGTTAATTTGAACAAACTAGGGAGTCCAGCTGAACTGCTGATCACATCCATGAGGAAAATGTTCCCAAAGTGAGCATCTGAGTCAGGGTTTGGGCTCTCAGACATGCCAGAGCTTAAGAACAATGGCTGGGTAAAGCACACCACAAAGAACTGCTTTTGGAGTTTAATTTAATATATTTTGGTACTTCTTACTGCTGCAAGAAAAACAAGCAGATATAATTCCCCCTTGTGAGGATGGTTATGTACTTTTCCTTGAAATCATCACCTAGTTAATGACAGCTCTTTAGATATAATTAAATTTATGCACAAAGAATTGCTGCTGTGTAGAACAAGTTATCCAAACAGTATTGTTTGGTTTGACTTTCTTTCCAGAATGTTCAGCTAATAAAAGATATTAGACTTCTTTTCACATAATCAAATAGAATTAAATAGTAAATAATTTGTGATAAAAGGCAAAAGACATTGATCCCTGATCATCTTTCTCATCTGGTTATATTTTTGTAAAGACAGTGACCAATAACAACTTGCTTGATATTTCGTTAACAGTGTCTACTCTTCAGCTAATAAACACTACCAAAAGTTCTCAGGTTTTTTTGCTTGTTTTGGGGATATTTTTGGGGTTTTGTCTCATGTAGGCTTTTTAAAATCATGGTTTCCAACAGTTTTGGTTATAAAAAGCAATACACAACATGTAGTGGAATAGCCAGTATCAGCATATGCTGCTTTTCCAGTAACATTTTTATACAGAAGATTCAGGCAATGAAACTCCATCTTTTCCTCACAAGCAGTTGAAACTGAACACAAGAAACTCTCTGAAGATATGGAGATTCAGATGCATTGTTCATGTGTAAAAGAGAATCCATTTCATGAAACATCTGTGAATTTCCCCAATGGTAATCAATTTTACCATCCTTAGCTATTACTTTTGGAGGATAAAGAACAATAGTAAAAAGTTAGGAAATTGAATAAAATCCAAATGAGGCCAGTTTTGAGCACTCCAGGATCTCATCCATGGAAAGGCTGTTCATGGAAGCACTGCAGCCTGATTTTGGAACAAGATACCTAAGCTTGACCTACATTACCTCCTAAGCCTTTAGACTTTTTCCTCACCCCTCTATGATTTATAATGCATAAGTAATTTTAAGCTTTACAGCTCAGACTGTGTCTGGTCTTCCCAGCATGCAGAATCAGAGTTTCCTGAGGCTCCAACAGCCTCCATCCTAAAACCCTTCTAAACCTTCCCCAGTTCATTTATTGCCATGGAGGTGGGCAGCACCAGGCTATGGAGGGAGCAGCATGAGGACCCAGCAGATTTAGGAAAATGTTAAAATATATTTGATGAAGATGTATTCAAACAAATCCTTCCCTATTCACTCCAGGGGAGAAAAGACATTGTTAAAGGAAACAGTTCTGAGAAGACACCAAGAACCACTCTTATATACAACTATTATCAGTGATTGATTTCTGCTTATTCTGCCTCACAAAGTCATTCAGAGATTTGCTCTGACAAAATATTGCACTAATAAAGGTAATACACTAAGTTTCAATGGGATTTAATTTTAAGTAAAATGACTAAAATTTATCTTATCTTACTTTCTTAAAGGTAGAGCAGAACTACATATGATTACACTTTTTAGTACTAAGCTGACCTTCCTCCCCCTCTAAAAAAATAATTAAGATTCTGTAGAATCTGAGTCAGCATTTTAGTTCATTAAAAGCTCAGCATATCAGGCCCTGTTTCTTATTCCCTATTACTTTTTACTTGTTTGATATAAGTGCTCTGCTAGAATATTTCCCCCCAAGACATGTCATCATTTCACTCTTTGCCTTGTTTTTGCTTTTGCTGAGCTAAAAAATCAATATCTGCATAAGCCAATTTTTAATTAAGCAATGTGGTTCTACACAGATATTTTCCTGTCTTTAATATTTATATACATGCACAAAACATAAGTGTGTAATTATCCTCTATAAGCCATATTCAAAGCTTTCTGAAGCAAATGGGAAGACTTTTGATTTTCCTGAACTTTTGAATTATGTCCTAGAAACAAACATCACCAGAGATCTTACTCAGCCAACTGGAAGAAAAGAGATCAATGCTCTTCTATTCTCCCTTGGATGGTCCATCCCTGACTGCAACAGAAAGAAAATCAAATGCTAAAGAAACAGATGCTTTGATTTATTCAATGAGGACTGTGGAAAATTATATGTCCAAAATTTTAGATAAAGACTTAGTTAAGATTTCAGATGAAGAAAAATACACAGTTTTGCAGCAGATTTTTTGGAAGAGTTTCAAGGAGATTTAAAATATTACAATTTAAGATGTGGTGTCTGATAGAAGTCAGAAAACAGAGTAGAGAAAAAGTGAGACAAGATCACCAAATCCAGTTAAAAATATGTCTTGCCCCCTCATATATCCTTTGCTCTTATCTTTTAATACCAACTGAATTAATTGGTTCAGGACTTGAGGTGCCACTGTACAAGGTTGTAAGACTTGATAAATTGTGATTTTTTTTTTTTTAAGGGGTGTCTCTGCAAGAGCACTGCTTGAAGAATAATTACATTTTCAAATTAGAGACTATCAGGTCTTTCTCTGGTATGAAACAGAGGCACAGAAATATAAATATTCACATGGAATGTTAACAGCCAGGTGGGGAAGAGACTGAGGCAGCAGAAGAAAAGTGCAGTGTTAGACTTACCCAAGGTGCTGTCATTGCACTTTCCAGCAGGGTGCAAAGGACAACTAGAGCCACATGAACTGGAGTTTCACTGGGAGACACTGCTGTGGGCAACTCCTCACCAGCTGCTACTGCACAAGCCACAAACAGGATTTTATCAAAATATTCTCCTCATGTGGTCCTGCAGGCTCGAAGGAAGGAAAACATGAGGGGATGGAGTTGCACCCTCTAGGGTGCAGGTGACAGAGCTGAGGGGCAGGGACACTCCTGAGGGACCTGGACAAGCTCCACAAGTGGCCCCTGGGATCCTCCTGAGGATTAACAAGGCTGGGGCTGAAGCTGGGCCAGAGCAGGGATCCATCCCTCCATGCCCTGGGATCCCTCCATGCCCTGGGATCCCTCCATGGCCTGGGATCCATCCATGGCCTGGGATCCCTCCATGGCCTGGATCCCTCCATGGCCTGGGATCCCTCCCTGCTGGGGCTGAGCAGCTGGAGCAGCCCTGGGAGAGGCTCTGGGGATCTGTGGGGCAGAGCTGGGACCCCAAACCCCCCTGCCCTGGGCTGGGCCAGCGTGGGCAGCAGGGCAGGGGGATTCTGCCCCTCTGCCCCCAGGTGAGACCCTGAGCACCTGCAGAGCTGCCCCAGCCCTGGGCCAGCCCAGCCAGGAGCTGGAGCTGCTGCAGAGAGCCCAGAGGAGGCACAGGAGGAGCAGAGGATGGAGCAGCTCTGCTGGAGGAAAGGCTGGCACAGCTGGCATTGCTCACCTGGAGAGGAGAAGCTTTGGGCTGAGCTCAGGGGGCCCTGCAGGGCCTGAAGGAGCTGCAGGAAAGATGGAGAGAGACAATTGGCAAGGGCTGGAGGGACAGGAGCCAGGGAATGGCTCCAGTGGCAGAGGGCAGGGCTGGATGGGATATTGGGAATTAGGAATTGTTCTCTGGCAGGGTGGGCAGGGCTGGCACAGGGTGCCCAGAGCAGCTGTGGCTGCCCCTGGATCCCTGGCAGTGCCCAAGGCCAGGCTGGACACTGGGGCTGGAGCAGCCTGGGACACTGGGAGGGGTCCCTGCATGGCTGGGGTGGAAGTTGCTTTATACAGTCCTTTCCAAGCCAGGCCATTCTATGATTTTACATTTGTCAGGAAAATGAGTGATGCTGTAAGAAAAGCCTCTACAAGCTCCTTTGCCCCTTGCAGTTTCCACTGTCACACACTACTCAGAACTCTGTCCTTATCTCAGGTCTGTTCTCTGCCTCAGGGGATTTAAATCCACCAGCTCTGGCCTCACCCTCGGGCTCCTGGCTCATCCTCAGGCTGTGGAGAGTGACACACTGATAACAAACATCTAAAATTCCACCTCTGTGTAAAAGGTTGGAGGTCAAAATTTGAGCTGTGTGTGCAGCTCTGGTGTCTACAAGGTTAAGCAACAAGTGATTCTTCAGCATTACAAGCTTTGACTTGAGCAAAAAGCACTAAACCAGCTTCTGATTTCAGATGCTGCATTACCTTCCTGAAGAAACCTAATGGCTGGGCACAGCTCCCTGGGACATTCTGCAAAGGTGCTTAAAGTAGGACTATGCAGAACTTGAAACTGTCTTTTTTTAATCAAATTTTCTCCTTAACACATACTGTGCAATGGGAGGGAAATAGTTTTGTGTCAATTTACAGAGGATTCAATAAAAGCAAATTAAAAAGTTGTTTCCTATTAAAATTGACACAAGTTTTCTATTATCATGAGTATTATTAACTGGAGATATATGTGCCAGATCTTCTTTTAATTACAGACATATAACTTACACAAAGAGAAGTCATATCTTCCAAGTAATTACAGGCAGCTCTAAAGCATATTATTGTATTATTAAATTAAAAAATCTGCTAGTAGAAAGATCAGAAATTAAATATAGAATCATCCAGCATTCAAAGAAAAAGTAGGCATAGAGAGACATGAAATAAGCTAAATTATTCAGATTTAAAACACAGTTTTCACACAGGAAGAATTATATGCAGTAGCAGTGTTTTGCTGCAGTTTTCTAAATCGGATGTAGCTACCAGCAAACTATTCAGCTCTCATTAAAGCAAACGAAGAAATAAATCCAGCCTATCCTGAAGAGCAGCCAAAGAACATTTATTCCCCAGTGAAACCATTTTCAGAAAGATCCCCATGCCTAGCTAGAAGAAGAAAATGAGCAACAGCATCATAAAATGAGAGTACAATGTATTGTCTCTGCTCAGCTCTTCAGAACTTGCACAGGTGTGTGATTTAACCCTCCTTTTCAAGCTCAGGACTCAGAATTCCTTATCCTGACCAGTGGTAGTGAGACAGGATGGAGGCACAGGCATTGCTCCAGATGGATTCCACAGACCTCTGAAGTCCTCATTAGCAAGACATGAACAATCCAAAGCTGAATATTTTACCCATGATCAGCCCTTGGAAGAGGCAAACCTGGCTGTGCAGACCACAGAGGACATGGGCTCCCTGAAGTTGTGATTCTTCATTCACCTCAGCCCAAACTGCCCCATAATTTGTGCTACCCCACCAAAAACCAGTTCAGCTCCCTGAGTCTGCAGGGCTCACTCTGAATTAATGCTGAGCTTTAATAAGAGGGAGAATAGCACAGATTAAAAAGGATCATAATGCATAAAACTGCATTTTGAGGTTGAGCTGGATGTAGACTTTTAGCTGGCTGTTACATATTTTGCTGAAGCTTTAGAGAAGGATTTCCAGGAAGCATTTTCAAAATTAGTTCCAGGAGCCTTTTCTGTATGACCATGGAGAGACAAACATGTGCATGTGCTAGATACATATTCAAAGTGTACATCTATTTTTATACCAATGTCTAAGTTTTAAAATATTTAAATATTTTATCCCTTTTCCCCCACTAATAGTTTCCAGTAATGGGCAGATCCACAACTGCCATAACATTGCAAGAATGATTCCTTTAATCAGATTTCCCTTTTAATTTTGTGAGGTAAACAGGTTTAGAAATCTGTGATAAACTCTGAACTTCTGGATATTTATCTAAGGTGAACTCAAAGCAATCCCTTCTAAAATCTGCCATGCTATAATTTTAGTGCTAAAGATCTGCCTTAAGGTCCTGCAGTTTGCATGTAAAGTTTTATTGTTATAAATTATAGCCAATGGTGTGTTTTCTTGTGATATTGTAGTTATTGCCTTTTCTTAGATTCACTTTCTTCTTAATGTTAACAGAAGTCCTCTAAATCAAGCAAAATATTTTTCTCTTCCTATATGTCAACAGCACACCTTTTTTTTAAAACAAGTACCAACTACATTAATAGCAAGATTAAAAATAAGTTGTACTAGTAGCCTTGGCAGGTACTCTGCAAATATAAAGGCTATTAAATTTTATAAGGCATTAACACCCTAGTAAACTCTTAAAATGTCCATCCACCCTCACAATGGTCTCTGGCTACACATCAGAAGTGGAAGACACCACAAATTTTGGTTGGATGACATAAGACAAAAAACATGCTAGCTTCAACACTTACTGCACAAACCTGTTTTTCTCTGGCTAATTCAAAGTGTCATCAGAATGGATTGAAGAGCGAAGAAAAGAGAAAGAATGAGGGAGAGGAGGTAAATTAATTCCTCCATACCAGAAAGCCAACTTTCAGTCAGCTTTTCCCTGGATGTTTGTATCTGCAAGCCTACTGAGGATTCCAGCAGAAGGAAGTCTATTAATTTTCCATGTACTTGTTGACGAAAAAGCTATCAGGATTATGGGCTGAATATTTCTAGACTAGGGAAAGTAAGGGATGCAATTAATCTCTGTGAACTAAAATATACCTCTTTTCATTAATCTTTTATTGTAAATGAGCAAAGTAATTGAACCAGTACCACACTGTCAGAATAAATGCAATGCCAGTGGGATATGCATGAGAGAGCACACACTGATTGAGTATTAAATATCTAACAGCAATAATTTATGGTTCATTACCTCTTTTTGGAGTTCCTTAGTTGCAGAGTACTTGAATTTTAAGTAGACAGACTTTCAGCAGAAACTGCTTTCAAAAGCTAAACATACCAAATATGCAAAACCCTCCACAATCTACTTAAAATTAAGAGTTTTGTACTTAGTCGAGCCAAACGCTGCACCACCAGAAACATGCAGCTGTTTGCAACTTGGATTAATGCAATTAAAGATGCAGTGATGAATTCCCCCAGGATCACGTGCCAAGTGAAAACCAGAGAAATTAACAGAACTGTACACAAGCAGATCACTGGTAAAAATGGCCAAATACCTTCTCACCTGTGTTCCCAAAAGGAGACTTCATAGAGGAGACACAGCTTTGTGCTGCTCCCCTGGGTCCTGTCACTGGAAACCAGGACCAGAGGGAACAGCTGGAGCTGGGCCAGGCCAGGGTTATGCTGGATTTTGGGGAAAGATTCTGCTTCCCCAGAGGGTGCTGGCACTGCCCAGGCTCCCCAGGAATGGGCACTTCCCCGAGGCTGCCAGAGCTCCACTTAAAACACTGTGTCACCTGACATCATTTAATTTTCAAGTAACTACTCCATCTCTTCAAGGGGAATATATTCTGACATCCCCTTGTATAATTTGAGGTATAAATAATTTTCTCTTTATTATGTGTTGCATTTTGGCTGTAGGAGTGGTGGAAAGGGTAATGCAACATAGTTCCCCATGTAATGGAGAAGCAAAAAGAGAGCTTTATCTAAAGAAACACTATACTTGTATAGGGTAGTTCATGAAAAACAGAATAGAAAAGGCTCATTGGTCCAAGAAGGCAACACCTCTTTGAAAACATGCTTTCTGTAAAATATCACAAGACACTCACAGGGCTCTCATACACCCTGCAGGGGCATAATCATTGCTATAACTTCTTGTCCTTGTGAAGCCTGAGAACGGGCTGCTTGCTTGGCTCCCAGTAGTGTCCTAAGCACAGTATGAGTGAGCATTCCTGACAGCACCAGGCTTGTGGGCAATTGTGCCAACAGTGAGAACAGCAATGAGTTTGGCCTCTTCCCTTGGCACCTCTTCCCCAGGCTGTGAGCAGAACCACCTTTTGCAGGGGAGAGATGTCAGCTTTGCTAAATAGACACACCACGACCTCCTTCACCAAGAGGCCTCCTGACAGATTCCAGCTGTCCTGCTTTGACAGAATCTTTCAAGGATCAAAGAGAAGATCATATTGGAAGTGGGAAATAAATGCTTCAGTGTTTTTATGCCTTCTTCATCTTGACTTCACAGGGGTGTAAGTGATGAAATCTGTGCTAAACTAGACAGGAGTCAACACAAACCCACAGATTTTATTCCTCTTTCTGAAATTTACTCTTTCTGTTGCCTACTGGAATCAGTCCTGGAATGCATACTGGGCTCCTGAGCCTATCTGCTCCTGGTGAATTCTGCTCATCTGTTGAAATTTAAACTGTCCTATTCAGACACTGCTCACTTGGCAACAGACTGCTTTATGTTTACTGTTTATTGATTTTTGTTAACTAGGACTATAGAGAAGAAGCATTTCAGTTTCAAAGTCGTCCCAGAGGACACGGGCAGGTTGCAATCACTTACACTGTAAAAGAGCTTCATATTAATTGACTCTATATTTACATATTATGAATGCATATTTTAATCTGTTTTACATGAATAAGTCCTCCACAATGAAGATTTCATTTCCTTTTTTAAAACAATATAACTACTTGCCTTGTTTGAAGAGACAAATCTCTTCTAAATTGTTTTGACCTTCCCTTGTGTCCTTTCTTAAAGTGGAAGTTGTATCTGCCTTCTCAGTTTAGGAATTTCTTATCTTAAAGCAAAGGGATGAACTCAACTTCAAACTGAAACCATTTCATTGTGCTCCCTCCAATTTGGCAAGTCACCCTCTCTGTCTGTGTTTGAAGCAGTCAAATTCCTGACTAGCTCAACTATTTTTAGCAACAATAGACAAAAGGCTGAGAACAGACCAGCTACAGCACTGTGCTGGAAAAGGTCTCTGGGCAAACCAAGAAAGATATGGAGATATCCCAGACTAATAAAATACAAAGGTCAGGACATTAATCTGGAACAGAGCAGAGCCAGCTGAACATGGCACTCCTGTTGCTGTTTAATATTTTGCCCTCAACCTTGGCAAAGTTTGTTCTCTTCCTGTACAAACCTTTTGTTTGGAGTTTCCAAAGCCAACCTACATTAAGATGAGACACTTTCTTACCCATCTCTAATTTCATTACCATCAGAGCAAAACTTGGTTAAGAGGCTTTAATAAAATATTACCCATCTATCCAACACACTCTTTGGCTTCATTTTTTTAGGCACAGAAAGTTTATAGTCATCATTATCCCTACCCAAACCCCAAATATTTATCAATGTTCTGCTGTTTTCCAGGACCACAGGAACTATTACAAGCCAGCTCTGCTGGGATCTGAAAGCAGAGCCAGACAAAGCTTTCCTCACAAAGTACCTGCCTCCCTCAGCACAGTTTCCAAGCCTTTCCATAAATTATTGGCTCACACAGGACACCCCTGCTAGCAAACAGAAACACCTCCATCCTCAGGCCTCAGGATAGGGAGGCATCTTGCAGAGTCCTGTTTGTCAGGCACCATATTTAAAGCAATGCAATAAAACAATTAAGTATATTCACAGATGTGAGCACTGCAGCCCTGAGTGTTTCTACTCCATTTCTTCATTCTCAAATCACTCTAATATTCCTCTAATAAATGTGTACTCTGGGGGCTTATCTGTTACTGCTCTGTGTCTTCACAGCACCTTTGTAGCAATGTTCTTTTGTGTTTGGAATTACACCCTGCAGAAATTGCTTCCTGCCACCGAGACAGACCAATTCATTTTATGACTACAAATCTATATTAATGTCTTTTCTGCAGTATTTAATGATGCAAGTCCTTCCACTGTTACTCTTAAGCATATCAAGGCCTGTATTTCTGGAGACAGTAGTGCATGCAAAAAGATCACAGTGGTTTTTATTGCAGCTAGAAACTACCTGATGTTGCCATGATCAATAAGTGATACCATGTGTGTGTTGCATTAAAATGTTAAATATGGACAAACAAATAAAAATCAGGGCCAAGTGACTCCAATGGAATAAAGACACAGTTACCATTTATATTTTTTTCTAAAACCATTCTAGTCATTCTAGAACAGAAGACAGTAGCAGAGTGCATATGGAATTTAATTTTGAATGATACTGAAAGGTCAGTACAGAATTGCTCAGCTCATATTTTTGTGAAGATAACATGTGTGAACTAGTTATTTCCTCCTTTTAACATATAATGACCTTGTCCTTTGATTTAATGAGAAAATTATACCTGCTGCACTCAGATTTAACAAACTCTCCAGAATTAAAGATATACCAAAGGAGGGAGAAAAAAAAATAAAAGAAGAGTGAGAAATGAGACCTCACAGTTGCAACCCAACCATGTGCTGCTGGTAGCAGGGAAAGCAAAAAGACAACAGTACCTGAAACACTGCACTGTAATTATAAATTAAGAAGGCTTCTATAACCTTAATTATAAGCAGTTTGCCTAACCTGTGGTAAGGCCATATATCTCTATTCTAAAAGTTGAAGTAGTATCCCATGTCACAAAGGAACATCAATTTGTTCATTAAAAAACTTATCTAAAATTTCAATGAATTTAAATTTTTCTTCTCAACTCCTAGAAAAACACTGAGGCTTGACGTATTAAAAAAATCTCACGTGTAGAAGTGGAAGAGTGAACTCCTAATTCTCTTTCTAGCTGTGCTTTGGCCACTGTATACTCCTGACTATGTTTCTTTAACTTTCTATATTTCAGAACTCTGCAAACTGCCCTAATTCAAAAGATCTGAAATTTGTGTGCCCAGCAATCCAAGGATTGCACAAACAACATAACAATGCAAATGGCTGCACTTGCTTTCCACTGCTCTCCACTTGCTGAAGAAATCAGACTGGAGATACAGAAGTTTAAACAGATTGATAATTGTTTTAATGTGACTTTTCCTGCTGTTTCCAGGGTGACCCCTGTGCTGTTTCAGGGCACAGGCTGATCCTCCCTGGCCTGGGCCATAGACAAGGAAAGCAGAAGTTTTAAGGGGGTGGTTTGTCCTTCCCTCACTGCTCATTTCTTTGATTTTGTGCAGGGTTTTAATTTCATAAGCACACTGAGTGGAGAGACAGATGAGATCAGAAAGGGATTTGTGAGGATGAACAGCTCCACAGGGATCACCTAGGAGAATCCATCTGATGCCCTAATGACAGATACATTTTTTTAACAATCAACCTGAAGAATTGTTTAATTAATATTAGATTTTATTAGATATACAGGTTACATCTGAAGTCTGACTAAAGCAACTGGATAAGGAATTTTATTTTTTCTTTAGAAAAAAAAAAAAGAAAACAAGAATCAAACTTGTGTAGAGCAGCCTCACTAGCAATCAGCACGGCACAGACACTGTCCTGTGATTTTAGGTGAGGTTTTTGGGGGTCCTCAGAGGAGTTCCCTGCCTGTGATCCATCTTGCAAGCCACCACAGCGTGGCACTGTGACATTCCAGCTGCAAAGCTGGGCTGATTTCTCTGGAGCCAGGCTCAGACACAGCCCTGCAGCAGCACTGTGCTGGGTCACAGAGCCCCAGAGCAGCTCTGCTCCCTCATTGTCCATCACTCCAGCCATGGCCCCCCTCCAGAGCAGCTCTGCTCCCTCATTGTCCATCACTCCAGCCATGGCCCCCCTCCAGAGCAGCTCTGCTCACTCATTGCCCATCACTCCAACCATGGACCACTCCAGAGCAGCTCTGCTCCCTCATTGCCCATCACCTCCAACCATGGCCCCCCTCCAGAGCAGCTCTGCTCCCTCATTGTCCATCACTCCAGCCATGGCCCCCCTCCAGAGCAGCTCTGCTCCCTCATTGCCCATCACTCCAGCCATGGACCACTCCAGAGCCCCTGGAGGAGCAGGAATTTTGCAGGAATGCCTGTGGGATCAAGGGGACAATCCCAGTGCTGGGTGACTGACAGCAGCTGTGCTTTGGGATTGTGGCAAGGGAATAAATAAGGCTGCTTTTCCTTAGTTCTTAAAATAACCCCACTCTAGAGTGAATATAACATTTTATATTCAGTGAAATGCATCTGACAAACCAATATTTTCTATCAGAAAAAAACCCAGATTATCAAAGAGCTCCACCCTCAACAGCCCCATGGACATTCACAAAGTCCTGGCCCACTCCAATGAGCATTTCTGTACCACTGCAAAATATTTTCTGAAGGAGCCTTAGAATTCTGAAGAATTTGTATTTGTAGATCATGGAATGAAACAAAACAACCATTCAGCATTCTCGGAATAGTTTGAAATAAATATTGTGGCCAGCAAGACTGAAAAAAACCTGTTTATTATAAAAAGTGTTACACAAATTTTTTTGATTGGTGGCCCACCAAAGCCTTCCAAAGTGGTTTGTGGGTCAGTCTGGTTACTTTTTCTCCATCTAAAAATAATACACCCTCATGAAAGGCTGCAGCCATTCTGTCCCTGTCTCTAAGGGTGGCAGGAATTGCAATGTTCAGGGCCCTGTCACAGCACTACTTCATCTGTCTCGTGGCTCTCAATTGAAATACTGATCAAGTCTGGCCCTACTGAATTTTTACAATTAAAGTTTCAAGGTGACATACTGTGGCATAACATTAAGCATAGATTTCATTTGTCCTTCATTAATAATCAACCTTACAGTCAAATATCCATTAACATGAACTGCATAATAAAATCAACAACAATTTCAAATGAATTCCCATATGAACAAAACATTTCAAATGCTTAATATTTCACACTCTTCTTTCACCAGATACAGTTCAGTAGCAATCTAGGTCTTTGAAATCTCCATAATGCTTTTTATCTTTTGAAATGAAACATTTCCCTTAGACTTTCATATCACCCCTATTACTTTTCATCAGTGCCAAGTCAATTCCCTTTCTGGATTTCATCTTTCCTCTCATATCTCTTTTGCCATTTAGCACACAACATCCTGTCTCTGGATCTTCTCAGGGTATTTACTCACAAAAAAGGACACTTCTAACCAAAACTAGCAGAATCAGAACAAAGGTAGCCCTCCTCTGCTTCATGGGCTGGCATGTGCAATAAGTGAAAACTCAGAGATAGAAATACATCAAACAAATAAAATGAACAGTTGGTTTGCTATATAGAACCTAACTAGTATCACCCACTGGTGTACTAAATTATTATAAAAATAATCCTTCAACAATGTAAATAGATGTCTTTTTCCCCTGTCCTGTAGATTTTTTATTTTCCCAAGCAAGGAGGCTCCTGCCTCTGTTCATATAACCTGGTGCTATTCTGTTCAGGAGCACAACAGCTCCAAAGAACAAAACTCCCAGCCATTATCATTATTAATAAAGAAAAATTTCCCAATTGTGACTGGAACCTTTTAAGATTTCAGATTGAGCTGCTTTTCCTGGTTGGGAGCAGTGTGATTGCTTGTATTCTGGGGAGTAGAGGTGACTTTGTCATGCTCAAAATCTGCACTTTTTGATGTTAACTAACTTCCTATAAAACCCTGTGAATGCCAGATAAGGAGGCTTTTACCTGAGAGCAGCTAAGTCTGATAAGTGAGGTGTTTGATTAAGCTCAACTAAGATTAGGAGAAAGTTATTGATGCCTTATCTCCAAAGGACTATTCAGTTCGACAGCTATCTCAGTGAGAAGCTGTCCTTTTTCTCTCCCTGACAAAGCCACAATCTAACCATTTTAAACCCAATCCACTTACAGCACTCAGACAATGCTCTTCATTTTCTATAGCTGAAGTTGCCACATTCCTCTGGCAGACTAGGACAATATTTATTACAAGATCCAGAATGGATCTTCTGTGGAATTCTCAGGCACTAAACACTTTAGACAACGGTTGCCCAACTTTTCTCCATCTTGAGAGAAAAGCACAATTTTTAAATACTGCTTCCATTACATAATGCTCCTCTGAACATAATGCAGAGCAATTTCCCAGTACTTTATAAAATCTACTCCTTTAGGCTACCATTTACATCCCAGGAATTACAGCCACATCAAGCGTTTGCCTGGAGATCATTAATATTTAAAGTGGGACATAGAACTCAGGCAACTGAAAAAATCTGCACTCACAGAAGGCCACAGCACCCTCCTTCTGTGCCCTTCTGCAGTGGCAGCAGTAATGCATCCCCTCTCCCCACTGATGGCTTTTTGGTTACTATTTTAATCAAGTGTGGAAGTCTGCTGTTGCTTAGACAGGCACTCCAAGAGAGGAGTCCCAGATCCTAGGTGTGCTTTATGAACATGTTGGCCCTGCTAAGATGGACAGACCAGACCAGAGCCCCTGTGCTGTGTGACCAAAGCCTCTGCTCTCTCCCTGCAGCCCAGGAGCTGGGATTGAGCCATGCTCTGCTGACCTCCCAGCCCAGCACTCCTGCTCACATTCCTGCCCCTCCAGCTCCCTGCTCAGGGCATCTGCTGTTTGCAAATCTCATACCAAGGTGCCCAGTTCCCAAAATATTCCCATCTAATGTGTATTCTCATTTGCAAACTTCAGTATGTGTTTGGGCAGCCTCAAACTTCTTGGGAACTTGATTTACTTCTGCTGGAATGATGTGAGACCACGCTTGGACTTTCAGTGAACTTGACCTTCTCTCCTGCTGTAAATTGCCTGATGCACTGCTGGAAGTACAGAGACTTTGTCAAGAAACTGTAATTATCAAAATGCATGAAACTGGAGATACAATTTGCACTTGTTCATCATACCATTCCATTTTCATACTGTTGTATTTTTTCTCATTTTAATTGAGTTCCTGTGCTGCAAATTAGTCTCATAGTGCTGCTGCCTTGTTCTGGCTTAAAGCAGACATCCATGAGGCATCCCACTGAAAAAGCTAAATTCTTCCTGTGAGGGATATGTAACTCTCCTTGCTAATTCTAACTGCAACAGCTAATTTAACAAAGGTTTACAATTAGTTCTCAATTCTTTTCCAGGCCATGCCTTCTTCCAACATACAAAAGTGAATGTTAAGAATCTCTACCTTAGTATTGCAGCTGTCTGTTGTGAATAGACTTGTGAGATGATGAGGACAAAAATGCAGATGTGGTCTCTGGAATTTGTGCAGGTAAGCAAACTAAACAGAGCTAGGCAGTGATGTATTTATCTAGCACAAATGTGTATGTTCCACAAATATAAAAAGAAAGTATTGATTCACTACTGATACAAGCTCTCTTTCCTCCAAGCACTACTGGCTTAAAGCCCTTTATGGAATATACTCTTGTTGATCATCAAATACAGCACATTCCTACATCAGCAGTGTAGGAGGGAAGATTATTCCTCTGAGAATTACTGTATTCAAGAGGCAAGTGATAATATCATCACAAAATAGACAAGTTACATTTAAAATTAAATAAAATAACGCACCAGAGGCTTCTGCATCTCCTAATGTTTTTTATTTCCCAAACTTGTCTCTTACTGGATCAGGCAGAAGAGTGCTTTACTTCCACAGATTTTTAATTTGATTTCATCAAAACTGTGGTGAATTCTTCCTACCTTTTCCCTATGCAGACTTAAAAACAGCTTACAGAGTTTGTACAGCCAGAGCAACTAAAAGAGGCTCAACATTCCAGATGAAAACATTGGTTTTACTTGAGAGTAAATACACAGTGCTTTGCTTAGAGCTCATCTTTTGGCAAAGCAGGGAATTCACCCGTGTGCAAACTGCATTCACAGGCTTTGTTCACTTCATGAGAGGTTGTAGGGCTCAAAGGTGTATCTGCACCTTTCTTCTTTGAAGAACAATGTCACCCACAAACCATTATTAGAAATCTGCACTGCATCCAGGTGTGTCATAGAATCATGGAATGGTTTGGGTTGGAATGGACCTGAGAGATCATCCACCGTCACCCCTGCCCTGGCAGGGACCCCTCCCAGTGTCCCAGGCTGCTCCAGCCCCAGTGTCCAGCCTGGCCTTGGGCACTGCCAGGCATCCAGGGGCAGCCACAGCTGCTCTGGGCACCCTGTGCCAGCCCTGCCCACCCTGCCAGGGAACAATTCCTAATTCCCAATATCCCATCCAGCCCTGCCCTCTGCCACTGGGAACCATCCCCTGACTCTTGGGACTCCAGCTGATGATGAATTGTCCCTCTCTGGGTATTCTGCAGCCCCTGGAAGAAGCTGTGGGGTCTCCACACAACCTTCTCCTCTCCAGCTGAGCAGCCCCAGCTCTCCCAGCCTGGCTCCACAGGGGAGTCTCAAATCCCCATGTAGTGCTGGAGTTGCACAACCTGTTATTCTCTAAGAAATGGTCTTTCTGACATTTGTACCTTATTCGTTCTGCAGTGTGCTGACTCTGTTTCCTGACCCAAAACTTCTAAATGAAAATTGTGGTGACACTCTCCTCTGTGACAACCACCAGGGACTTTGGGGTTCAGTGAAGTGCAGGGAGGTACTAAAGCACTGCAGAGAATGCAGGAAATTCCTGTAGCACTTATTTGATAAATATAGCCTCGGTTTAATTTGTCCATTGAATCCTTTCTCATCCTGGGGAGGCAGAAGTTAATTTGTTTTACATGCAGGCAGCAACCATTTGGGTCAGCCTGAAGAAACTATTTTGGGTTGTCAACATGCATCTAGGGGAGCCTTGAGACAGAGTGGGAGACAAATTGAGCAAACGTTGATTTATAACAACAGTCAGCCAGAGAAGGCAGAAATGTGAAAGCAGTGCAAGCAGAGTGTGAAACCCAAACCTGAACTGTCAGGGAACAGAAAGAACAACCAGATGCTTTCTGCAGTGACATAAATTGAAGCAGAAGTCACCAGGCAGAGATATAAGCAATGCTACCACAACACGTAAATAATCTAACTCACCCTAAAAGAGTTGTTCTGTGGTGCTGAAACCAGCTGCTGGTTGCATAAATCACATCCCCTCCCAGACACAAACAGGGTAGGACATGCATTCTTCAGAGAGAGGAAACTGCCAGAGTTGGAGTATTCATTCTCTCCTGCTGGAAATGCAATCTAGGACAAAGAAATTGTCTGGGTCTGAAAGAGTACCAGTGGATTAGAGAGTAGCTCCTGCTGGCACTACTCTTTCAATTTATCCCCAAGTATCACATGAACATTACTGTTACTGCTTCCATTCTGCATTAAGAGATGAAGAAATTGGTTACAGACCAGCGAGAGACCATTCAAACAAATGAGCAGCTAAAAACTACAGAGGCAATAACTCCTTAGTGTACAAGTTACAGCATTACAAAGATGCAGGAATTTATATTTAATTCTACAGCTGACTGTAGTTCTATTGTTCCTGTAAGTCAACAGCTATCATTATGCAAAAATCACTTAAAATATCTTCTGTGTTTCAGAGCACAAAACTGAGATATTCTATGTTTATATCACATTGCCAGGTAACCCTTCAAACTGGAGTTTATATATAAACACCTTGTGAACATCATTCTAAAGTAATGGGATCACTACTAAATGCTCATGATTAAAGGTTTCAAGTATGTAAATGCTGATTTTGAACAGAGTATCTCCAAAACCTGACCTCTACATGGAACACCTCTGGCCTCACCATGCACTCCTGAAGTCTGCTTAACCTCACCTACACTTATTTTACTATTAAAATTTTAAAACCCAAAGAATTGTGCAAGTCTTTACATCAAAAATGCATCTAAGAATTTCATCTCCAAGCCCTTCTCAAAAGACAGCACACATTGATTAACTGAATTGGTTATTGTCTTTGTGTAAGAAGCAAAAGCAAAAAACCCACTCGTTTTCCTCAAACAATTCAAACTTGGAGAAAGGCACTGGACTCTGCAGGGAAACATCTCTCAGAGCAAACATCAATTCAGTTAACAAGAGGAAGGAGTAACATAATACTTGGCTATATCTCAGTTTCTTTTCCACTTGTTTACTTTGCTCATCCTTTAATGCAAGAAACAAAAGATACTTTCTCTATATGCCTTTTTCATATGAAAATACAAATAGATACAAAGAGAAATCATTATTGGAAAAATACATCACACTGCAATCTTGGTGTGTTTTAGCACTGCAGAGTCTTATACACCTTGCCAAAAAATATTCACTCCACAGAGACATGAAGCAAGATAAGGGGAAAAAAAGGGTCTGGCATTGAGGCATAACAGAAAGGTCAGCAAATCACATGAGCATTTTCATGTCAAGACTGAGCCATGAGGTAAATTACTCTGAGCCCCATGGAGTAGCTACAGAAAGTTGTTTGGAGATTCAAAACCTGTACAAACTAGTCTGCTGGCAGAGGGTGGAAATCAAACCATGAACTCAATCATTCCCAAGTGATCATAAAACCCAAAAATCCCAACAAAGCTTGAAAATATCCACAAGCAGAAAAGAAAAGCACATGCTCGTGTTGTCCACTTTCTGTAAGCAGCTGTTTAATATGCACAAAACTCAGTAGAATATTTTCCACTGATTGGAAACTTTTCAGATCAATCATATCAGAAACCAAAGGCTCTACCCCACCACCACAAACTAAAAATATCTCCAGCTTCTGAAGAACTATATGTTGTTTTCAGTGTTCCTTGCCTTTTCAAATGCTTCAATTTTGTCATCAGCTTTGTTTTGGCAGGTAGGTTCATTTACAACTTGGAGAGTTTTTTGTACTGTTGTATCCTCTTCCCCTCTCTCAAATATGTTGAAAGATTTGCCTTTAAGAAAAGGTTTTATGACAGCACATAATGGTGATCTTCCTTTTAACACTCAGAGGGATGAAACGCTGGGACAACATGCCTTAACCTGAAATTTGCCACAGAAAATATCACAAATATAGAAATCAGTAGAAATTCAGGCTTTTTGTCACTTCTCCTCATGACCATTTTGTCTTTCATGTTTTATCTAAATCCATTGGGAAAGGGGAATTCAGGATTAAAACAACAAGACTTAACATATGTTTCAAGACAAGACCAGCATAAAAAAAGAGTGCTGAATGAATAGATCATATTTTCAATATCCACACAAGCACACAATCTGAATCATAAAAAAATGTCTGGGTTTGACAGCTGGGGAACATTGCAGTATTATTACATTTTCCTAGGAAGAGCTGAGCATGTGAGATTTCAAGAGACAAGAGAAAATATGAAGGCTACCAAGACATTACAGTATTGTGACAAACATTTCTTTTCTTTAACGGAGCAAAGAAAATTTGAAACAACACAAAGAATCAATTTCCAGGTTCTGTTGCTTTAAAGCATAAGACAGACTCTGCTTTGTAGTACTAACCTGAGAGAAGTTGAATTCCCAGTAGATCCTGTGACTTGGTCACTGTGCAAGAAAATATCAGGATTTAGGAATTATTGCACTGAAAAAACACACATAGTAAAAGGGGGTATCTTGGAAAGTGGTTAAATAAATGAGAGATAAGAAATAAATTCCTGCTTGTCAACTAAGAAAGTTTATGAGAATTTCATTCATTACTCCAAATTTACAACTGGAGAAGACAGTCTGGACAAGAGAAGGCTCCTGGAGACCTTAGAGTTGCTTCCAGTGCCTGAAGGGACTCCAGGAGAGCTGGAGAGGGACTGGGGACAAGGGCTGGAGGGACAGGAGCCAGGGAATGGCTCCAGTGGCAGAGGGCAGGGCTGGATGGGATATTGGGAATTAGGAATTGTTCCCTGGCAGGGTGGGCAGGGCTGGCACAGGGTGCCCAGAGCAGCTGTGGCTGCCCCTGGATCCCTGGCAGTGCCCAAGGCCAGGCTGGACACTGGGGCTGGAGCAGCCTGGGACACTGGGAGGGGTCCCTGCATGGCTGGGGTGGCACTGGGTGGGTTTAAAGGTCCCCCAAACTCAAACCATTCTGTGAGTCTGTGAACTCTACACAAAATGAATGGGTCAGCAATGGTTTCTTTTTGGTTCTCTATTTCTCATCACCTCTTTCACCATTGCAGCACACAAGCTGCTATCAGAAGTTTACCACAAAAAACCCAAAAAAACCAACCCATTTTTCTCTATTTCTTTTTGTTAGGCCATCAAAGCAATGACTTGAAAATGCCAAGACCTGTGGAACATGCAATTCAAGAAGTGCCAGATAACACTGCCATGAAAAGTGCTCCAGGAACTTGGATGAGCTGCTTCTCACCACCCCAGCTGTCTCTGCCCCTGACCTATACCAAGCAAACACAAAATCAGCTCAGTTTAGTTTGAAGTCTACACCAAATATTTTTTGCACTTGATGCTGGCAGACAAATATCAAGCATAGCAGGATAAGTATCTTAGGTGAGCATGCAGCTCTGTCCATGACCTGCAGCTTTGTGCACAACCTGCAGCTCTCATTTCACATGAAGCCAAAGCCCTTGTGGCACAAACACACAAACAGACTTTGCTGAATTTTTATCTTCACATCTACAACTCTGCTAATAGAAAACTCAGAGCTATCTGCTAATTTACTGAGAAAACACCATATCACCTGGACAGCTTCAATTCTTCCTTCTCATCAGTATCCAAATCATCTTCATGACATTGAAAAAAATATATAAAGGTGTTTTGGGCTTTTGATCAATACTGATCATCATTACCCAATTATGTTTCAGCACAGTCTTCAGGAAATTCCTGGCTCTGTTCCATATTCTCTGGAACCAGAGCCTGTTGCATTTCAGGCTTAGAGTACATACTTATTTTAAATAGAGAGTAATATGCCTAATTATTTGAGTAAGTAATCATTTCATCTTGAAAATACAATTCATACAGTTTTGCTTCTTAACAGGCAAATGAATTACAATAAAAATGGTACCATGATTTGGGGTTTTTTTGTTGTTGTTTTGGTTTTAATAAATTGTTCAGAATTATGAGTAAATTACTACAGGAAAGGATTCTGGAGCCTCAAGTTTTATTTCCCTGACTACTAATTCTGCCACTTAACTGAGGGCTAGATTCATGTTTGTGAACTTGCATGAAGTAGGGACTTTGTGCAAGGATAAAGAACATGAATAGCAATAAATAGATCTTAAATAATAATTTTTAAAAGTGGATTTAAACATGTGTTACTCAGGAAAATAATGACTTCACAAAATTCCTTATTGTTATTGATTACAGAATTCATTACAGAATAAAGGACTTTTACCAACCGTGATTTTAATGACTTAGTCTTAGACCAGATCATCCAGATTTAAAAGCTGATGCTTTTCACTTTTCTGTTGAACAGTTATCATGGTTTATTAATCAGTTATTAAGATACAAGTTCTATCAAAACATAATATCCACAAAAATAGGGCAAAAGGAAACACAGACACTTCATTTTTCAGAGTAGATACAACATTGCTCTGCTTTCCTAAATTGGAGACTCCCCCAGCAGTCATTTCTTGCACAGTGACCACAGCAAAATTCCACAGGCCCCTCTACTGACAAATTAATTCCTGCACTCTAATTAAAAGCATTGAAAGCATTTAAAGATCATACTTTTCCCTGGATGTGGTGTTGTCAGCATTCATCCCATTGTGCAGAGCTGATTCTGCTCCCTGCACTGCAAACCAGGCTCTGCACGAGAGCTCAGGGGCTGCACTCCCCACTCTTCTCCAGCCACCCCTTCCAAAAGGCATTTATCCACCTGGAGAAGGTGCTCCACCGTTTTTCAAGTACACTACAATTTCCTTTATTTGTAATTTTATTTTCTCCCCAAACATTTTTTATCTGCTTCCCAATATCACTCAAAATTGATACCACTTTTCACTGAGTAACATTAAGTACTAAGTTTTCTATTGCCCCTCAGTGATTTCCTTACTTTGCATATAAAGTTCTGAGTTTTGATTCATAGACAGAGTTTATACCAAGCAGATCCAGAGCATTTAAATTACAACTCTTCATTGCAAAGTTGCCTAGGAAACTTACACAAACTTTTATTAAATTTCTACTACTGAAATAACTGAAGCTGGGTCTGAAATGCTTTCATGACTGCTGCTTTCTCAATTCCCCTTACATGTACCATTGTACTTACTGTTTTTCTTCAGCAATAAATTTATAACTATTTATAAATTTAAAAAGAAAAAATTTAAAATAACTTTGTGAATTTTAGAAATAGCAAATTTGCAAAGTTTAATACCTGGGAACATACTCAAAACCACTGAGGTAAATCTTAGCTGCAAAATTTCAACACAGGTTTCAAAGCCTTTAAATGTGAGGATGGTTTCTGGATATTTCTAAAGTAGGAAATCAGAAATACAGAAAATGTTCACACACAAAGGGTTGGAGTTCTTTTTTTAACCACTTCATTATTTTAAATGAAAGAAAGCACCTGGATAAGTGCAAACAATAAGAATAATTTTGATCTCAGTTACTCACACACTAAAAATAAACATTTTGCCTGAAGTCAATCACAGACGATTACAAATAGACACACATTCAGAACCTTTTAACTGCAGCTAATCAAGGAAATTGGAAAGGTGTGATGCCTCTCAACTAGTGAAATCAAAAGCCATAAAAACCAGATGGAAGCAGATCTCACAATACAACATTTTGAGTTCTCACAGACCAGGCAGCATGAACTAGTCAGGCTGTTGGGCTTTATAAACATCATTTGGGAAAAAAAAAAAAAAAAAAAAAAAAGGAGGCAGTTGGTTACATGTTTCAGATTTTTGTTTTTTCCGAGAAAAATTTCCCCATGGAAAGGGGCTCAGGGCTGGGCAGGGGCTGCCCAGGGAGGTTTGCAGTGCCCAGCCCTGCAGGTGGCACCTGGAGGTGGCACTGAGAGCTCTGGGCTGGGACAGGGTGGGCATGGGGCACAGCTGGGACTGCATGGCCTGGGAGGTCTCTTCAACCCAAATGACTCTGTGATTAAATATAATTTTTCAGTGATCTCAGGAAGAAAGGTTTCCTTCTAGAAGTTTTCTCCTTTTAGTTTGATCTATTCTGCTTTCAACTTCTCTCTGCCTTAGAGCATTCCCTCCTGTTGGTTTTTGAACAGAAAAAACAGCCTGCCTTAGAGCCAGGCATCCTGGTTTGAATTAGATCATCATTAGCAGAATCCTCTTGGGAAAGCTGAATTAAATCAGGCTCAAAAAAGAAAACCACTCTCTCCCTTCACATGCAGACTGCTGATTTGCAAACCCATAAAGCTGAAAATCCAGGCAGATATGGCCACTTCTAAAGATCTTAGATCAGGTGATTTAGACCACCTGCCTAAAAGCACCATGAATCTCTTCCATGGACAAATACTAATTGTAATAATGCTAGGACTGTCAAAATGGTTAATCATTCACCCAGCAGGAAAATTAAAACTAAATTCACATCCTCAAGAGTAGATATCATCCTAACTTCTCTGCCATTGTATCATCAGACAAATCTCCTTAACCTTGCTTATTCTGCAGTTAAAGCTGTATTTTATTTTGGGAGCAGGACATGGGACAAAACCACCTTACACTTAGCAACCTAAACTTTTGAGAAGTTATTTTAAGCTGAATTTCATTTAACAACACATTGGGTTGAGTTTTTTGTTTGTTTTTTTCTAAGCACCACATGTCCATACAAAGTGCAATCATCACAACTGCTCGTCCTGCCTGGTGCCCTGGGCAAGGCATCCTGTCCCTGCACCCTCAACTCCTTCAGCAGTGCACTCCTGGTTCCCACTGCTTTCCCATTCCATGGATTTATCACTGCTGCACAGTCCCAGGTTTTCAGAAGCAGCTGGCCAGGGCACTCCAGGTGATTGCAGGTGGAGCCCATAGCTTACAGAACAGACATTTGGATACTTCAGGGTCAGGAGTTGCAGTTTAGCAGCAAGAATTTGGCTTTAGCAACAGCCACTGCAGTGTTACATGGTGTGAGAAGAGAAGTAAAATGGTGATTTCTTCAGGATGTGAGAAACGACCCTCACTTTCAGAATTTCAAAGGTCTATTAAATCTTAACAAAAATACAACAAAAGACTGAATAAGGAGAAGGAGCAGCACTGGGAACACAGGACTAGACTAGCATGTGGCTCACCTACAGAATGGATTCTCTGATTTTTATACCTCTAGGCCCTCCCAAAGTCTTTCTCTGCTTGGTGAATATTACTTTCTTATATCTTGATTGGAGGTCAGGAGTCATTGTGTCACACCTACTAGTAACAAGCCAGCCCTCCCCAAAAACCAAAGCTATACAAGGGGAAGGGGAAAAAGTATTATGGGATACAATAACATAACTATACAAATCTGTCCTGGTTGGAGGACAGGTGTCTGCCAATAAAGGCAGAAACTTCTCTTTGAAATGGAGAATGTAAACCCCCTCCCTCCAAATTATTGTAATTTTGAAATCAAGCGACTCTCAGGCAAAGATATGGGAATTAGGAATAACAGTTCTTTTCTATGAAAAAAATAAAATAGAAATACAGTATTACAAAGAACAATCCCAAACCCTGCCAGAGTCAGAATCCAAGCTGACACCCGTCAGTCAGTCAGGGTGCTGGCAGCAGTCCCATTCAATGGTGGCTGCATCCTCCTGCAGGGGCAGATGTGGTTCAGCTGGAGCAGTGCTCCTGGAGAAGGTGCAGTTTTCCTCTGAAGCTCCAGGGATGATGTGGAAAGGTTGAGTTTTCCTCTGGAATCCAGTGGAAAGAAGGTACCTTGCTGACCAAAATCTCAGTTTTTATCTGGGTAGGAAAGGCTTGGCTCCTCCCCTGGCTGGAGCATCTCCCAGTGAGATGATGTAATTTTATCAGTCATGCACTGGGACTCAATGGGCCAGCAGCAGATGATATCTTCCTGGAGGGAGGATGGGTTGTGGAAAAGGTAAAAATGATTGCCCCAGCTGGTTTAAAGATGGTCCATTAGCAGATAATATGTGCCAAGAGATCAGGGTCACTGCCCCACATGGCTGCAACAGATGGGGACAGAATACACATTGCTGGCCACATCCTGCATTGCAACCCAAGACAACACACAAAACTTCTCTTAACATATACATAATATTCATCCCTTAATTGTGAGGGCCAGCTATCACATCACTCATCTATAACAAGGTGTTTTTCCAGTTTGACTTGGAGGAGAAAGCTGATGATCTGGTAGCAGTTTAGTCTAAGCTCCAGATGTGACAGGACTGAGATTTACTGCTACCTTCAAAAGTGACCAGGTTGCTAATGTTATGTATTAGATTATTTGGAGTCATGGATTGCCTCCCATCCTCTCCACCTGGTCTTCTCATAGAGCCCAAAGGTGTATTCCAGTGGATCAGAAGGACTCAGGGAATTGTAGTATATCCAAAATCTATTCCAGACACAGGTATAGGAAGAAAAGCTCCTGTAGTGAACTCTCTCCTTATTGGTTTATTTTCCTTGGGAAGAAAATCCTACATTTGTAATAGGCATCAGCAAAAGGCTTTAAATTCAATATTATAATTCTAATGAAGGTGAATTTATTTTTCATTTTTATGGGTTTTTTGGATGCAATTCTGCTTCAAGTGGAAACCAATTGCCGAGAGTGTCACAAATCAGACAACTGAGAAGTAAGCAGCAAGTTTGTTAATTGCTAGGATTAATTTAATGAACTTAGTCTCATTAAGCTCCATGAACCATGCTGTCTATGGGAGTGTGTGAAGGGCCACACCAGCAAAGTCAGGAGGCAATTAAGGACACTGCTGAGAAATTTTGAGAGGGGGAGGAGAATAACAAGGCAAATGTTACATTAAATAGCCCATGGTAAAAAAAAAAAAAAAAAATATATATATATATATTTGGTCCCAACAAAATGTATTCTCTCCTAAAAGCAGATAAGCAAATGTTTCAACTGTGATGTTACCTGGCAGCCCAGGCCCCTCCTCAGCTGAGGATTTGTCTGACAAAGCTTTCCCACACCTGAATCTACTCACTGCTGATTCCTGGCTCCGAGTCCTGCTATTAGGTGAAATCAGCATTCATGTAAAAGCATTGCTAAGGGACTACAATTTAATAAAACACTACAATACAATGTTGCTTTCAAGGCCTTTTGAAATTGAAAAGATGTGAATTGATAAAATCATGAAGCACCACTTTATAAAATAAACTCTACTTCTTCCTGTTAATCAGATCTACAGTAGGAAAGACCAGCACCAAGACAGACAATTGCAAAAGAATGAAAGATTTTATTTTTTTTCCTTTTTAAACTACAAGTTATAGCCTTCAAAAGCCTCTAAGCTCCAGATGATTTGATCTGATATACTAGAGGAATTTTAAGATTCTCTAAAACATTTAAACCCCCCTCCCCTCAGTATTCTCAGGAGAAATACCACCATCCATGACATGCACCTGATGACAGCACGAAGGTGTCCCAGCTGGGACAGTAAACAAAGGCACTGGGACAATACATCTAAGAAAAGTGAAAAGGCACTTGTAAAGCAAGGAAATAAGCACAAGGAAAGGGGCACTTGAGAGATTCTGACCTCCAGTGCTCTGAGCACCAACTTCATCAGGTTATCTTCTAAAATGAGCAAAGCAGCTGATAGCTGCTAAAAGGTTGTTTATTGCAGAAGCACACCAGTCTCACAAGGAACAGTCACAGACATCAAAGTCCAGGCTAAGTTTTGGTTTAGAGTCCCATATAGAAGCAGAAGTTGCTCCCTGAGGTCTCAGTGGGGCTGATGATGCTGCAGCTCATCTCTTCTTCTTGGATGTTGAAGTTGATGGTGAGCAAAAGCAAAAAGAAAAGCAATGGCAGGAAAAGCAGTGGCAAAAAGCACAAACTCTCTTATATAGAATCTTCCCAACAAGTTAAGACACAAACTCAGACCACCGGTTTCTTAGCACACCAGGTTATGTATAGAACTACACATACAACCTATCTTGTTCTATCTGAAAAATGTAAACAATATTCTTACCAAAGCTCTATTATGTCTGAGCAATGTCTTCAGCTATGGTCCTGGAGCCCCCACTGAAAACATTAATATGTTTTTTAACCTTCACTAGAACTTGCACTTCTACTTCTGGTATTTTTACTTACTAAAAGCATTGGAGGACATACTAAACTTACTGACTGAACTCACTTATCCTAAAGCTTAAACTTACAGCTCTACCTTATGTGTGAGTGGTTTAATATATTTCAATCCCTCCAAAAGCTTAAATTCAATCCCTACACTCTGATTTCTCTGTGGAGGATTCAGAAACCCCTGACTCACTTCCAACAGGCACTGAGGTGAGAATAAGGTGAGGAGGGGATGCTCCCATTGGAGTGGCCATTCCTGCAGCCTGGGCTGGGGATTGTTGTGGCACAGCATTTACCTGCTGCCTGTGGGAAGAGTCGCTGGGGAGACACCCACACTGCTCCCAGGGAAGGGGATGTGCCCTGGAGGATCTGCAGCCCTGGAGAGCCCACATCAGAGCAGGTTTATCCTGGAGCACTGCAGCATGCAGAAGGGTCTGTGCTGCAGCTGGGGAAGCACAGGAGGAGCAGCAGCTGCCCTGGAGTGACCACAGCCCCTGTGGGGCAATGCCCTGGAGGAGCTGGGAGTGAAGAACTGAGACTGAGCGTGGAAAAAGGGGGTGGACAGGAGGAATTGTTGGGTTTGCCTCTGTTTCTCACCACCTCAATCCTCTTTAATTAGTAATAAATGAACTGTCTGTGAGGCTGTTGCCTGTGAAGGTGGTTGTCAGGGATCTCTCTGGCTTTAGATTTCTGGGCTAAAGATGTGTCCCTGTGGCTCACTGGGGGAACTGAGAGCAGCTGTGCCATGGCAACTTCCCCAGGTCACCAGCACAGCATCAAACGAGGATGAACTGTGACACAGAGCGCTGCTCCCTGGCTGCTGAGTGCCAGCCAAATGCACTTCTGGAGCCAGGGGAGCACTCTCTGCAGCCTTAGGAGCAAACAAGCAACTGTTCTACTAATGTGATTTGATTAATTAGCTGTAGCAATTACTGTGTGGAAACCATGCACAACCTCTCTGTATTCTGTTTCCTTTGTTATTATTTATAAAGCTTTCAGAATCCTTTGCCTTCTTCAGGGGGGAATATTTAGATGGAAGTAAAGAGGTACTTTTTCTTACTTCTCCCTCTAAATAATTAAGGCTTGATATTAATGTTTGAATTTTTAAGGTTTTCTATTACCTTAACTAAGATGCAATAGATATTCTGCCCATCCTGTACAGTTTTTGAGATCTTATGGTGTGGGTGTACTGACACTGATTGGGTTGAACACAGTTGGAAAAAGAAGTAAGTTTTTTGTAGCATGAACACAATAAAAGAAGTAGGTGGTGGAGAATAAATCTTTAAAATGGCTACCCTTGGGAAAGAAATGGAAATAGAGCAGCATTTTACTATTTGTCTAACATATGGTATAGATAAATTAATGTTAGTGGAGCTGCATTAATTCCCTACAGCAAAGTCTTATCTGTAGCTCTGACCACTGCACAGACATGCAGATATAAATGCTGACAAGAAAAAATGGACAAGTTCTACTTTTGATGTTATTTAAGAACATAACTTCATAAAGTTAAATAATTTCAAATTTAAAAGGTGTTTGCCAATTTTACAAATAACTAATAATTAGCTACTCAAATGCATAAAAGCCTGGTAACTACTCCCTTTCCCATAAATTATTCTATAACTGTGTTTGATTCCAGTAGGGCTTTTAAAGTATTTTTTTTTTAATGTGAATCTAATTTGTTTGGAGCTTCTGCTGGGTGTGTGGGTGGGATTGAGGTGGACATATCCCAAAGAGCATTATTTAAATTTTTTTATTTTAATATTAAAGTAACTATGTATTAAAAAAAATAAATCCCTGGAACATAAAGGTCTGTCCCAGAATATTTATATGTTAAGATTTGACTCTGCTTTAGCTTGAAGAAAATACCCTTTTAGATGATTATAAAAGTTTTAAAAGTACATAAATTTTAAAGGTTTTATGCCATAACTACTAAGATAATCACATTTTCCCTGGTAGATATAGAAAAACAGTTGGGTACAGCATTGATGATGAGACTAAAAAACATCTTTTGAGCAAGTAGGTAACATTAATGGAGTCTGCTCCAAACTAAAATTCTTTTAAGCTCCAAGATATTTTGTTTGCTCTTCCACACTTCTGGGAGGGGATGGAATTTGAGTTGTTATTTATGACCCATCTGAACAAAATCTCTGACTCTCTGATGTTACAGCAAAAGGTGATTTTTGGTGTTTCATCTCTGCTATTGCAGTTTCACAGTGTTCAGTAATGGGGCAAAGCACAAGAGTGAAAATCAAACACAATTTGGAAGAATTATATTGCTGGAGTGAAATCCTATAGCTCCAAAAACTCAGGGAATTTCTGCCTGGGCATCAGTGAGGCCATGAGCCCTGTGATTTTTCATTCCATGTGTTAATGCTTTTATCTGTGCATATATATATGTGTGTGTGTGTGTGTGTATGTGTATGTACATATATACATACATATATATATATAAACACACACATCTATATATATGTATACATGTATATATATATATATATATATATATATAAATATGGGGGGGTTTTGTTTTGGTTTTTTTTTTTGTATGTGGATAAAATGAAGGAGTACTATGGATTCCTGGAAAGTTTCAGGGCCAGGTTGGATGGAGCTCTGAGCAGCCTGATCCAGGGAAAATTGTCCCTGGCCAAAACAGGGATATGATCAAAAAAGTTCCTTCCAACCCAGACTATTCTGTTATTTTATGACTATGTTCCTCCATCTGACTGTTCTCTTTTTCCTTATATACATAAAAAAGAAGTATTTAAAAATCACTGCATACCCCAGAACTTTTGTACAAGTCATAGAAACACCCTGAGTCCAACCATTCAGCTGCAATGTTATTCTTATTTTGTATGAAATCCCCTGCTTCTAATAAAAGTTAATTATCTCACACTATTCAATGGGTCATGCCCAGCCTGCTAATTGTCTCAGCCAAAGGTTGTTGTGGTGATTTATTTCTTCTCTTCCACTGCTACTCTGAAACTCAGGTGTATGGCAAATGCAGGATCACAGAAATCTTTTTTTTTTTTTTTTCTGAGGAAAAATGGAGTTTGTGTGCTCATAGATTTATGTATTTTATAACAGAGTATAGTTTTTACAGGCTTTGGGGGTTTGTGCACAGCTGCTGCTGCATTTCCCATCTTCCTCACAGGTGTCACACCTTGTAGGAATTTCTACACCATGATTAATGCAATGATTTTTTTGTGAGGGAGAAAAAAAATGCCTCTTATTTGTTGTTGTTCCAAAAATAATTACAAAAAAAAAGGGTAGGAGATATTGCTTGTTTGTTTGCATATTTTTAGTACTAATCTTCACAAAAAGCACTTCAAATCCAATATAAAAGTGTCTTATCAAACTTAGCTCGCTTCAGAATTTCTCTGAGTTATTCTAGTATAATTATGATTTTAAATGTTCTAAGGGTCCCATTCTCACCTAGAACCAGAAGGCCTCAAAAACATGGAATTGTGATTTATAAGCAAAGTACCTGCAACTCTTCCCTGGTAATTAGAGTTTGGTTTTGATTTTATGTTTTTGTTTTTGTTTGTTTTTTTTTCTGTTTGATGTTGAGCACAATTTACTCTGAAAATGTGGACAAAACTTTCACAGTGGTGCATCCTCAGTGTTTAAGATCTGTCCCAGGAATGCTGAAAAAAGTGATGACTATGGAGAAAAAATGTATTTGGGTTGACAGAAAACAACCCTGCAGAAATAATAATAATGATAAGATTTAGATAAGGATCTTCAGTTAAATGGCTGGAGACAAAGCTGACAAGTCCTAGATTTTAAAACATTTTAAGTGGAAGTGGATCAAAAAGTTCTTAAATTACTTGGGTACTGAAATCTAGCTTGAATATCCTAGTAATAATTAATTAATATATTAATTTATTTAAGGAGCTTTTAGTAACATGAACATTTAAAGCTGTAAAATGTCCATAGGCAAAAGCTGCCTACTCAACTGCTGTGTGAATTCTGTTTGCTAATGAAGGGATGGAGAAAAATATCTGGAATTTCAAGGCTGGATTTTGAAGGAACTGAATTAATGTTTAAGTTGGTTGTTTTCCATTCCTCATTTTCCTTCAGGATGATCTCTTAGGAACACAAATTGCTTTTGCACTGTGAAATGGTGCTGAGATTTTTAGAACATTCTGGAGTCATTAAGATAAATAAATTAAATTGACAGAATATTCTTTTAAGAAAAAATATAATTTTGTTTTGTTAGGAGAAAACCATCTTTTATCTAATATTTTACAGTCATTTCCATGGGCATTAATAAATGTAAGGATGTAGTAGAATTAGTGGGAAAAATGGTGACAGCTATGGAAACAAACACCAAAATGTAGAGAAGTAACAAAAGAGCAGTTTGGAGTGTCCCTGCTCGAATGTTAAATAGGAAAGACCTGGAAACTCAGCAGATTATTACACTAAGAAGATTAATCACAAGAGGGTTTTTTTGGTATATCTCTCTGTTTATGTATCAAACTTTTTCAATAATTGGTCCAACAATGGGGAGAAAACCTATTCAGGGCTGCATTTCTGTTCCCCAACACAGGAGACAGAAGTGTTTCAGATTAAATTTCTCTTTTGCTCTGTCAGGACACTAATTCCAGCTAAAAAAAATAAGCAAACTTCACAGGAATGGACTGTCCATAGAAAGACAGAGGAAGTTAATCTGAGAACAATGAATGGCAAATCAATAGAAACCTTCCCTTGTGTTTGGATTTACCAAGAGAGTGGCACTGAATACATCTGTAAAATATTGGCTCCAAAAAGGTGTTTGAACCACGTCTCTCCCTTTTGTTACCTGTGTGTAATGATTAGTGACTGCAGCTCAGAAAATAGCTAAGAGTAAAGAAGGTTGGTGCTGCTACATTTTGCCTTCATTTCAAGAAGAATTTTTCATTTTTTGCTTTAGTTTATCTTCTGTCGATTTATTACTTTTAACTCTCTTTCCACCATAACATAAATAGTATTTCTCAGAAGTGTAATGTTTATTTCTGTAAAAATATATTAATAAACTAAATAAAGATTAATGACAGGCAAAAATCTATACTCAGATGAGATCTATTTTTCTTTTCTGAATTAGTTTTGTTACTTATACTGTAATGCAACAACCATAACTCAGAGAATGGATTTCAAGTTAAAAGAATAAAAATCTCTGGTTTTGATTCACACCCTTCAAACATTTCCATATTTTAGATGCATACTGTATTTAAAAAAGAAGTGTTATTTTCTGATTATGAGCTAAAAAAACCATTATGGCCAAAAATAAAAATGCCCATTAAATTCATAGGAAGGTTTGTCTTTTACATTTTCAGAGAAGCTGTGCAGACATTCATATTTAGGCTCCTTTTTGCCCTGTCACGTGAACTTTTCCAGGCTTCTCTCAACTCAAATATCAATTTTTTCAACATTGTTCATTAATAAATGGGACACAACCTCCTCTCTGGCAGGTTGTGGTGACTGTCCTTCCCTTTGGATTGGCCACCCTGCCTGGGATTTGTTTCCTCACCTTTCTTTGCCTTATCACACATTTCTCCTTTCAAATAGTTTCTAAATAAATCAGGGAACCTGATCTCTCATGCACCTGCATTTAGACCTCTAATTCCCAAAGTCTTCCTGTTCATATCTGCCCTCTGTCACTGGGATCCAGAGATGCTCACAATTTATATTTATATTTACTGATCTCACTGTTTTGTCCTTTCTATTTTTGGGTTGAATTAGAATAATCTTTGGAATATTTCCATTGTATATATAAAGCAATTTTGTAAATGCCCTGCTAAATTACAGTGAAGGAATTCCCACTTAATGCTCTTCAAGAGAAGAATTTATAAAATATTTTGCAGTGATTTCTCTTTGATAAATGGATCCAGATGATCCAATAATCAAATAATAAGTTCCACAGATTTTCTTATTATAATAACTGACTTTTTTAATCCAAACTCCAACTTTCTTTGCTGCATCTAAGCTCAAACTTTCTTAGCTAGTACTCTTATATATAAAATATGAATATTCTCCTTACTTTTCCTTCGAATTTATATGATGAAATTTTGTATCTCTATTTATTCACATCTGGACCTTGAATCATGTATGGTCAAGTCATACATGTACTCTATCAATTCTGCTTTTCCTCCAATATTTATACATTTTTTTAATTTTTTTATTTGCAATCAAAGATACTAATAACTTAAAAAATACCTGTTACACCTTCCAATCAATTCTACTTCTCTCATGGTGGTAAATTTTAATTTGGCCATCACTGCTGGTGTTGTAGAACAACTGAAGTCATCCATTCAACTTGGGCATCAGGAAATTAACAGAGAATTAGCTAGAAAAGTATTTGCAATCTTTAATCTGTTCTGTGTAATTCCCTGGATATCTCTACTTGATTGTGAATATAAAATTCTTCAATTTTTTTTTCCAAAATGGTCTCTCATTTCCAAAATGGTTGATTGTGTCCTTTAAAAAAATAACCTCAAAGATTCTCACTAAATATCTCCATGATAATTTTAGGGAAAATGTTTTTTCCTCTCTTTAGCTGACCATTTCTGCAGTTGAACAGTATCATTGCAAAAGTCCTTGCAGTTTGCTAGACAAGGAACATCGGGGAAAGTTTAATCCTTTAGCAGACAGATAACTCACTCCTCTCAATGGCTCCTCTGTCCTTTTGTCCTCTATAAAATAGCTGAGGATGTATATATAACCAGGATTTTTCTCATGCCCAGTTTTTCCAGCACATTTATTTTCACTGAGCTAGCACCAATGTCCATTCCTATTGCAATTTCAGCCACTATTACCTGTCTCTGTTCAAGTCCCAAATATTCAAATCTGCACACACTGAGTTTCAACAAAACTGTCCTATGCAGTCCTTGTCCTCCTGGGCTCCTTTATGTGCTTTTTCCTTTCCATGGACAGCATGACAAAGCTTAATTCATGTCCACTAATGCAGCTCCAAAACAATAAACCTGAGTTAAATTTATTTCCTTAATAGTGAACTTCTTAAGCCAAATTCTCCTGAGAAACAGCTCGTTCTGCTTTGGAGTCTATTTCTGTTCCACTGGAGGAGAAGGATAAGCCTATTCTTAAACCAGTGCTCAGATAAGTTCTGACATATTTTACCCATCACTGATCAAGCACTTCATCTAATTAGCTCTGTAATGAACTACTCAATTGCAGAGCTACAGGTAAGCTGCTGCTTTTTTTTTTTTTTTTTTTTTTTAAAAACTCCTCAACAGGAAACCTTTGAAAACTTCACCTCACAAGTAACAAAATTATTTCCCCCCTCTTTTCCTTTCTCTAGGGATGGGGGTGCCCAGTGTGTGCAGATCCAGGGTTAGCTGCCCCCCTGCCCTTCCACAAGCCCCTCCATGGGCAGGATGCTGGAGCTGTGTCCCAACAGCCTCTCTCTACAATGGAAATGCAGTTATAAATCAGATTAAAGTGGGGAGGATAAGCAGCAGCATTCTTGGCTTGCTGTTGAATGGGGCAGTGCAATCATTCCCAGCATTTGGCATTTTATGTGCCTCGTGTAGGGTTCTGCAGAGGACTTGACTCCTCAGCTCCCTGCACCATCACCCCTTTGTGCTGTGCCTGTGTCCCAGCCCACTGGACCAGCAACCACAACGAGCAGGGACAAAAACTCCAAGCTCCACACTTCACTGGAAGCCCATTAAACTGGAGCACACAAGCCAGGCTTTAGCAGTCCCTGCAAATCATGTCTAGCAAAGCAGGCCTGGCGTGCCCAAGGATGTTGGGTGGAATGGGTGCTGGAGGAGCTGCCAGGAGCCATCCCAGGCTGCCTGGAGGGCTCTGCTCACCCCTCTGGATCTGCAGACCCACCCTGACTGACACTCAGGGGCAGCAGATCCTCTGCAGAACTCTGACAGTCAGTTCATTTCTAAGAAGAAAATAAAAAATCATGAGCATCTCCAGCTTGTAGGAAAGTTGAAGAGGACTCAGAAATCCTGAGGAGCAGGCTGTTTAAAATTCTAAACAGGAGTTTCAGAGTCTGACTTCTGACTCTTTTTTAAATACAATAGTTTTTAGACTACTAAAAACCCTGCCCAAGCCAGCAGGCTGGAGGAATATTATTTAGGTGATTAATACCATGGCACAGTGCAGTCAAAGCAGCTCTAAAGCACACGACCTGCTTAACAAGGAGCCACAGGCAAGCTTTGAGCACAAATCCCCTAATCCTATTGATCCTGCTTCTGGAAAAAGGGAATCTCCTGTGTGTCACAGAAGGGTGACAATATCCAGTAAGTGTCCAGGCTGGGTGTGCTTCAGGGAACTTAATCACAGAACCTTCTTCATTACTTGAAAAATCACTGCTGTCAATACTGCAGCCACATCCTGACTGCTGCTGTTTGAGATGCTGTCAATCTTCCCATATGATTTTGGGAACCAAATAAATTCCTACTCACTTAAAGGTGTTATTATCTCTGCTGATAACGTTACCCCAGTCAGGAGCAGCAGAAATAGGAAAATAAAACTTATTTCAATCCTTTTGTTTGCCAGTTTTTCAGGCTCCCAACACAGAAATATAAGCTCTCAGCCTAGAACTGTGGTATGTATTCAAACATAATCTCACAGACACAAGTCTGCTCTTAGCATTCAACAAAGAGCATAATTCTATTATAAATTATAAAAAGTAATTTTTTTTTTCTTCATAGATGCAATTATCTTTGAAAGCAGGCACTTCATTCATACAGATTATCTGACATGCTAGAACAACCTGTTTGGTTAATTTTTCTGTAGATTTTTCCACCTGGATTTACACATTCCCCAAAAGAATGTAAATTATCCTCCCTAAAGTGATTGTTATTACTCATGTCAGAGTTTAGTATTGTTTTACATACTTTGATATATCACTCAAACCACAAAGTCATTAAAAAATTATTGCTGATTCTGATTTGATTAAAAGTGTGTTCAAAAACATCTCCCTTTGTGAGAAGAGTTGTACCAAAAGCTTTTATCCACCTGTACTGCTGTTTTTATTCATCAGAACTGGAGCATTAATAATGCTTATCAAAAAGAGGCTGAAATTACTGTACTAATGGCAGTTTTGATTTTTATTCTGGTTCAATTGGTAGGATATCAGCAATAATCAAAATTCTTAAGTGGCTGTTTCAGAAAATAAGAGTTTTAGTTTATGTAAGTACATTCTGGCCCTTGAATAACAAGTAATAATTATCTTGTGTTGTCATAACACCATGGAAGCAAGAAAATTTGATTTTGAAAATTGTAAAATATCATCAGCTCCCTAACTCTCCAAGAATATAATCTGCCCCTGTATTTCACAGTGTTAATTTTTTTGTGGTAAAGTCAGGATAAGGGTAAAAAAATAAAATAAAATAAAATAAAATAAAATAAAATAAAATAAAATAAAATAAAATAAAATAAAATAAAATAAAATAAAATAAAATAAAGCCTTTGACCTTTCATCTTTGTCTTGACAATGAGAACACACACCCCCCAAAAAAAGTTTGAAAAATGTATTAATGATGAGGTATTTGTTCTGCCACATATACAGTGAGTAATTATTTGAATATCCAGCAAAGAAATTGAGCAATTAATTATTCCTACTTACTGTCCTGGAAAGAACAGAGAATCATAAAAAATAAAGAAAGGAAAAATGTGAGATGAGGATTCATCTGTTTCTTGACTCAAGGAACAATCAATGAATGCCAAGCAACAACATAAAATATGAGTAAAACTGCACAATGAGAATTATTGTTCCTCTTGTTGGTGCATGTTCTTTTTTACCTTGCATTAATTTCCCCAATAATTTAATTAAATAAAAAATGCCGATTTTTTTTTCTGCTTGATATAGGGGAATGAGGGAAGTTCAGTTGCAGGGATGGCAGAGAAATGGCAGCAAAAGGAAGGTGGTGTAGGTATGGGTTTAACACAATGGGAGAAACAGATGGGCCCACAAGCAAATATCCCACATGGGGCAGAGTTTGTGGGAAACCAGGCTGCAGGAACATCATCCTGTTCCAGAAGATGGAAAATTATAGAAGAAATGGAAATCTTCTATGACACCTCACTATTCTTGGTGTCTGTGTGTACAATGTATGTGTATATATATATGTATATATATAACATCACTATGTAGCATCAAAGAATTACAGAATCACAGAATCCTTTATGTTGGAAAAGACCTCTGAGGTTGTCAATCCATCTCCCCAAGTGCCACCCCTACACATCACTGGATCCTTCAGAGACTCCAACAATTCCCTGAGCAGCCTGTGCCAGTTCTTGACACCCTTTTTGGGGAAGATCCTGGCCAGCCTGAGACCATTTCCTCTTGTCCTACCACTTGTTATACCTTCCTCATCATTTTAATTTTGCACAGGAATTAAATATGTAGCCTTTTTTTCCTGCATTTCTTTATTTCTATATTTCTCCTGTAATTATCCTGCTGATTACTTAAGCATGTCATACTACATTACAACATCCTGGAATCACAGAACCATAGAATCATTAAGGCTGGAAAAAACCTCTAAGATCATGGAGTTACCATCAATAATGGATCATTTTCACTGCCCATGGCTAGGGTTGGAACTTGATGATCTTTAAGGTCCTTTCCAACCCAAACTATCCTGAGATTCTGCAAATTACACTGGAAGATACACTGCAAATAGAAATAAAATCTTGCAAAACATTAAAGTTTGACATTGAAGGGGCATTCTAATAAAGTTTGAATACAAGGATGATTTTAGAGATTTGTTCAAAAAGGTCATGAAAAAGAGCCATAAATTTGCTTGGAAATTTGGATGAAAAATCACAGCTTTACTTTTGCGCTGTTCTTTCTCTCTAAGTACTAACAACCACTTGGGAAATTTGGCTGTGGCATTGAGGCTGCTGTCAGGCCTTGGAAGAGTTCAACAAAAACTCCAGTGCCTAAAGGAAGTTATTAATTTAACATTCTGTTGGAAAAGCAGCATCTTCATTGCCCTCTAATTCCAGGGTGAGACTCTCTTCAGACTTAAAAATCACTGAATCTCAGACTGGTTTGGGTTTGAAGGGACCTGAAAATCACCTTATCCCACCCCCTGCCATGGCAGGGACCCCTCCCAGTGTCCCAGGCTGCTCCAGCCCCAGTGTCCAGCCTGGGCACCTCCAGGGATCCAGGGGCAGCCACAGCTGCTCTGGGCACCCTGAGAAGCTCAGGGGACAATCCATCATCTCATTTTGCACTGCTATGGTTGTATTTTGTTAGTTTTATTGCTCTTGTTGCCAGACTGTCCCGGAGGAGCCAGTCCTTTCTGTACACATTTAGAAGCTCTTTGGAAGCTGTTCATTGGAGCTGAGCTGGATTCTGACTCTACAGCAATAACTTCTCTATCAGCCCTGAACTGCTTTTGAAAACTCTATTTGTAAGTCCCTTATACTAAACCCAAAGCAACTGTACTCAGGTAAAAGGAACAAAATGCATGGATTTCAGGTTTATTTTCATTTTCCCTTCTATTTCATTTTCAAAGGATCACTCCCTTACTTAGTCTTTCTAAAGTAAGCTTCACCATGAGTGGAATTTCCAGAGGAGTTATAAACTCCTGAAAAATGGGGTTTATAACAGAAATGTTGACAGTTGGCTCTAAAGGATAGAAGAGTTACCAAGCCCTGCTGTAATATAGTAGTCTCTAACTACTGTAATTCTGGTGAAAAGTGACTCTAATGTGACTCCCTATCTATACCAGGCCACACCATTTCTCTTCTTTATGGTCCTCATTATGGTAAGGAAAATGCATGTCTCCCTAGAGAGAGCTGCCAAAAGAGGTTCTAAGCACTTCTAAGCTGAATTTCCTTTCCATCAGTGCCCCAATATAAAGCTAGATCTAATGTGATTACTGGAATGAGAAGCACTATCAATCCTCCCCAGAAAATGAACACTTAGGTGTGGGACAGAATTCCAACAGAAGTTAATCTATGGTGCATTTTTCCCTTGAAGGATTCCTAGGTGTTTTAATGAACAGTGTCCCTGGGCAGCATTCCCTCATCCCAAAAATCTCTGCTACCTGTGGGATGGACAAAGCATCCTTTTTCCATCTTCAGTGCTGTGACTCTCTGTGCTCACAGGGGAGAGGCAAACACAAAGGTTCTCAGCTGAACACAGAGAACATATTCCTAAAATTAACCAACAAGTGGGAGGCACAACAGTTTTGCATCAAATGGTCTCCAGATACTTCCTATAGGTACATCAAATAATTCTTTACAGTGAGCCAACTGCATATTCACTTTTATTAGAAAAGAGAATTCCTGGTGTTTATGCTATTATTCTTTTCTGGAACAGCATCACAACCACACAATGCCTCTGTTCTAACTGTGCAGTTGTTTTTGTTTTGTTTTTTTTATTTTATGCTGGGGAGAAGTGAAAGGATGCAGATATTATTTTGAAAAAAAATTAAAACTAAAAATATATATTTAATGAAAAATATTTTTATATTAATTCTTCAAATACTGTTTGGCATTCTTTCTTCACACTTGCATCTTTCTAGTATTAAATTAGAGATTTTTGATGTAGTGTTTGTGTTCATGAATATTATGTGTTTGTGTTAGAGAGAGAGAGAGAATTTATGCACATAAACTGTCATTTCAAGGTCAGATTGTGAAATGCAATTGCTATTAATGACAGTAAACAACAGAGGTGGATAAATATGGGTAGCTTTTAGCAGATGAGCAGCTTAGACCATTGCTTAATATTTTTTAGAACAGACAAAAGTTTTTTTGATATGCAGTGGAAAACAGTGGCAAAGGCAGAGCAAAGTCAGAGCTATAATCAGAATGTGCTGTGATTAAAAAAAGAATAAATCAGATGGATATAGGAGATTATGACCATCTGTATATTTTTGCCTCACACATCACTTCCACACTGGCTTGAAGGCCCCAAAAAATCTCATTCCCAACATCTTTGCCTAGAGCACGTGCCATGTCAGCCTGGTGGGTGAGTCCATTCCACAAAACACTCAGCTCCAAGGAGGCTGATCAATATTAACAGCCAGTCAAATAAGGAATTACTGGAGGGGGATGAAGGTGCCTTTCACCCACAGCATACCACCTTGGAAAATCCCCTTTTGCACCAGGGGAAGTTTCCCTGCAGTTCCCTGATAATCCACCTGTAGCTCAGTGCTCTGGCCAGGTCCAACACAGCTGATAAAACCTGGCCAGTCCTCAGACCTTCCCATCCAGCACAGCACCTGATAAATGGCTGTGCAATTCAGAGCGAGATGGAAGCACAATGTTTACTGCATTGCTACAGAAGATTCATTGGTTTTCCTTCTGGCTGAGAATAAATTTTTGCCTATATTAAACCAAAGACAACTGCTTATTTTATTTTATTTTACTTATTTAATTTAATTTTACTTTATTTTATTTTATTTTATTCATTTTACTTTTTTGTTTTATTTTATTTTATTTTATTTTATTTTATTTTATTATTTTATTTTATATTTTATTTTATTTTATTTTATTTTATTTTATTTTAATTTTTATTTTATATTTTATTTTATCTGGCTCTGAAAATGGAGTTAAAAGTGTCCTAACTCTGTCTTTCCATCCACTTGGTGGTGCTGTTCACAAAATACAAATGACATTGTGACTATGAAAATATGAAATCCACAGCTTCACTCCTAGAAAATATTGTGAAAAACACATCAATTTTCTCAAAGTCTGCTTTGGATACAAAAGCTATGCCTTTCTGTCATTCTGGTGTTGCCTGCATTTTAAATTAAGTGCAGGAATTTTTATCCCCCCCTCCTAATGACCAAATCTTTTAATCTTTCCTTAAATTGCAAAGCAATGTGACAGAGCCAGTGAGGTCACTTGCCTAATTAGGATGACTCATCTAACAAAGTTTGTCAGCTCAGCATTTTAAAGGCAGGATTTGAATTTTTGCCAGAATAGGAAGGACTTTGCAGATTTCACACTCTGATCTTCGACAACGCAACAAAACTTTGAGAATTCTCCCATTTCCCCTCTCCTTTCTCCTCCACAAGACTCAACCACAAATATTTGGGTTATGTCTGCATTTGGGGGAGTATCAATGGCCAGCTAAAAGCATGAAAGATATGAGGCTAAATAATGTCAGGAGCTTTAATAATAGCAGCAGTGGTACAGATTATTTAAGTAGGATGAATTATGCAGCTGAATCAGAAGGCTTGTGGTGGAAACCATGCTGTAATAAACCCCATTTATTGAGCCAGAATTAATACAGGGTAATGTACACATGCACAGCATAATGAGATCTTGCAGAGATTAAAAAAAAAAAAAAAAAAAAAAAAGAACAATTGTTGTGATTCCTAGAAATAGAATTAACTTCCCATAGACTTTTCTATAGCAAGAAGAAAACAATAAAGTACTTAAATTACTGAGAACTTGGTATGAAGGCCCAGATAAAAAGTTACTACTTTGAAATAAAAGCGTGCAAAAGTATGTTTAGATCTTGGGTATTTTACATTTATCAATAAATATTTTATGAAGTTTCATCAGAGAAGTTATTTAAACTTGAGTAAGTTTAAACTTGATAAGCCTCAATAATGTCTGCAGCACATATCACGAATAAACAGATTACTTGCGGGGAAAAAAAAAGCAAAAACGAGGGTAAAAATGCCTAAGACATGAAGTGAGGACCCAAGATGAAGCACTGAAATGGCATTAATCTTGATTAAAGTTTCTGCCTAAAACTGATTGTCAACACAGGATCTTTCAATGCCCTACCCTTACTCCTGTTCTTATAGTTCATCTTAATCTGAATGGAATTTTAATGGACTTCTAAAAAACACGCTAATAATTACATGGAAAAAGAAAGTGTCAGAACCAGATATAAATTCTTCACATGGTAATTTTCTCTTCATTTCATTCTCCCCTCTGCAGTGGCTTTATTCCATTAAAGCAGGCCTTGCCCATAACTGTCAGGCACTGCACAACAATTTGAGGCAGAGTTTTTGGGTCACTCAGCTTTGACCATCTTGGATCTTGTTTTGTGTGAAGGCTGGGCTCTGACAGGCTGACATGATTGCTGCTGCTGCCTTTTCTTCTGCCTCTTTCGAGTTTATCTGCAGGAGACAGAGCTTGGAGCCCCTGCCCTGGTACCACAGCCTGGCACATCCCCATCACCCTCCCTGCCAGGCTGAGGGCAGGGAAGGCTTGGGCTTGGCAGCACCTGCTCAGGGTAATGCAAGAAAAAACATCTAGGGGAAAAGGAAAAGCCTGTTCCTTCTCTTCCAACACTCTTGGGTGGTGCTCTGCTGCCCCAGAGCCCTGGCTCAGCCTGGCTGGAGAGCTGGTGCATCTCAGGGCTTTGGAGTGCAAAGGGGCTCACAAAGCTCAAACTTCACTGCATCCCAAATCTGCCCAGCAACCCCCAAGTATGACCCCGTGTGCTCAGTGCTTGGTGTAACTGCTTTGGTTTCAATCACAATTTTGGCCACTGCCAAAACCCATCCCTGGCTCTGCCTCTACCACCCACCACAGGAGCAGCCATGGAGACACTCTGGATTCCTTGCATCTGTACTCCTGCACTGCATCAGGAGAAACCACTAATGAATATTCAGCCAATGAAAAATGGTCTGAAATAAGCCTTAAAATTCCCCCAATGTGGGTAAGCTCTTAGCACCAACCATTTGACTTTGCAAATGTGGTCTTGTATCACATCACTTAGTATTGTAGGTGTAGAAAACATGTGGCTATGGCTGTGCATGGAAAAGGGAAAGAAAATCTGAAAGCAGTAGAAAAAGTATAGAAAAAAATAAAAGGGTTATAATAAAAGATATACTGTTATGTCACATCAAAATAATTGTCAAACAATGAACACTGAGAGAAAAAGATGAGAAATAAAGTACTAAATTTTTTTTTAATATAACAGTCAAGAACTTTAACACTTTTGTTGATGAATACCTTAAATGAGCAGGATAATCTATGAGTTTGAAACTATATTAACTTTTAGGAATATACAAAACATTGATTGTTTACTGTTTGAGCAACCACACAGCTGCTGCACAGAAACTGCCCATGAGCTTCCTGACAGCTAAAAAATGGCAAAGATTTTACAGACCTAGAACTGTAACTGCTTTGTTCTTGTTGTTTAGTTGTAGTTCACTAGAACCTGGAGATCATATGCAAGAATATAAAAGACTATCTTAGAAACAGCACACAATCCCCCTGCCACAGGATATTCAGTGGCAGAGAATTCCAGGTCAACTCGTTGCAAATCCCAAATCTGAATTCACATGGAGCTCTGGGACTGAATTTGTCCTAAATGGAAAAGGAGGATATATAAGTCAGTCCACACTTCAACCTTGTTCTTCAGGGAGAAGGTGCAGTTGTGGTTTAGCTGTGACCAAATTTTAATCATAAACCTTGTTGAGAATGATGCCATTGGATCCACAATAGAAAATCATTGGTAACTAGACAGTGAAAATGCTACTTTTTATAATACAAGCAAGGAAAAAATGATAGCTTTGTTATTCAACAAATACTGCATTCCAGGACTGATATAATCTAGTTTTATGTTTACTCTGCAAACCTCACAGGCCACTTCAAAAGAGGCCCAAAGAGAACTCCTGCACTGCTCACCAGTTTTGCACCACCAGATGGGAGCACAGGAATTCCAAACAAGATTCCTCAGTGGAATGACTTGTGTTGAAGGCAAGTAAGAACAAAAGGACAGTGTTGCAGTAAGGAAGAATTGTTCTATTTCTGCATCCAGAATTTTTGTCTGGATGTGCCTAAAATCCTTTGCTGTAGATGTTTGCAGCACTGGAGAACCACAAACTCTTTAGGCTTGGCAGCTGTTGATAAAAAGGAAGAACAGGACTGAGGACGTGCTAATTGTAGTACTAGTGAAGAAATCAAGCAGTGAAAAAATTGGGTTTGACTTTGTGATAAATAGTGAAATCTTAAACACTGGCAGGATTACAAAAATAGTACAGCAAATTGGGCATATTATTACAAAACATAAGGCTTTCTCTGTACAGCTATTTGATTGTATGTGACTTTCTTTTATGAACAAAGTGTAAAAGCTATTAGAAAAAAAAATGAAGCATTTTTAAAACAGCCAGAAAGGGGAAAAAAAAGATATAACCTTCTTTTTGCAAGTAGTCCTTCTAGAAACATCTTTAAGCATATGTAATCCATAATGGTTATGGATAAAAACTTTTTTTTTCAATTGTGCTACTCTGCCAAAAAACTCATACCTTTGCTAATGAATTTCACAAAATCTTAAACATCATTTTATTCCTTCCTTAGCCTTGAAAATAGGACATATAGAGAATAGTCACTTTTCTGGTCCTCCTCACAAAAAATCATTTAATCCATTTTTTTTTTCTTAATCTTAAATGAAAGGAAGAGGATTAGTTCTTAACTTACACAAAGTCTGAACAAATATTGTAATCAAGAAATTTGGCCTTGTTTTTTTCTCAAAAATCTTTGAATGGAGCATAGATTTAAAGTCCTTTAAAGCATCTTAATGACATACTTAACGTAGGTATTTGGTTTGTGGCTTGTTAGTCTTGTTTTGGCTTTAGAATTTTGAGATGTATTGCTTAGATGTGATTATCCATTACCTCTGGCCTGTAGGAAAGCACAGTGGCTGAAGCAGTGAAAATTAAGCTGCATGCAGTAATAGCAAGAAGTAGATTCCAAATTCATAACAAATTAAGATCTGATTTGTATTGTTTACTGCTGTTTTGTTTAGGTGGGGGTTTTTTTTAGGTTTTGGGGAGCATGGCAAAGGCACAGGTCTCTCAGCACTCCCCTGCACTGTATTTTGTGTCATATGAAGGTAGAGAGAGAGCTCATCAGAGAGAGAAGAGGCTTTGTCAGACATTTCAGTGGGTACAGAATCCTCCCTGCCCCTGAGCCTGATGAAATCTCCAGCAAGATCTAAAACCTGACCTGAGCCCAGGACCAGGGCTCCAGGAAAGGAAGCAGCAGTGCCCATCCTTGGTTTGGGGTAGCTCTGAGCCCCTCACCATCCCCAGGGGAAGAGCAGGAACAGATCAGCTGTACATCCCTCACTCTGACTCCTGAGGGTGCCACTCAGGAGCATTCCATTCCCATCTTGAATGTTATCCTTGAGTGTGGATATTGGTGAAGAGTCAGGGAAAGATGCAGCTTGCATTTTCCCAAGCTGCTGGAAGAAAACAGAAGTGAAGGAATCAGTAACAGAAATTAGGCACCTGGTGATGATCACAGAGCACTGCTTGATGTTTTGGTAAAAGCATGTTTTCAAGAAGTGCTGCTTTTCTTGGACCAATGAGCTTTTTCTGTCCTGTGTTCCACGATCTAGTCTATAACAGTGTGGTTGCTCTTTGACAAATCCCTTCTTTTGTGCTGGAAGGAAGTCGTGTGTTGCTGTATCATTTGCCATTCCTAGTCCAACAGCAACACCCGAGGATGGAGGCTGATCCAGGCAAGCTGTGGATGTGGATAAGAGATCATCAGTGAGCCTCAGCTCCCTAAGCCACACTGCTGAGCACAGTCCAGGCAAAGGAGGAGCTCCCAAAACACACTGTGGTCAATACAGCCAGGATGGAGAGCTCATCCCAGAACAGGAGGTGCCTGGAGCACAAAGGAACGATGTGCTACAGGACTATCAGATTCCTTTTGAAGAACAAAGCTGTGTGTGCTGGCCATGGCTCTGGCACAGCTGGGATGGCTCAGGTTCAGAGCACAATGACAATGCCTGCACTGGTGATCTACAAACTCACAAGTGACCACAGTGGCTGTGGTGGGCACGTCAGTGCCACACTGCTTTTGCCACAGGTGTCTGGCAGAATGGGAAGCCCAGTGACTGCTGGAGCAGGATGGAGCCTGGAAACAAAAATCCAATATGAACTGAAACAACTCCATGGTGCAGATCAGTGTCTGGGTATTTCACTTCATGTGGTTTGAAATTAAATAGGGGCTTCATAGTTAAATGTACTCATTCTGTCAAGACCACTCCAGATTCAATTTTTCCTTCATGACTGTAAAAAGATCCAATTTTCACTATGAAGTCTGGAAAATTATATCAACTATCAGGGTAGAATTAGACCTGATAGAAGCTTGGTGATCTTAAAAAGTACAAGATATATCCATTTCTCATTGTAAGAAGATTTTAGCTTTCCACTGGGCTTATTAATTTTTGTACTTTTTGTATTGTATTCTACCCATTTTTCTAATAAATAGTGCTAAAAACAAGACCTTTCTTCCAAATGTTCATTTCTGTTGCATTTATTTTTAGCTTCCTGATGAATTTATATATTTTTTCTTTTTTAATAAAATGAACAGGAATTTAAAGGATGGAAAAAAATCCACAGTACCCCATTCAGAGGCAAAGAAAAGAGTAAATACATTCATTGCTTTCCTCAGAAGAAATGTATTGTGCAGCTGCTGTGGAATACAATATTGAGATGAAAATGAAGCTGCAATGGAAATGGAATGAGAAATAGGTATTTGCTTCTGGGTGAGCACAACAAACCTATCAGCCACAGAGTTAAAATCAGCAGCCCCATCTCCCAATTCCTGATGACTAAATAAACCACAGGTAAAAGGACAGGGGAATAAGACAGAAGGAAAGGAGGGAAATGAAGCTGCCAAATGAAAGAGAAGTGTTTCTGCAAAGGTCAGTAAAGGATAAGATTAGTTTGGAGTAAGCCAATCCTACAGTGTAATTTGCAATATTTTCAAACACTTCAGAATAAGCATTCCTTGCTATTTTTAATACAGGCTTCGAGCCATGACTATCTAAATGGAGAGAAGAGGCATTAAAAGTTCATAGGGCTTGATATTGCCTGTAAAGAGGGAGCCCCTACAGAATTTTATTTTATTAGTAACCTTTATTAGCCTTGTAGCCAGTGCTGATTAAAATATTGTGGCATATCTGTCAGCAGCAGGAATGCATGGTGATTATCAGCAACTGCATTTAAAAGTCTAAGAGCCAAGAGGTAGAGCCACAAGCCTGGAATACTAATTCCCATTTTATTCAGAGTAAACAGTCAAAGGATGGATAATAGCTTACTTGTCTCCTTTTATTGGCATGTTTATCTGTCCTTTTGCTCTTCTCTCTCACCGTGTAACTAAGATAGCAGAAAATAATACAAAATATGAGGCACTTACAAGACTGGGTCAAATTGATTTCAGTGCAGAATATCCAAATTTGGCTGGTCAAACATAACTTCTACCCCTATAGACTAATGGCTTCATTGGAATATATCAGCTCAAGCTGCTCACAGGCAGATATGGACTAAATACTGATGGAAAAAGTGTATTCAGACACTTTTAGAGTTCTGTCTGCAGACATATTCCAGGTCTTTGCTGAAGGATTTTGTTTATCATGTGAGGAATCTTTTGTAGACATAACTTCCATCCCAGCAGACTCAAATTTCTTCACTGAGAATAGTCACAGTTCACAATTCAAATTGAGCTGTATAAGCAGCTGAGTCATACTGAATTCTTTTATCTTGGGATTTAATAAATTACTTAAGAGTTTTAGAAATTTAACCCAAATCATTTTTGTGATGCCCAAAGCATTTCTTTTTAGCATGACTCTGCTGTAATTACAGCAAAAGCCTGTTTTGGTCAATAATCAAATTAATGGATTTTCTTTAGTATAAATCCAAGGAAAACATTAATGACATTAACAATCTGGTTGGAGTTAAACCCCACTTGGAAATGGATAAATGTTTATGAAAAGCATTTTTAATATTTATGACGTGCCACTCATTGCTACATTTCCAAAAACCCTGAGACAAGGTAGGCAAAATTAGCCAGACCTCTACTGCTGAGCTAGGAAAACAATCTCAGTACAGTTCAAGCCACAGAATCTCTTTGTTGATGCAGATCACAGTGAAAAGTCTTGGAAAGGTTTAACTTTCCTCCCAATGACAGAAAAGTTCTTCTGTCTGGTACAGAACTAAAACCAGAGGATCATAAACCACTGATGAGAATTATTTAAAAGAACAAAGAGATGGTTTCTACCCAAGACAAGCCTCAACTGTGAATGGTGGCTCAAGATCACCAATGATGATTTTGCATTTTTTTGTTCGAAAACCTTTTATGGGGCTGAGCATGACCGTGTGACAAAAGTAAGTTTCCAGTAAGTAATCTTTACTTACTTAAAGTCCTCTTTTAAAATAACATGGATAAAAAATAATCATAACTGTAACATTTTTGTGGACTCTAAATAAATATAATCTACTCGATTAATTAAATCAATTAATATGATGAGTTAGCAAGGTATAGATTAAAATATTAATAAGCATAATAGAAAATGTCTCTGAAGGATATTAAAAAGCTGAACATTGTCTTCCAAAGTGCTTGTGTAAACAATTGACTGCTCTGTTTCTGAAATTGTTGTGTAATTTAAAGGTGACAGTCTTGCCCAGTTTAAAATTTGTATGAATTAATGTATCTGCCTCTAAATACTTGGTAATAAGCCGTGGTAATTTAACATGCTTTGCTTCTTGATCACTTAATGGTTTCAGCATGTCTGTCTGTAATACTTGCAATTCCCATGCAAGGTTGTATTTCACTGTATTCCTGTGGTTAAATATTGTTTGTTTCTGTGCTCCAAGAGCCCCTGAAGCCTCTGGCTCAGAAAAATTCCTGGCACCACCTTGGTGGGATCCACCATCCCAGACCTGAACTGGCAACTCCTGGCAGATACTGAATCCCATTTCCTAAACCTAATATGTCATTGGAATTAATATAATGAATCACTATTATTTCTCTCCTGAAGCAAAAAAGGAGTTGAATTAAATTTCCCCAATGCTCTCCAGCCCTCTGTAGCACATGTATTATGCTATCTTAATATGGATTACTGTGATTTTTCTGCTCCTGCTAAAAAGAGCCATCTGTATTCCAGTTTTTCATCTGCTCCTATTCTTTCTGCTGCACTGTTCAGAGACACCCTTGTCAGTTCTTCAGGAAACTTCCTGTAAAGCACAGAATTAGTTACTCTGATTGACATTTTCAAGACAGGAGGTCCTGAATGTCTAAGTAAATTCTATCCCAATCTCTGACTGATAATGTACCACTTGTAGTGATATTTTCTTATCACAAAGACTTTGTTTCATGCTTTTGGTAATTTTTCTGCTGTGCTTTGTGGTTCTTTCTTTTATTTTTCTATTTTATTTCTTTTGGACCAATTTCATTATGGCCTTGCCACTTGGCCTGGCCTCATAAACTGACATAATAAACTGTAAATTTAAGTCTCAGCTAAACTTTTCCTAAGATAGATTTTTCTGTTCAACCGGTCATTGTTACTTTCATAAATATTCTGTATTTAAACTGTTGCAGGACTGTCAAAAATCAGGCAAGTGAATCTACATGAAGACAACCACTAGGATTTAATGCATGTAAATTCATTAGCCTGGAAACTGCTTGGGGGTAGTAACCAGAAATTTAGAGAAAGTATTGATGCAGCACAGCCTGAAGAACTCAAAGCTGCAAATATTTTTTATACTGCAAAAACTCGTGGTAGTGCAGATTTGTCAAAAAACATCTGCAGTTCTGAACACAACTCAGTGATTGGAATAATGGCCAATATCTTGTCTATTTTTCCCTCCAGACCAGATAGCAGAAGTTTCAACTAGCTGCTTTAGGTCTATCCAGCAATTACTGACATTCTGTGGTAAAGTTTATTAGGCCTGCAAAAAAATCGGTGGTAATGAGAAAAAGAATTTTTATTTACTCAAAAAGAGCAAAAGTAACTTTTTTATAAACACAAACCTTCACCAGGGCATACTTTTACAGATGACACAAAGTTTTCCAACAGAGCCTTGCTACAAATTCTATACCAAACTATTCAGTTGCATTTAAGTAAAAATAACCTGTTGAGTTACATTCAATGCAGGGTTTTAGAGAATAACTGTGTCTACAGAACTTCTTCATGAGTTTGAGATATAAATATGCCTGTGCTTTGAAACAATAAATAAGAAATCACAATCATAAATTAGAAAATAATATATGGATACAATAAGAAGTCTGCAAACAGATTCCAACACTGATCAGTTATTTCTGAATAATTTGTTGTTCCATCAATAGTTATAAAAGAGGGTGAGAATTGATCAAATGCTGTACAATATGAGAATGTCTTGGGAAATATAGATATACAGATCCATTTTTAATTTCAGAGATACTGTAATCTATTTTTATGTCAGTGTACAATATGTTGATGCAAGGCTGCAAGAAAAAATGCTATTACAATTACTTGCTCATAGCATTTGCCTCAGTTAAGAGAATTGATTTTCCTATTTATTTGACTTGTGATGTTAGAGATCTCTGTGACTTGTTCAAGAAAGTAATTTCCAAATTTCACAGAAAATTTGACATTTGGAATGACAGTGAAAATAATGGAAAGCAACAAAACTTTTCCCCCATAATTTTGATGGATAAGATAATTATTTTTCTCATTACTACTCCAACTTATCTGAAGACATTGGGAAGTCTTGTTTCAGTGCTCTCTTAAATGAATCCTCAAGACACAGGAGGATTGGGATTCCAGCTCAAGTAATCTCCAACTTTTCCAATAATGTGTTGAGTGGTTACAACCATCACAGTCCAGCCCTGGCAGAAGGATGTGGTGGAGCCACCATTCCTGGAGGGATTTAAAGACATGGAGATGTGGCACTGGGAACCTTGGTGAGTGCTGAGTTAATGGTTGTACTCAATTATCTCAAAGGTCTTTTCCAACCCAAACAACTCCACAGTTCTACAAAGACCACTAGGGCTGGAAAGGGAGAATTCCTGAAATATTCTGGCCAAGGGTTCAAGCTTTGGGAAACCTGGGTACCTGGCAATAACTGTGGGGGAGCATGAAAGTCTCCTTGAATTAACCAAATTTCCAGTTTTTGTTAGATGGTGTGAAACTGGGGAAATATAAAGGGAAAGAAAGGAAGGATTATTGTATGGAAAAAAGTGTGTTTAGGAGGCAAAAGGTACGGGATTAAGTATCATTCAAAGTTCATAATGGAATCCAAAAATGTTTTGGGTTGGAAGGGATCTTAAAAATCATCCAGCCCCACCCCAGCCATGCAGGGACCCCTCCCAGTGTCCCAGGCTGCTCCAGCCCCAGTGTCCAGCCTGGCCTTGGGCACTGCCAGGGATCCAGGGGCAGCCACAGCTGCTCTGGGCACCCTGTGCCAGCCCTGCCCACCCTGCCAGGGAACAATTCCTAATTCCCAATATCCCATCCAGCCCTGCCCTCTGCCACTGGAGCCATTCCCTGGGTTCTTTGCCAGTTTATTGCCAGAATAGAAAGGGAACAGCATGGCTAAAACACATGAAGGTTCAGAAGTGGAATTAAACCAGCGATGGAAGAAAATTTTAAAATCATAATGCTCAGAAAACAAAAATTTCAATTCTCACATGAAAGAACTGATTCATGATGACAAAGTCCAGTGGCATATTTAAATAATTTACATTAATAATAAATTTACTTGGTATGGTAAAAGTCAAGAATAGTAACACAGCAAGTAAGATGTTGTTAAATACTATTCTGCTACTCTGATCTGAATGGAAAACCTGATATAAAGAGAAGAAAAAGCTATATAAATAAGGAAAGAACAGGATAATAAATATACTTTCTCCCCCTAAGCCATGTTGGAGAAACTCCTTCTGTTTGATGGGTACAGCAGCCCATCAGATTTTGATTTTTTTTTTTTTTTTGGGGGGGGGGGGATGTGAAAGCCTTTTATATCAGAAAACTTCACTTCTCTAGAAAAATCACATTTTATATAGCAATTGAAAAATCTTAAGTAATTGCATTTATTATAGAGCAATAGACACTAATTTTGAGTCCTAGTATTCATTACTTCAAAAGCAGCAGTTTGAAATTAAAAGGTTAAAATAACTTTTAAGGAAAGAATTTTTTTATTTCTGAAAAATACAAAACTAAAACTACCTTTTGCCAGACAAGGTGATAGCCTTTCTCATAAAAGCCTGAAAATTACTACACCTGAAGTAGTAGTAGTCTCAGTTACATAAAAAAATTTCTGATCAGATGATACTAATTACAACTGAATCCTCATTAGTGTCCACAGCCATTGCTGTCAGGGCTTTGAAGGAGGTGTGGGGGTTCTGCAGCACCTTCTCCCCCAGGAGAATTTTCACTGCCTGTCTCCAGAGCCAGCTCTGGTGCAGTACTGCTCCTGATCTTTGATTGGAGCTCTGGAAAAGGGAAGCTGTGTGAGGAAAAGCTGTCAAACTGCTGCTGGGGGGCTCTGCTCACTGCTCTGAGCTGGGGGACAGCCACAGCTTCTCTGTGCCAGGGGGTCTTTGGTTGCAGGTCTATCACTATCTGCTGGAACCAGGTGGGGCAGTGACCCTTATCTCTGCTGGATATATTATCTGCTAATGGGCCAGCTGGGGCAATCATCTTTATATTTTCCATCCTCCCTCCAGGAAGATATCATCTGCTGCTGGCCCATTGAGTCCCAGTGCATGACTGATAAAATTCCATCATCCCACTGGGAGATGCTCCAGCCAGGGGAGGAGCCAAGCCTTTCCCACCCAGATAAAAACTGAGATTTTGGTCAGCAAGGTACCTTCTTTCCACTGGATTCCAGAGGAAAACTCAACCTTTCCACATCATCCCTGGACCTTCAGAGGAAAATTGCACCTTCTCCAGGAGCACTGCTCCAGCTGAACCACATCTTCCCCTGCAGGAGGATGCAGCCACCATGGAATGGGACTGCTGCCACCACCCTGACTGACTGATGGGTGTCAGCTTGGATTCTGACTCTGGCAGGGTTTGGGATTGTTCTTTGTAATGCTGCATTTCTATTTCAAATTTCCTAGTAAAGAACTGTTATTCCTAATTCCCATATCTTTGCCTGAGAGTCCCTTAATTTCAAAATTATAATAATTTGGAGGGAGGAGGTTTATATTCTCTATTTCAAAGAGAAGCTCCTGCCTTTCTTAGCAGACACCTGTCCTTCAGACCAAGACACAGGGCCTCATCACCCTCATAGCCACGAATCTCTTCCTAAATAAAGATTTTCTTCCTTAAAATATATAAAACCACGCTGGTGAATAACCATTAAGCCAATCCAGCAATGCCAGGGTGAGAGCTTGGATTTGTGCTGCTGCTTGGATTTGTGTGAGCAAATGTGAGCCATTGCCACATGCCCATGTCATCCTGACATCTAGAGACTGACAGCTCCCAAAAATGTCTGAGAGACATTTCTTATAAACTCTGCCAGCACATCTCATTTGTACTTGAGGCGCACAACATTGCAGCTTGAGTTCAGGATGTTCCTACAAAGTCTGGATGACACCAGCTCCAGGTATTTTGTCTCCAGGCACAGAGTGACATGGACCTTGCCTGCTGTGAGCTGCAGATGACCCTGCTCCATGCCCTGCAGGCAGATGTGGAATAGACAAGGCAGAGTTCTGGCTGTTGTAAAAATCATCTCTCTGGCAGAAATTCAATCTGGACCTTTCTCTAGATATGTTTCACCTTCACCTCGTGGCCTTAAACACAGTAATAAACACACATTAACACAATGGGGAAGAAGTAGGTGCTGTGACTCCAAGCAACCTCAGCTGGGTCATGTTTGTAGTTCACTACTCTCACACTCCTGTGATTTATTAAGCAATGTCCAGAGAGATCTAGTGAGTTTTCACATAGCTAACACAATTAAATATTAAAGGAAAAGATTATCTCATTCAGCTGAAATAAAACCTTGTATGTATGTTAACTTACTGATATCCAGAATGTATCTTAACATTTGACTTGTTATTTTTTAAGTGAATAAAAATTGACTTACTCTATAATAACAGACAAATATATAAATCACCATGTTCTAATAATAACAGAAACTAACTTGGAAATCAGTTTGATAGCTAGTAAAATTTTATTACTAGCTGGATTGAAGAGAGATTAATGGCAGGAGGAGAAAACTTGCTGCAGACCTTTGGAACAGAAAATTTTCATGAGGTAATGCAGAAATCTGTTCTGAGGTACCCTTGCATCATCAAGAGGGAATTTAATTTGGATATTCAATATTGGTGTCAAGCTCTGAGAAGTTTCTTGGATCACAACAGCAGCAATTACCAAATACATTGCTGGAAGTCAAATCCATCCCACAGGGCAGGAGTTCAGGGAAAGCACCAACCTCATTTTTAGTGACCTAATTTCTAAACAATCCTTTAACTTGTAGCATTTTACTATTTTTCACCTAGGAAAGCCACTGTACCAAGTTTGGAAGGTGTAGGTATGCAAAATCTGTAAATTGCAGTGTTCTCCTTGTCTGGCACTGCAGCTGGGGCAGGTTTCAACAGGCACCTTCTCTCAGTCCACATTAAGACCAACAATTGCATATGGAGCTTAACTAGTCTGCAAGGACTGCTGGCTACATTAACACTGAGACTTTTATTGTCTAAAAGCTACAAGGAAGCCATAAAGTGGCATATCCAGCATAGTGAAAACACAGCAACATTAAAAAGAACCATTATAGCTCACTTTAGGTGTCTGGAATACATCACAAGTAGCCACTTTTATCTCACAGTTAGGGATTATATATTGTTTGTTACATCAGTCTTAACTAATTAATTCTAATTATTCTGTCATTTCAACCAAGTGGCTGTAGACAAATAGAGGTAACAGTTTTTATTTTTCTGAAGTTTATAATGGAAAGGTGTTTTTGTTTTGGTGGTCTTTTGTTTTTTGGTTTTTTTTGTAAGCCAATTAGAAGAAAAAAACAACATTAAGAAGATCTAAACTACCATTTAATTTAACAGGATTTGTCAAGCAGCAAGTTCTGATCATTTTTTGTTTGCTCTTTAAATTTTAAACAACAAAAACTTAATCTTCAAAGTTTAATCTTTCATCTGGCTCCTTCTTCCCACTTACACTGAGGTAAAGGAAAGAAAAAATCATAAATTGTTATAGTAATTTTCTAGCCATGGGAAAAAAAATTTCTAGCTTGGGAAAAAAAAAAAAAAAACAACAAAACCAAAAAAACAACACTCCTAAAACTTTTAAATTGTTTTCCTCGTATTTTTATATATTAAGGAAACACTGCACACTTGGAATGAACAGTAAGGAAAGCAGTGAATTTTTGTTTTAGAAGGTTCATCTTTCCTTGGGTTTTGGTTTGATTCCTAACAGCACTCATAGGAATGTTCTATTTTCTAAGGAAGGCTTTATGATGACTCAGGCACTGACAATATTGATATCACAAAATCCCAGGATCAGTAAAGTTGGAGAATCCCTCCCAGGCCATGCAGTGCCAGCTGTGCCCCATGCCCACCCTGTCCCAGCCCAGAGCTCTCAGTGCCACCTCCAGGTGCCACCTGCAGGGCTGGGCACTGCAAACCTCCCTGGGCAGCCCCTGCCCAGCCCTGAGCCCCTTTCCATGGGGAAATTGCTGCTGCTGCCACCCTGAGCCTGCCCTGCCCAGCCTGAGGCCGTTCCCTCTCCTCCTGTCCCTGTTGTGGGGCAGAGCCCGACCCCCCCGGCTGTGCCCTCCTGGCAGGAGCTGTGCAGAGCCACAAGGGCCCCTGAGCCTCCTTTGCTCCAGCCTCAGCCCCTGACCAGCTCCCCCACACCCTCCTGGGGCTCCATTCCCTGCCTGCACACGCTCCAGCCCCTCCAGGTCTTCCCAGGAGTGAAAAGGTGACAGAAATCCCATCCTGATCCCTCCTGAGACAGTGCCCTGAGCAGGGAGTGCCCCCTGTGCTGGTCTGTGCCACGCTGAGCAGGAGATCAGCCAAAATTAACCAAAAACCCCCAGACACAGGACAAAGCTGCAGCCTGTCCTGCTCAAGGAGACAAGAGCAAACCCTTGTTAAGGAAACACGTAACAGAGATAATTGACTCTCTCAATGTCATTGTGCTGAATGTGTAAAGAAATTAAGGAATCTGATTTACCCTTTAGTAAGGTGAATCGAGTCAACAGAATGCTGAATGAACATCCCAGAGGAAGTTCTGTGCAAAAGGTGGGAATGTCCCACTGGAACAGATGGAAAAACCTGGATCCGATTCCTCAGTATTCCACAGATGAGCAATTACTCACAACCCAAGTTTAGAAAGGCCATACTATGTCCTACTGTCCTCATTTTCAAATGTGACCAATCTCAAATCCAAAATCAGGCTTTAAGCAGAACACTGACACTTTGTTTTTGCAAAAACAATCCAATGGCTTTTTATTACATGGAAAAAAAAAAAAAAAGGCGAAATTTCAAAAGCTTCTCCTAAACTGAAATATTCTCTGAACTTTGCTGATAAAGGAGAAGTTATTTTTATTCTTACAAGATGGTGATGATGTATTTGGGAAAAATACACTAATGGTACAAGCATAAATTTTTCCACTTCTGAGGTTTTGAAACTTTATATTTGAAGAAAAACCTTGTTCTGCAACCCAGCATTACATTTTCTTTGGGCACATTTTTACACCCTATGTGACATGACAGGTCAGGAAAAGAAAATAAAAAAGCTATCTGAATTAAATTAGTACAGCAAGTTATGTCTCTTCATAGAGAATTAAAAATGAAACTGCTGGAAAAAATATCACATTCTGCTAATGCTTTATTAGCAGGCTCAGGTTCTCTGCTAATTACCAGAATCAGTCACCCAAAGAAAGTGTGTTTATTTCTCCCACAAGTCTGAGACAAAAAGGGAGGAAATAATAATATCCCTTGGAGTTGTCAACGGGACTTGTGCCCAGCAGTGAAAGAATAATTCCCTGTAAACCTCCATCTTTTCCATAAACACAGGACTCCTGCTCTTTTTCTCACAACTGATGTTTACTCTGACAGATTTCTTTTACCATTTCAGGGATAAATTAAAGGCCTTAATTATTGCTTTCCATTCTGCTCCCAAGATCAGGACTTTGTGTACACCAGTTCAAGAAACAATAGTGAACTCTGTTGTACTTGCTGCACCCTTCTATCACGGCAGTAATTGCACCTGCTGTTTCTTTGTGCCTGTGACCTTTCAGTTATCCAGAATTAGGCTGGGTAAGGCTGTGCCTCTGGCACAAACAGCACTTTGGCCAACCCCTTGGAAAAGGGCAATGCCAAGGTAAGACACAGCCATGACAAATTTCAAAAGGCACAAACACAATAGGGTTTTTATGTTAAGTGAGAGCTGACCAATATTTATCTTGGTTTAGGGGGACTGTTGGAGAAAGAGTTTTGCTGAGTAGTGATTTAGGAACTGAAAAGTTATGGAAAATTCTTTACATATAGAAAAAATGTACATGCAAAGTGACTATTTTGCATAATATTGGCTTTATTCCACTTTTTCTTACATAATCAGTCATACTTAACTCAATAAATAATTAAGTTAAACATTGCCTCAATAAGGTTTTTTTCTATTGTGTATTCTGCTTCCACAATTTCATATCTTAACAGAAAAAAAAGCATCATAGTGGATATTTTCCTTCCCCAAACAATTTTCTCCAAGTGCTAAATTCATTCTTTGCATTTCTTTGAAACGCCATTGGATAAATGTAGGGAAATGAAGAGGAAATGGTGTGAAGGTGCTCTTGGCACCTGGGTGAGCTGGGAGGCTGCTGTCAGTGCAGGGCTCAGCATCTCAGGTACATACCCAGGGCTTTACTCCTCCTTAAACCAGGATTTCTGCTGGCTAACCCCTCTCAATTTACTTCACTGCTTCTAATTTAAGCTTCTCTCTTGGAATTGTCCCACACTGCCTCAAATTGCAGTTGTGGAAGTTATATATTAAGGAGATACTATTTTTATCTTGAGAAGGTAGATTGCAAAAACAACAGAGAATTTACCTTGGATACTTCAGGCACATGAAAAGCATCTGACAGGGATGGAAAGAATGTGCACTAGATAAAGTATTAAGAAATGGCAAGCTAAGGAAAAAAACAAACAAACATTTTTCCCTTAGAAATCAGAGTTTTTCTAACACTGATCTGTAGGAATCTCCTTCCACTGTCTGTTTGGCTCAACACAGGATATAAAAAGGAACAGTCCATGTCTGTAGCTTCCTGCAGCTTTTTGACAAACCCCATCCACCTCATGCAGAACACTTTAATTTGCAGAGCTCAAGTAGACAAACAAACCTTGGAATTCAGGTTTAGCTCTTTATCATCTACTGGTGAACACACAATTAATTAGGTGCAACTGTTGTGCAGAGTAATTAGTAGGTGTCAGATGATGGTGACTTGTTGTGCATGGAGATTTTGGGAACTGGGGTCATGATCTGGAATCTTTTGTTCTGGATAGGAGCACAAAAGTAGAACTGCCTGCTGAGATTCTTCAGTGAATAATTCATTTGATGATGACAGTACTGTTGTAACCCATTTTCCCTACAAATTGCTGGGATTGGATCCTCCTGCACATTCATCTGGATTTTTTTTTTTTTTTCTTCTGCTTACAGGACTCACTAAAGTTGTAGAGATGAGAATTTCCAATACTGTGATACCAGAAATAGATTGAAACCAAAAGTGGGAGGGGAGGGACAGAGGGAAGCGAGAAGGTGAAGGTCACATTAAAAAAAAAAAAAAAAAAAAAAAAAGCTTTTAGATTTTGTTCTGAATTATTTCAAATCTTTCAGTTCTCCAATCTTGCTTCCCTCTTAACCCCAGACTCCTATTACCCATATTTATATTCTGAAATTCTGCTAAGTAAAGGGAAAGAAGATAACAATCTTTGCAGGAAAAATGCCTATTACCTTTGGGAAAATAATCTTTAACACTAGTTCTGAAACACTGGTTACACAAAGCTGCTGCAGCTTCAACCAAGCTGGAGTAAGAGCAGTGTGAAGGCTTGAATGAGTACAAGCCATTCTTTTCCTTTCACAAACTCTTTTGTAAGAATAACTGCAAAAAGATGATGATTAACTTGTACCTCAGTACAGCTGAAATACAAGGCAGTTTTCCCACCCTGGGAAAGAAGAGTTGCAGTGTGTGTGTGTTTGTGTACAAACCCACAGGTACACAAATGCATGTAATTATTGACTACAAAATATCTCAAGTGACTACTTGAGCCCAGGCAAATGCTAAGTTGGGGTTTTTTCAGTCTCAAGTCACTGAAATATGCATGAATGTAACTGATATAGATGCAGCATTGATATGTGTCCAACCTGGTGCTCATAAATTATAGCAAGAAACAGAGAGATAAGAAATGGGCTGTATTTCTAGAATAATGAACATGATAAAAGGTTAGGCCTTTTGTTATATTTCTTCTGAAATATGCAATTTGTTACAATTTATATTGTCTGTGGAAAGAATCCCTACGGCAGCTCTAATGTGGTTTTTTAGTATCAAAAACATAAAAGCACATCAGAACACATCATGTGCAAACCATGGCATTAAACAGATTAGAAAACTAAATGTCATACTGTAACATGACCGGGGTTTCTGCAGTTAATTTACAAGAAAGGCAGAGGAACTCTGCAGGAAGCACTTTCTCCAAATATGCACCCTGCAGCTAAAATACCTCATATACCTTATTGTTCTTGCAGGGTAAAAAACAAAAAACAAAAAAAAAAAAAACCAAAAAAAAAAAGAAAAAAAAAAAAAAAAGAAAAAAACCCTTGACTGAAGTGATAAATGTAAAACTTGTGTGGATTTTAAGATGACTAAATGAATTCTGTGTGAGATTTGTGTATTGAGAGCAAATTAAAAAAAAAGCACAGCAGTCTCAGCCATAAAATGCTTTTGCAATCTACCATTCAATTGCTTGCACTGCAGCGGTACTGAAATATTTGCAATTTTATGAATCTTTCAATTACCAGTAAACTTTTTATTTAATTCCTATTTAATTGTACTTTCCCCTGTGTCTCTCATGACAGTGCACTCCTGTTATACCCCAGAGAAAGGGGATTGCTGCACAGTCCACTGCAGCCACAAAGATGCAGTTCTGTTTTACTTACTAAGAAAAATGCTGGAATTTCAAATCTGGTTTGCTGTTGGATCTGGAGGAGTTAAGCAGGAGACTCTCTACACTCTTGAAGAGACTTAAGTAAAAGGCCATCAGTCTTCTTAATTAAGGCCTTTCCTATAAGCACTGCCTGAAAGCACCTCAGTTGCCTTTTCAAGCTCTCACCTGATTCTAATTAAGCTCCTTGGAACATTAACCTGGCTCTTTCCTCATGATTCATCTCATTAGGAGAAAAAGGTAAATGAGTCACTTTTTTATCCTGCTTTATATAGTGGCCTTCTGCTGGAGTTGGAGAAGAGAAAGAGAAGAGAAAGAGAAGTTCTTAGGAACTGGAGTGCCAGGACAAGGAGTATGTTCCTAAATCTTCAGACACTGACTTTAATTTGGAACAATTAAGGATGAGCCTTCTCCAAGTTCAAAGGAAAGGAAACATCAAACTGCATTGTATCATGGAAATGAGATACCCTCAATTTTACCTGTTTCCTTCCTTGACTACGCAAACACTAGGAACAAGTTAAACCTAATATATATTCATATATTGTTGGGTTTTTTAGTTTTTTCCCATTAAAACTTTACTTCCTTTAAAGACTGCTTGAACAATAACCATTTATCCAGCTAAATGATGAAACATAATTACTTCCAGCTGTTGCAAAAGAAGAAACTGTAGTCAATCTGAAGAATAAAAGGAAATTTTGGACTTTGTCAAAACACAGTAGTTTCCAGAGCTGAATGAAGACTGCTCTTTAGTTTGATAGCTGAACAAAGGCAACCAAAAGGAAATTAGTTGGACCAAGTTAGGCCAATAAATCTTGGGGTTTTTTTCCATCAGCACATTTGTTTCATGTCTAAAAAACATGGGCTTGAAAGGGTGTGCTTTGTTTTGGGCCAAAAACTTTTAGATAAAATTCTGAAATAGTATTTTTCTTCTTTATCACCTGTAAAGAATATTTACTCTAGCAGAAGTCATGTTTGTATAAACCACCCATCTGAAAATTCTGTTCTGTGTCAAGAAAAAAGCAGATTGGGAGCCAAACCCTTTCACCTTGGTCCCAGTTCTAAGGAAGTTTGTCCCAACCACCAGGGGATGGAGCCAATGTCTCACTTTGACAGTGGAATGAGCAGAAATGATTCACCCAAAGGCCTGTGACAGCATAATTAGCAGATGGTGAGGACAGGTTGCCAAGAGGAAAGGGAAGTTCAAAAGACACAAGTGGAATTTCTTGCATCTCTAATTTGGCAGGTGAACAGAAAACCCCTAAGAACCTTGGTGTGACACTTCTACAAAAATGTGAGGAGACCCTAAAACTCCATTTCTTGGGGAGTAAATAGTTTACCCTCCCCAGGCTTCACCTGCTTTACTAGCAAGTGAAAAAAAAAAAAACCTCTTTAGTCCTTTTAATTGAAAATGCTGTAACAGATCACATCTCCACTCCCAGGCCAATTTATTAGTGCCAGGGGAGCTGCAGTACAGCTGACACAATTTCTATAAACTCATCAGGCAACATCTCAGTCATAAACACTTTGGTTTACACCAGGTATTTAACAACCTACAGCAGCTCCTGACTGCAAGGAAACCTGCAATCTTTGTACTTGTCGTGCTCAAATAATCTTTGTCTAATGCCTTCAGAAATTGTTCCAAAGCAGAGATATTCCCCAGAGAAGAAATGAAGAAGGAAACCTGTTGTTAAAGTTACTCCTCTGAATAAATAAGATCCAAGAGTACTGCAGAGCTGAGAGTAGTGGAGAAAATTGTTCAACAGAGTATGAGTAACAAATTGTTCAATTGTTGGACATTAAAACTCTGTTTTGTCTTCTGTAGCATAATATGCCCCAAACACCATTTCTTTCTTTGTTTTCCCAGGTCTCCCCTCTGCTTGCTTCCTTCTCAATGAACATGTCCTTTCAATGTAAAGTGCTGAAAGTACAGACCAGAAATGAAAATTAATTCTACTTTTTCTTCTTATTAAATATTTTCTTCTTCTAAGGAGGTATGATAAAATTCTCATATAAAAAAGCTAGTTAAAAGCTACTATTGCAATTTAGAACTTTTTGTTCTAATTCTATGACAGCAACAGAAAAAAAGATTATACTCTCTGAAAACCAGTAATTCCTTAAGTATTATGTTTTTCTTAAGTGTCATGAGTTGTACTAAACAGTGCAATATTACATCTAATACCTGTTATACCTGAGCATGAATATTCACAGTCAGACTCACCATTGTGCAGCCCTGAGTATAAAGTGACAGCATAAAGAGCCATCAGTCACTTTTTTTCCTGTATGAAACCTTTCTGAAATTAGGATCAGCTAAATTGGAATCAGATGTGATATCAGCCAAAATTCAATTCTTTTTTTTTCCACCTTCCCTCAAAAATCAAGTTTTAAACAGGATGAGAGAATGCTTTAGTTTTATCACAGCTAAATCCTTTCTAAATATGATTTGGTGGAAAAATAGACTGACCTATTCAATCACACCAGAAAAACCAGGAGCATAATATCTTGGGATTCAGACAACAAAGTAATAGGGGAAAAAAATAAAGCAAAAAATCTAATCCAGGGTTATAAATATATTCAAAGCCCAGAGGTTTGTAAAATATTTGATGCTTTTGCATAGAAGAATTTTCAGGAACAGGTAGATGCCTTGCTGCTTAGTATTTCTTTTCATGAGTAAAACTTCTTGTCACGTTGGTGTAATTGGATTCTGAGGTTTTTGGGGAAAGAAACCAGTCTGAGTGTCATATTAAACTGTAGAAAAATACTGAAGTGGCATAACGAGATTGCAAATAAAAATGTCACATAATTTTGACTTGAATCTTTGTCTTAATTTCCTCACCAGGTTAAGATTAATTAGCAAAATGAGAGTTATTGCAAATACTGACATTTTGCCAGCACGAGCTTGACTGAGCAGTGTGATTGTGACAGAAAATTGTATTTAAGTGCTCCTTTAATGGCAGAAGGAGCAGAAGGAAGCACTCATTTGTGTAGGATAGCAGTGGTGGGAATGTTTATGGCTTAGAAACACCTAAAGCTCTGCCAAGCCAGCTGCAATCCAATTCCTCACATTCCTAAAGGAAAAGAAGCTGTGGCTTAGAGTGCAGAGTCTTTGGGGGTGTTGGAAATACACCATCCCTTTGAATTCCTTCTGTGGTTGCTGTAATTATTGTTCTATTAATTTTATTGTGGCTATGAATGTTGAGCTTGAATATTCATAATCTCCCTACTAGGAGTAAGACATGAGTAAGTTCAAATTCTCTTTGTTCCTGCATGAATAACTCTCTCTGAGGTACACACCAGGCTAACCATCCCCTCCAGCTGTACACTGATTATCCCCCCACCTGTAGTTAATGCAATGCTCATCCTTCCCACAGTTTTACCAAACTCAGGCAAACCCTCCTCAGGCTCACCTATGAGACAGAATTTAAACTTCAAACAAGAATTCATGTGATTCAGGACAGCCAATATTTCCAATATTTCTTTTATGCTCACAAATAGGGAACTCAGACTTTCATAGATGGAACATACAGACCTGAAGACTCTTTAAAAAAAAATAAAAAGCAGTTATTTTGTATTTTCTACAGTTGGTTTAACCCCACTAGATAATATGCATATAAATATAAGTGCATACGTATTTATACATATTTTATGTTTGAAATGTTTATTAAAAGATATTTTATATGTGTGTGTATATGAATATATATTTATGTAGTTTGTATATATATATATGTATTAATATATATGTAAATAGAAGTCCTAAGGCAGAAGTGTGGCAGCAAAAATATAACAATCCCTTGCTAGAAGCAGCTGCTGATTCATTTGTTCTCTGAAAACTCTGCATTTCATGTGGCTATCTCTGCAAACCATAGCACTCATGGTGCTTCTGGGATAGGGGATTTTTTTTATTATTTGCAGAAATAACTGCATGGGGGTGTGTGGAATTGCTGGAATGTTTTCAAGGCAAGAGGTGATGTTTCTCTGTGTGGCTCCCAGCAGACTGGGCTGAGACAAACCCAGCAGGCAATCTCTGCCAGCTGGGACCACGCCAGCAGGGAAAGGCAAAATGCTGAGAACATCTTTCTGGTCAGAAAAATCCCACCACTGTTCATATTCTGGGGGTTTTTTTTAATCCCTCTGCTGTGTATTACAGAAGCTGGAGAAGAGGGGGAATCCTCCAAGTGCCTGGCTGAAATCAGAGATTCATTTCCTCCCAAATGAATGAGTTTCCAGGACTGCAAAGTGCAGGGTTTGCTCTGTAACTCCTGCTTGGGTCGTGCACATCTATATAATCTGTGCCTTATCTAACCAGGCACTGTAATTAAAGCAAATATGCACCAGAGAAGGAGAATCTGATTAACTCACTGCAGTTCCAGTCCAAGCAGCCACCAGCCAAGAACATAAAACTGTCAAATTGTAGCAAGGATTTTGGAATCTCTAATTTAAGGGAATCCCTGCAGCATTTTCCTCGGGTTTAAATATCCATTAGGTAATGCTTTTTAAACATATATAAAGGAAGAGCATTGTGTAAATACCAAGAACTGGAATATAAGTGATTTTTTAAGAATGTTAATAATTATCATAATGAAAACTAAAGGAATATCAGCATATCTTTTCTTCTAGGAAGCAGCTCTTGTATCTGCTAAAGTAAAGCACTTTAGGTAATATTGGTTGGAATATCTTCACACTAAATACACTGATAGAGATTATTTTAATATTTGTCAAAATAAAATCAATGGTTTGTTTTACTGACTTCACAGTGAATGAAATAATTTCTCGTGTGGAAGAAACTTCCAAACTTCCCTTCATAACAAAGTAAATTGTAAGTAAAAATCAATGTGAGTGACCTGATCCTGATGCTAATGCCCTGTCTCATATTCCCCCTCCATTTCTTTCATTCATCTCTCTCACAGGGAGATTCATTGCTGGTTTGGAACAGATGTCAGCAGCACTACACAATCTCCATTCCCATAACTTATGATACTCCTGTGTAATATTCTGAAGATAAACAAAAATGTTAAAATACAATCCATTTTGTGGCTATAACAGCCACTTTTGTCCTCGCACTTTTACAAAAGTTCAGATGTCCAATATTTGGGGTTGTTTTTATTAATTTAATTAAGAAGTGCTTCACTTGTTAAGCTTTGATCTCTCTCCTCTTTCCCTCTGCTTTGTCCTTTGCACTCAGCTGGAGCTGTTGTGTGCATCATTTTTCACCTCCTGTCCTTCATTACCTCTTTCCAGTCACTGCAAGTCCTTCAAACTCAAAAGGAATGTCAAGCCTCGAGTTTTCTTTAAGGAGCAATCCAGGGCTGTTGTTTGTGTAACCTGCTGTCCTGCTCTGGGCACTACAGCTTGTTCCTCAGTTCCCAGCCTACAGTGCCTGGGTTGTTCTCACCCATGGAATTGTCCATAAAACAGTAATTTCTCTCATGATGATCACAGACTCCTGTGATAACAGAAAAATGAAATGTCTGGGGCTGGAGCCTGGAATTCCAATGGCTTAACCCTGCTCCAAAACCAAGCCTAAAAAGGCAGACAGGGGAAACAGGAGGAGAACCCTGAAGAGCTGCAGAAGCCATGAAATGTTTTATCCAAAAAGTGTTTCTTTGTTTTGCAATCAAATTCAACTTGGCTTACTTGTAATCAAGGCTCAGGAAGCATTTCTGGGGGAACTGAATTACCCTATCCTACTGGAAACTTCACAAACTTTTATAGCCCTTTCTCAAGCTTAGCAAAGCCTTAAAATCCAAGTTAGCATTCAGAAACTCTTCTCCATGCAGACCTGCTCATTGACCTTGACTTATAATTCTATAAAAATATACATATACCAAAATGAGTTAAATTAATGGTATTAAAGAATGGAAAGGAGACAGAAAGAGACAGTATAAACCCAGCTACTCATTCCTTCCTTTTACATTAATTTCCATTCTTTTCCTCATGTCTTTTCAAACTTTTATTAGTTTGGATTCTTGTTCCTGAGTTATATGCTTATTTTGCACATCTTCAGTTATCAAAATCAAATCATCCTCTTCTACCATGTTGACCACTGAACTTTAATTTTCCCATAATTGCTGTGATATTGCATATGTTTTTGAAAGCTAAACATTCTTACAGGTAGCACTGAGAAAAAAAGCAAGGATTTTGCTTAAATCTTGTATTAATTTCTGAAAATAACCAATTAAATATATGTGTGAGTATACATACACATATTAGAAAAAATCTAGAACTAGTTGAATGACAAATCATCCAGGTTCATGGCATCTGGTATTTTTCAGGAGCTCTGCTGTTTCTACCTGCTCCTAATTCTGCTCATAAGGTTGAATATTACTTTTTGCACTCACCTCTGCAGTGTGGGTAAAGCGAGCACAGCCACTCTGCAAAGAATTTCATGTAATTTCTATTGATTCAAATCCAAGGCAGAGGTGGGAGTTATCACACATTCTCTCCCTTAAATGCCAACTCATCCCTTTTCTAGAAGTGGCTCTTAATCTTCTCAGTGCTTCTGCTGTTGCTCAAAGAAGAGTTAATCATTCCAGCTATTCCTGCATTGCTTCTACTTCCATCTCTAGTTACTCTTCACTTATTTTTCCTCTGATCTTCCCACAAAAGTTTTTTTTTAAGAATTATTTTCTAATTGAGAATAATAGCTGATAAATTCAGTTTAAAAGGGTATAGGAAGCACTGAACAAAATCATTGAAATGAAATGTATACAAATGAAGCAGTAAAAGAATCTAGGAGACAACATTGCATTGTTGGTGCAACATTAGTTTTATACCCAGTGTTGAACTGCTTTTAATTATAAAAAAAGATATCCAGGATCAGAGAAAACAATCTGTGTTTGAAATGCATGTACAGTAATTTAAGAAGAATCACAAAAGCCAGCAGTGGTGAATCTCTCAAACAGAACATGTGAAAATATCCCAACACTCATTGTGAACGTGGGTCTTACATTTCCTTCCCCTCCAGGTATCAGAATGCAGTGTCCAAGCTAAATTATATTAATTAAGAGCACTAAAATGGTATTTTCCTGAAACAGACTCTAGAAATAGCTTTTCCATCTCCATGTTCTTCTGTGAACTCTTTAGTTCACACAACAAATGAACATAAATAATGAAAAATTTTGCTTCCATAAGTAATTGCTGCACATTTTGCAGTGAATATCCAATGATCTGTAGCTGTGAAAATATTTACTTTGTTGTTTGGGGTTTTTTTTTAACAAGTATTCATGAAAATCTGAGATCAAATATTGAAACAAACAACATTTTAAATTTAAGTCTCAGCACCAGGCCCATTGTGTTAGGAATTGCAAGAATATTCTCTGTCATTACCTGCTGAGTCAGAAGTGGACTATACAACGTTGGAGAAATGAAACAGAAATAAATTCTGAAAGGAGAAACAGAAAAGCCCTAAACTGTTTTTTCTGAAAATCCATTGAGATAAAATTTTGAAACCATTTATTTTAAAACTGGGGGGTTTTTTGCTTTCAAATTACATTTATTTTACAAATGGAGCTACTACCTCAATGAGAAGAATTGTGTACATAAAGACAGATTTACTCTGATAAATTTGAAAATTAAAAAACCAGCACAAATCACTAATAAAGTTGAGTGATACATTTTCTTAAAGCAGAAGGACAGAGGAAATGGTAAAAAAGAGTTTGATATCTGAAAGTTTCTTGCTGCCTGGACATAAATTCCCAAAGACAGCAAGACTATGTGGAAAAATCTACTAAAAGAGCTCATTTAGTGAAAAAGAAAGAGTTCAAAAAGGTGGAACAGAAAAATCCCAGGGAAACCAGTGTAGTTATTGAAGAGATCAAATACAAGAGGACAAATATATTCACTTAAATTAAAGAAAATCCTATTTTAATGTGAAAAGAAGTACAGCATCTTTGAAACTATTTTTAAATAGAAATGAACATTTTGCAGCATTCTCTAATTGAGTGTTTCCTGCACCACAGCAACTATTGACCCATATTTGTCCAATGAGAAAAGCCCTGTTCACAACTTTCTTAAACGAATTCAAAAGCTTGAGTAGGACGAGAATCACAGCAGCAGAACACAAAAGCAGAACAAAAATTGAATCAATGGGAATGCAGACGAATCAGAGAATCCCAGAATGGGTCAGGCTGGAAGGGACAGCAATGGATCATCTGGTCCCACCCCCACACCCCAGCAGGAGACACTAAATTCAGATCCTCAATGGAGGAGTATGGGGGTTTGTTTTTCTGCATTAAATTATGAAAAGGTTCATTGGATGAAATGGAAATACAAGTAAAAACAATATTATTTCATCTACTCCGATGGTCTGTCCTAGGTTACAATCCAATTGTTAAAAACCAGTCTTTATCTTGGTAGGAAATGTTTGGCTCCTCCCTCTGGGTGGAGCATCTCCCAGTGGGATGATGTAATTTTATCAGTCATGCACTGGGACTCAATGGTCCATTAACAGGAGATATCTCCTGGAGGAAGGGTAGGTTGTGGGAAAGATAAAGAACATTTCCCCACCTGGTTTAACAAATGGCCCATTAGCAGAGGATATCTCCCACAGAGATCAGAATCACTGTCCCACCTGGTTTCAGCAGATGGTGACAGAATGCACACTTTGGGCACATCTTTGCACTGTAACCTAGACATGGTCTTTTACATTCATTGACTCATTTCTCTGACATCTTCCCATCCCAAAGTAAAAAGTTAGAAGGGGTGTTCAGAGGGCAGTGAATACAGGGTAGCTTTGATGATTATAATAGGACTCATCATAATTTTGAAAGGAAAGCTGTCTCTGACAATTGTCATAGTACTGTTATTTTACTGATTTCTGAAGCAGGAAAGGAAGTTCTTATGATCAGAATAGTCAATGCCATATAATCCTTAGAATAATATTTTGACAGAGGAGGAAAAAGGATCCTTTTATACACAAAACAAATATTTTAAAATGGCAAACCACCAAACCACACTTAAATAATAGAGATTAAAAATAGTAACTTGCTTGATTAGTACTCCATTTCTTAAATTCAGCCCCTGGATCTGACACACTCTTGCCATGGATGGATTTAACCTGCACATGTTGTGTTCATTAGGAATTCACTAGGAACCCAGGGAAACTCTACAAGGAAACAAAATTATCTTACCTCAATCTTCTGCATCAGGAAAACCAGTTTTTTAAGACTAAATTTACAGACATCTCCAATCAAACTGCATCTATTTTGTCAATCAGACCAAGAAATGTTTTCCATCTTCCAGCTGACCATGGGAAGTGTTGGAACCAAGTGTCTCCAATTTTTCTAGGTACTACCAGGATGCTCAATAACATCAGTTGAAGTAAAGCCTGGTAAATTAGAACACACTTTGAAAATGTTTATCCAATTGAAATCTTTGCTTAGTTATGAGATTTCAGCACAGGACGCACAGAACTGACAGACACTCCTGGTCTGTTCTGCATAGAATGCAGAATTCACTTTTCTTTATCATAATATCAAGTTATACCTTTTATGCTCTTAGTCTGACTTCTCAACCAAAACCTAAAAACCAATATACAGCTACATGCACTGACAGTCTGCTTTCCTTTAGAAAGAATACATTTCAAAACAGAGAAATCACATTCCTAAAAATTTTAATTTCCTGTTTAGAAAGGTAAAAAGAGTATATATGTGCAAACTGCATTAAACAAGTCTGCATCCTACCTTTCTATCTTTTTGCAATGATTTTTCATTTTTCATTTAAACAATGTATAAAAGAATTATGTGGTTTTTTCCTCATTTCTTGTGATTAGTATACTACTCCTTCATACTAGGCAGACTTTATTTTGCACATGTTCAATCACAAAATATCACATTTGAGTGATGCCATACCACAGTTTAAAAAAAAAAAATCCCAAAATAGGCTTTGTAATTAAATCTTCTAACTGGAATCCCAGCTTATGAGCAAAAAATTAAGCTGTTTATCGAATTACTGCTGAACTCATGAATGTGGAAGATGATATAAATCTGACCTGAGCATTCTAACTGTGTGAACTTTTAACTTTTTAACAATGGAATAACTAAGAGATAACATTTTCTTTCAAGCTGGATAATAAAGAACTCTGTAGGCAGCAGAGTTGGCATTCAGAACTACTGTGACAGACATATTTTTGCTTATTTCATTAATGTATTTAAATTAAATCTTCAAACTAATTTAATTTGAATCTTCTTCCTATGAAATTTTGCTGTGTGCTATTTACTATTCAGAGACTTGCTGACCTTTGATCCACAGCAGATGGCAGAGCTCACCAAGGAAATTCTGCAAGACTTCACACATTCTGGCTACTGAGTGCACAAGAAAATATGTCCTCACAGCATCCACAACAATGCAGAGCCTTAAAAGCTGACAAAACAGTGCAGGGGATCTATAAAAACAATTATTTGGGGGGGTGTCTATATAATTTCAGAAGGACAGGACTTGCTTTAAATTTTGCTGTCTTGAAAAGTTTAGGAATACAGGCTGCAGCCAAGACATGTGATGTGAAAAAATGGCACAGAGTACTTGAGTGCCTTTTTTTTTCTCCACACTTCCCAATTGCACTAGAACACTTATTCCCAGGGCTTGGAAAAGGGTTCCTGTGTTTCCAAGCCTTTCTGTATTGTAGAATCATGGAATGGTTTGGGCTGGGAGGGAACACAAAGCTCATCCCATCCCACCCCAGCCATGGCAGGGACCCTCCCAGTGTCCCAGGCTGCTCCAGCCCCAGTGTCCAGCCTGGCCTTGGGCACTGCCAGGCCACTTAAGAGTGAGGCCATGCCCCAGCATGGAAAATTAGTGACCCTTTTCTCCTACAGATTTGTTGCCATGCCCTTGACTAACAGGAGACACTTCTGCAGTGGCACCTCCTTTGGCAACAGGACAAAGTTCACCTGGAGTGAATCACAACCACCTGTTCTATAGGCTGCATTCATGTAAATATCTTATATCCTGTTGGTATTTGCAGCAGAGTCTGCATCCCATGAAAAGAGTCTGCATTCCATCACAGGAAATTTCACTCTGTTGGCTCTCACTACCTCCACACCTAGAACAATGCTCTCTGCACCCACCTGTTGGCAGTATGATGCAAAACTCACAATCTACAGCCATGGCACATGGAAACGGGCATAAAAATCCTCCTGTGTCTTTGTGGTGTCCCAGTTTGGGTTCAAATCACTCTCTCTGGAATCAATACTCTCGATCACTTCTGTTTCTCAGTTTTCTAAGAAGGATAAGCACGTTTGAAAGGGGAACAAAAGGATTTCTGTGTTCCAGAAGGATGATTATTGAAAGCCATTGCATACGGAATAAAGAGCACTTTACACTGAGACAAACCACAGGGATTCATCTCCATGTGCTCATTTCAAAGGGCTTAATCAGAAAGGTATTGCCAGCTTTGCAGTGTAACAGCAGTAAAAAGAATTTTTCACTCTCAAATTCAAGCTATATTTAAAATAGAAAAGTTTCCAGACTAAAAGTATTTCATCTGACATCATAAATGTAAATGGCAATTTTTTTCACTTCTACTCATATGAAAAATAAAAGTAAAAATTAAATTATTGCAGTACAAATCCAAAATCAATGGTACCTTGAATTGATACAATCTCTCAATGAATACAAAAAGAGATGAAACTTGAAAGAATTAATTTTTCTCTATTTTGGAAACAGTTTACCCATCCTGAGTTAAGTACAACTTCCCATATCTGCACATGGTCTGTACTGGTCCAGCTTTGCTGTGATGTAAAAACCAGAATAAAAACCTAAATAGCAGTTGCCTAAACATTATATGAATTTAAGATTTTGAATATAATTTAGAAATTCCACTTGGATTGTTTAAACACTGACCATTGAAGAAATCAAGGACATGTGGGTGTTTTGAATAACCTTATCCTGACACTCCTCCACTCCTAATATAAAACCAACATAACTCTTGAAGACTTATTTGTGTGCCCCAAACATTTTCTGCCCTCAGAGTGTTAACTGAGAGAATATTTCATCAGTGATGTGGGAGAAGAATGAGAAAACAAGAGGGGAAAACATATTTGCTGACTTTAAACAAATGATGCTTTTATAGAGGCAAGATAACCAGGGCAAGAAAAGGAACCTTGAGCACAATATTTTGTGCCACTGCACTGGCAGCAAGGAAAGTACTCAATTACTTTGTTAATTGTCTAATCTAATAATTATTTCTCCACAAAACTGGTGCTGATACTTCCATGAGAATGAGAACACTCTCCTGCATCACAGAGTTATGACAAAGAATAGGTGAAAAATGTCATAATCAGCATCCATGTAAATATCCACCCACAGAGGGCTGCTGGGCACCCAGAAGTGCAGAGTTCATTTCAATCTAAATGCAACAGTCTTGAGACCAATGTGGAGTTTTTTAGGTTCTGTGACATACAGACACCTCTTGTCACTACATTCAGATATTGCAGAGATTTCCAAGCAGCTCATCCCATGTTGATTGATATAAAATTTCAGGAGCTTGGGTATCTGAGTGCTGAAAAAATGGGGATTATAGGTGAATATAAAAGACTCTAAACCAAAGGAATATGGTGATATTCCAAATTAAGCACTTAGGAGTACTTGGAGACAACAAACTCAGATGCTAATTGCTCTAGCCCAGTAACAGTTCAGCAGTTAGTATTGATTTTTAATATTCCTTTTTTAGCTTGACCCCTATGGATATTCTCATTATGTTTAGTCCTGTTCCCAAAAAGGGCTGTGATTAACTAACAATTTTCAACATCACAAATGCTTTTTCACACATAAAACTTGGGTTCTCTTCCAAGGAAAGGTGGCTACCTCCCTTCCAGCTGAAAATATGGAATGGCAGATTTTGTAATTATTTTTCCTCTGATAACAGCAAATCTAAATTCAGGAGCGTATCTAGGTTTTTGGTTTTTTATTTGAAGGATGAGTGTGAGAACAATAAAGAAATTAAATGAAAAATCAGAAGAGTTGACTCACAAATGAAAATCTTGTAGTACTAGTTTTGCCTTAGACCTGCCTCAGCCCCCAAGTTACTCATAAAAATGGATGTTCTCCACTGAGACACATATTTCCAGTTCTGAGACCAATCCTCCTCTACCACATCAGGTTCAGACAATGAAAATGCTTATCAATATTAACAGGAACAACAGTTGAGAAAAATGCAGAAGTTCAGTGGGTGAAGACAAGGCGTCTACGATTCTATTAAAAATAAAGAAAATAGCCACAACTAGAACATTTCCCAGAAATACAGTATCAGTTTTTCTGTATGTAGACTACAATCTCAGGCAGGAAGAAAACAGAAAAACAGCAATTTCATCACCCACCCACTTCACAATTGCACAAAGTCTAGCTCTTAGCCACCAGAGCTTCAGAAAAAAATATGTTTACCATGGGAATTATTGAGCTCGTAAAGCACATTTTAACATTCAGATATATTTGTCCTGGTTGCTCTCTAATAATTTCATTACTTACAGTAAAGCTCTCTAAATATGTTTGTAAATGCTACTCTATGGCTGAGGTTGTGGTGAACTGTCATTGATGCCATACTGAGTTTATGGAGATGCTGGTAAAAATGCAAAGCCATCCTCAATTATTCAGAAAGGTCATTTCAGAAGATTTTGTGTGGGTTTCTGTAAACTTCTTCCTAGCTAGTAGAGAGTTAGTTATGCATTCAAATGTAGAATAAGCAATTTTTTTGTAGTAGTAGTAGTACCATCTTTTTAAAGGAATAAGCAAAGGCAGAACTCTTACATTCTATTTACACACAAGAACTAATGTATTATTATATAAAATGGTCTTTAAAACTATTTTAAACCATGTTAATTTTTGTTTAGTTTAATACTATCAAATTGAAGATATCAAATGGTTGCTGTAGGTCTGCTAAACGCTTTTCAGCATTTAGTCAAGAGTAGCAACACCATGAAAACTAATACAGTTCTGATACCAGAGGCTTTTTTCTGCCTAATCCTGCTCAGATTTTATATAAAATACTGACAACTACAATGAAGAACTGCTCTGTTTAAACCTCATAATTTTGGTCTAACTGATAATCAATAAATACACCTAGTAACCAAAGGTTTAAGAGTTTTGCTGGGGGAGGGGGGAATGAAGGTATGTCAATTGAGGAATATTATTTTAAGATATTAAATTATTTCCAGGCCTGTGTCCTGTCTATTGTTCCCACAATGAGCAGTTGTTCCACGTAGATAAAGACTGACAGGAATTTCAAGGTCAGCCATATCACATGTTGGAAAGAGTTGCTTAGTCAAACTTTGCCCAAGGGCTCCCTGCTCTGATAAATTCACATGACTGGAGCCCAGAAGCCTTGGCTTTCATGTGGGTGCTTATGGGATTAAACTGTGCTACGTGTGAGGACTGAATTATCCACCTTCTCTCCATCAATTCTCCTGAGCAGGAGATCTGAAAGCAGGGAAATCACAGCTCAGAGCTGCAAACCCCACAGCCAGTGGCTAAAGCAGAGGGGTGAGAGGCAGAGGGGGTGGCATTAATCCTCACCAGTCTCCAGTGCTGTCAGGGCATCTTTCCACTGGTGCCCAGTGACAGGACAGGGAGTAAAGGACACAAAAACACCAGCATGAGGGAGAGCTTTACCCTGAGGATGGCAGAGCCCTGGAGCAGCTGGAGTCTCCCACGGATGGAGTCTCCCTCTCTGGAGACATTCTAAACCCACCTGGGCATGTCCCTGTGTCACCTGCTCAAGGTGACCCTGCCCTGGCAGGGGGTTGAACTGGGTGATCTCCAAAGGTCCCTTCTAACCCTGACAGCTCTGTGATTCTGTGAATATAGACCTTTTTTCTTGCTGCACTGTGTTTGGGTGGACTGTGGCTTCAGCCAGCACTGACACTGCCTCCTCAGCATTTACTTTACATGAAAACCTCTCTGTGCTACACGTGGATCTCATCCCACACTAGAAGCTGCAGTTCACTTCTGGCTTGGAAAAATATTTTGCCCTGAGTAAGCTTAAAAGAGCAAAACTGAAAATACATGCCCAAATGTCTAATAATACATTTGATAACTTCAGCACAAACCCAGGTATAATTTAGGAGAATAATACATTCAACATCTACTACATAGACCTTGAAAGTGAACATCAGGGTACTTTGATTGAGGTTAAAACCACGGAAAACAGCTCACAGGAAGAAAAATCTTCTATGAAAATTTGCTATTTCCACTTCAGCTGCATTCATCAGATGCCATCAAACACCAAAGTTCTTTTCTATTAATTTAAAAGCAAGCATTAGGACAATTTCATTTATATTTATCTAGAAATGCAGTTGGATCTTTTAAATTAGATCACTAAAATCTGGTAAGTAAGAAAGCAAATTTCCTCTCCATACATTTCTATATTTTGCATGAAATATTATTTTCATCACTAATGCAATCCTTTCTAATGTAACTGTCTAAAGACTATATACATAAATACTGTGATCTAGAAAATGGTGCCAGGGCTGAAGAATACTATTTCATCTAAATATTACTAATTTTTCCAGCAAAAATTGCTGTTTCTGGTTTTTACTGGAATATTTCTCCCAATCCTGTATCACCTGGAGAGTAGACAGGTGGTAAGGAGAGGGTATCATGTTCCCAATTCCAGTTAGCACTGGGCATATGAATCAGATAATGATTTCAGACTGCAAGAAATTAGACCTCTTCAATACCAAGTTGTTTGGTTGGAATATAGTTCATCAAAGGAAAAAAATAGGATAGGAAAAATGATAGAAAAAAATAAAACTATTTCATATTATATTTCTTTTCAGTAGAAAATTATGTGTTGCACCATTTACTTCCCTCCTGCACAAGAATTGAAACTGAAATGCAGAGCCCTTGTGTGATAGGAGAAGAGTTTCCAGCTCAGAAGATCAAGTCTCTTTGTTTTAGCTTGACATTCAATAGTGTTCACCTGCCTTTCCACTCACAGGAGCTGTAATTTGGGTGCTCTGTACTTGCCTTGTGTTTCTGTTACTGTCCTACTGAGATTGCCTTTGGGGAGATGCAATAGCACAAGTGTGAAACAGCTCCAGGGCCCAAAGTCCAGACAGAACCACGAGGAGCTGGGATGTGTTGGGTTGCAATGCAGGATGTGGCCAGAAATGTGTATTGTATCCCACCCAGGTGGGGCAGTGACCCTGATCTCCTGGCACATATCATCTGCTAATGGGCCATCTTTAAACCAGCTGGGGCAATCATCTTTATCTTTCCCACAACCCATCCTCCCTCCAGGAAGATATCATCTGCTGCTGGCCCATTGAGTCCCAGTGCATGATTGATAAAATTACATCATCCCACTGGGAGATGCTCCAGCCAGGGGAGGAGCCAAGCCTTTCCCACCCAGATAAAAACTAAGATTTTGGTCAGCAAGGTACCTTCTTTCCACTGGATTTCAGAGGAAAACTCAACCTTTCCACATCATCCCTGGAGCTTCAGAGGAAAACTGCACCTTCTCCAGGAGCACTGCTCCAGTTGAACCACATCTGCCACTGCAGGAGGATGCAGCCACCATTGAATGGGACTGCTGCCAGCACCCTGACTGACTGACGGGTGTCAGCTTGGATTCTGACTCTGGCAGGGTTTGGGATTGTTCTTTGTAATACTGTATTTCTATTTTAATTTTCCTAGTAAAGAACTGTTATTCCCAATTCCCATATCTTTGCCTGAGAGCCCCTTAATTTCAAAATTCTAATAATTTAGAAGAAAGGAGTTTACATTCCCCATTTCAAAGAAAAGCTTGTGCCTTTATTGGCAGACAGCTGTCGTTCAAACCAGAACATGGGATTTGAGACAAATGCCAGCAGAGTTGTGCCACAGGTCCAAGCCAGCCCACCTGGGCAGACGTGGCCAGGTACAAATGGGCACCTTAGGGGTCACTGAGTCACCCTCCAAGCAGGGACATCAGTTATGCCACGTGTACACCACAGGGACAGGACAAGGACACCTGTGAGGTTCTAAAGATTGAGGCTGAGCTTATATGGACCCTCAAACCCACAGGGCCCATGTGGGTGAGAACCCCAGTGCAGCTGTTCAGGGTCACACTGAACACTCAAGGTCCTGACACATAAAATCCACCTGTGAAGAGGCAGAGCTGGGGTAAAATTGAGCCATGCTCTCTGTAATACAAAAATACAGCTCAAGTGTTTGCTGTCTTCTGGATCAAGTGTATAAATCACATTTTGGGAGGTAGCTTGAATTATGTATTTGGTTATTTATGTGAATTAATAAAGTTTCACTCCAGAAGCACTTAGAAGAATCAGATACATGTTTACTCATGGTATACAGCACTTGTACTTAGACAATTTTCCCATTTTAGAGCATGTTTTTTTAATGTCTCCTATGATTGCAATTAGATCAGTACCTAGAGGAAATGTATGCACTTAGAAATTGATTGAACCCACTATTACTAGTGTTTTTTAAATTCTGTACTAGATAGCAAAGAGTCAAACAAAATACAAAATGTTATTATAATTTAGCATTAATGCAAAGCGTGAAAAAATCAAATAAGATTAATCAAACATGGGTGGATTTTCTTAGTTGGAATAATAAAATAAATAACTTTGCAAAACAAGGAATTGTATTCACAATTTTTCTTTATAATTTAACAACAAAATATAGATAGCAGTTGATACTCTTAGGAAATACAATTTCCTTGAATTCTGCACACTTAAAAATGTTGATGAGTATTATGGATTACAAAGCTGAGAAAGAGTACATTGACTGTTATAAATGTTCAGTGAAATGTGATCTTTTAACATTCTAGATATATAACATTTAATGCTGTATAAAAAGCATATAAAAAGTACTGGTTCCCGTGTCTGAAGGGTTTGCATGGTATAAAAGCTACTTTTAGTCTGCCAGTGTTCCTGGAATCAGTGATCTGTGCACTCCAGGGCTGGGATGAAAAATTCCCCCCATTGTTTGTCTTTTGCACAACCACTGAACCAAACTGATACCAGAACTCTCCATTTGTTGTTTCCACACAGAGCTGTGGCTTCTCCCTCACAAAATCTATAACATTATTCCCTTGTGCAGGTACTCCTGCAGATTCATTCAACCTCTCCTGACAACAGTTCTTAAGATTTTTGACTATTCCAAAAGGAAGCAGGTCTGGCTAAGAATTACAGCAGACCCCAAACTAACAAACTTTTCACAGGTCAATTCCCCTTACAAATATTTACAGGTCAAGCCCTGCTCCTCCAAACAGCTGGATGTGCATTCACTTCTTTTTGAAGTAGGAAAGCTTCAAGGAGTAAATGGCACAGCACTCCCCAACAGGCTGAGGCAGCTGCTAAAGGTTTACTCAAGCACAGGAAAAATATGCTCAGTCCAGTGAAAATTGTTATTCCTGGTGTTTCAGACTAACAAGGTAAAACACTGAAGTACACAAATGCCTTGTGCTCTCTGCTTCTTTCACTGCTTTGAAGCAGAAGATGGGAATATGTTTGAGATTTTCCCCCACTTCTCTAAGTTTAGAAAGAGAATTTTTAAGACAACATTTTGTACCATGATACAGGAGAGAAATTGGAGGAAGGAACCAGGTCACACCTTTTTCCAAGGTTCAGTGTTTCCTAGTAAAACAATATTTCTCACTTGACTCTGGCCAACTGAGAGTCAGCTGAAAGATTATACTGCTATACAGGAGAAAAGAAGTTAGAATTCTGTAAGTCATTATTTAGTTTAGCCCAGGGACAAAAAAAATGCCCCAGGAGTTAGAAGATTACTTTTATTCATACAGTAACAGTTAGTGCTGCTAGTGTGTATTTGTCTGTAATTTGATTATAAGCAATCTTTTCAGTACTACATGATGAATAATAATAAGTTTCATATAAAGCATTAATGTTATTCTCAGTCTCTTTTCATGTTCTTGGTAGAATTAAATTTTCTCTTTCTGTAATGATATTTTTAAGAGATTAAAAGTGTGTTTCTTTCTGGGAGGAATCATACAGTCAAAAAGCAAAGCTTGATTCCACTATATGTTCAAATTATTTTCTGTTTCCTACCCTGTCTGGTTCATTATCAGTCAGGTTTAAAAAGGAGGCAGCTTCCTAAATGCAGTGCTAAACCTTTAGGTTAAAATCACTAGCAACTCATTAAAAGTCTGTTAGTCTACATCTAAAAGAAAAAATAATAATTTTAAACTATTGCCTTGGTAAGTTTTCAGTTTTCACGATAACCAACTGATACAAACTATGCAGGACTGAATTTAAGAGATGTGTAGAAAGAGAAAGATGGGTTAAAAGCTCATGACTTGGTGTCATGGTTTAACCCCAGATGGGAACTAAGACCCACACAGGCCCACACCAACATGGGGGAGAGAGCTGAAATGTAAAAGTGGGAAAACCTCCATCCCTGGGAGTGCCCAAGGCCAGGCTGGACAGGGCTGGGATCACCCTGGGGTAGTGGAAGGGGTCATGCCCATGGCAGGGGTGGGACTGGCTGAGCTTTAACATCCCTTTCAACACAAAGCATTCTATGATTCCATTATTTTAAAACTTGTGAGTTGAGAGAAAGAGAGTATAATTGGTACAGCAGAATTCTCAGAGTCAAGCAAAGCAAAAGGAATTCATGGCACACTTCCCATGGGCAGGCAGGGGCTCACCATCACCATTGAGCAGGACTCAATCACACTTTGGAAGACAAAGTCCCTCCCTTCCTCCTCCTTTCCCCAGTTTTAAACCTTGAGCCCAACAGGTGGAACATCCCTTGGGTCAGCTGGGGTCAGCTGTCCAGGCTGTGTCCCCTCCCAGCTGCTTGTGACCCCTCCTTGATGGTGGGGTGGCTCCATATGAGTGGCTCTTTTCTTTTTTCCTCTGCCTTTACTCAGAGTCAGGATTGAAGCACAAGAGATTGATTTTGGTGTTTGGACTCAGTTGTTTATTAATTTTTATCTACAGTACAGAGAGTTCTGCAGCACTTTCAGCTAACAGCTAAAAGAGTGAAAATGTTGGTGGATCTCACTAGTTACAAGGTCTTTTAAAGGCTAACTATCCAATTAAAATATAACACCTATATTATTTATACATTTGACCCAATGACCAAACACCTGTGACCCACAGCACAGCACCAACTATCCAACCAAAAACTACTGCCTGAAACTGGGAAGAAGAAGGAACAAGACAGAAAGAGACAATGCCCAGGAATCTCCATCTTGTCCATACCTACTACTATATTATAAAAACCCCAAATTCCAAACCCTTCACCATATGAAATCACACTTCTATTTAACTACACACCCGTGATTTTAACTCCATCACTCAAATTTGGAAGCTTCTCCAAGGTCTCAGGTCAAAATAAGTGTTCTCCTGGGGTCAGTGACAGACAGCACAGAAAACTCAAAACTCCCAAGTTTCCAGCAGTGGGGTGAGCTGAGAAGCAGGAAAGGTCTGGGCTGTATGTAAACCCAGCTCAGCAATAACAAAAACATCCCTGAGTTATCAACCCAGGAAAAATCCAAAACACAGCCTGTCCCAGCCACTGGGAAGAGGAAAAGAGTCTCTACCCAGCCAACCCCAGCTCATTCACACAATGAAAGTGTCTCCATCAGTGCTTGGATAAGCATTTCACTGATCCTTAAAATCACAGGAAAAGTTGGCTTGGACTTTGGTATTTGGACATAACCAAGCAGCTCTGGTTTTTCAAATGCAGCAGTTCTGTGGGAATTGTTGCCAGTAAATATAACTCAGTGTTCACAGATTTTGCTAGGTTATTCTGAGTTAAATGATAGACTAAATGTGAGTTGTCTATTATGATAATTATGCAAAATGCTGATATATTTAAGCTCGAGGAAGGTACTATATATATAACAATTATATATATATATATATGTATGTATTTGAGGGAGAGTGACAGAGGTATAATTGTTAAGCTCAGTTTGGTTAAGTTCAGTGTTAGCTAAATGAGAATATGCTCATTTAAGAAGATGCTTTCCCATTCACTACTGACTATATTTCATTTGAAACTATTACTGGGGAAAAATAATCCAAGTAGTAAAAATGGAACCAGAAATTCCTGTGTGACTGAAGCAGTCAGCTCCTTTTCATCCAAGGTGAAGAAATTGAGAATTCCTGCCTTGGAATAGTCAAACCTGCTTTGTGGGAACTGGCCATTATTTATTTCAGGTGGAAACAAAGAAGTAAAAAGTTTCCTGAGTCTGTTTTAATTATTTGACTGCTAAATGAAAGCTTTCTTTTCTTTTTCACTCCTTTAATTTAACAGAAAAACTTCTTCACTCGTAAACATTATTTAGAAAACTTCTCACAAAGTGAGGCAGGATCAAGCCCCCCCAGTAAAATCAGAGGAGAAAAGCTGTGATTCTGATCAGCCTAACAGAGGAGAAAAGCTGTGATTCTGCTCAGCCTAACTCAGACATGAGCTCTCCCTGTCCAGGGTGTTCTCAGGCTGGTGCTCAGTGACAACACCTTGGACTTAAGAGAGAAAGCTGAGAATCGATGACCAAAAGGGAAAAAACAGGATATAGGGGGATTAAAATGGAAAATTTCAGAAGCTCCATGAATCTGTTTTTAATCTGCAGTTTATCCCAGCTTTAGTTTTGTTTTTGTTTTTTTTTTAATCAGTTACTACAGTGTGAGATTGGTAATTTCAAGGATCCATATATTAGCTATCATTCCCAAACCATAGATATTATCTGAATTATTTGGACTGTGTCAAACAGTTTTCTGAAAACAAATCAGAACAAAAACCTGAAACCAAAACCAACAACTTTTTGGGGATGGTGTAATTTTTTATACACAAGAGGAAATGCTTTTATCCAGTATGAAAACTTCAAAACCTATGCAGTCAATTCCCCACTCTGATCAGAAACTGGGGACAGGCAGTGCCTCAAGGGCTCTCAGAGCTGTCTTAGGAGCTTTCTCATCTTCATCTCTGAACTGCAAACTAAATTCCATGCTAAAACTTGCATTTTCCCCCTTGACTTTGGACATGAATGAGCATGAAAAGGCAGTTGAAGTAACAACCCTACCCCAAACAGCTTTGAGTGTCTTCTGGTGATTCCCAAATCACTGACCACTGTTTTTGGCTGCACTGAGCTTTGATCTGACACCCCACAGGTCTTTTTCACCCTCAGTGTAAACAGGAGCAGCATTTGCCTCCTGATGCTTGCTTTGTATCACTGTCATTGTTCAATAAAGGAGTACAAATCCAGACAGTAAACTAATTAAAGTGTCTCAGAAATATAGGATAAAACAGTAAAATGTCTTTCTTTCTATTGCTGTTTGTGTTACACATGCTGAACAGGCTCCTGAAGCATGTGCCAGCTCCAAAATGTAACCAGGGGAGCAGGGATTGCTGATTTGGACTCATTTGCACTTGTTTCAAAGGTGACTCCATCACCAGTGTCTCAAAGACACTCTGCCCCTCAGTAAGGAATGATTACAGCTAAATGAATCCCAGAGGTTTGCCACTAATGCACAACAAAGGCATAAGAATGAGAGCTGTGGTTCAAGATCTATTTTTTATACCAGCATAATTTTTTGCTTCAGTGATCTATCACTAAACAACAGCTGCTGGGGTAGAGAACCACTGCACTGCAGGAGCATTAGCAAATCCTGGAGTGACTGGGCACATGTGTTTGCCTCAGGCCCTCAAAAAAGTCACAAACTTGGGAAGGAGGACTGGCAGATTAATGTCACCTTCTTTCTGCAGGAGATTTGAAGATGTCAGACATGCTGGAATGACAGGCTGCAGTAAGCTTAGATTTTTAAAGGGCTTATTTTATGATCTAAGTACGTGTGGCCAAACTGCCTTGAAAGGGGAAAGAGGGAAAAAAAAAAAACCAACACCTCAAACAATTTGGGATTTTATATTTATTGGCTCAGAAATTAAACTTTTGCAATGTCTTATAAAATGTTGGTTTTCTCCCCACTAGAGATCTATATGCTCACTTTCAAAATCTTGAAATAGCTTTTCTGCCACTTTTGAACAAAAAAGTATCCTAAAAATGGCAGAATTTAAAGTATTCATAACTGCAGGAAGAGACACAGCTTTTTCTTATGTTAGATGCTATTAGCAGTCTGTATATAATCAGATTGAAGTAAAAGGAGTTACGTGGATTTACTTGTTTTCCACAGAAACTCAGTATTCTCTTCATTAGTAATCACCTTTTTGCTAATAATCAAATTCTCTTTGTTAATTATCATCATCTATGCCTGCATATTTCTTCAAAAACTGTAAGATAAAGACAATTAACCCCACATGCTTTTGAATCATCCAAAACGATGATTTCTAAACTTCTCTTAAACTTTGTGACCTGACAGTTAAAGCCCTAAACAAATTAAACATAATCTGAGATTTGTGTACTTTTTGTACCTCTTTTTCTAGCAGGTGATTAGAAAACTGCAGTGCCAACTGCACAGGTTCAAGTTGGGGGTTTTTGTTTATGTTTGTTGGGTTTTTGATGGTTTGTTTTGTTTTTTAAGTTTCTTTTTCATAAATAAAAAATATTTGTTGAACATGAGGATCAAGTGTTCAGCTTCACTGTGTAGATGTCTTAACTACTTACTCAGTATTAATTATTCTTTTCCAACTCAGTTTCCAGTAAAAGGCAATGACTCCTGAAATACTCAGATGATGTGGGACACCAGTGTGGGAATCCCTGTAAGGAAAAGGGTCTGTGAATGCTTCAGCTTCATTTGAGCAACTGGCATTTATACATGTGAGATATAATAAGAGTTCAAGATTAAAATATCTCACATTGGAGCTGCCTGAATCAGGAAGTGCTTGGTGTTATTTCCTTAATTATTTCTAGGTGTCAGGAATTCTTTTATATTAACATTTTAGTCAGAAATAAACGTTATGCCTGTTCTAAGCACCAAAAATTTGTGGTGCAACTATTTTTTTAAAGTTTTCTTTCCCAGCCTTTCTCCAAGAAATTCCCATTCTCGTCAGACCCATGGATCAGTTCTAATAATCTGAAAAATCCACCTGCAGAAGACAACAGCTGCTTGTTCCAGGATGAAGAACTTCAGTGAAACACAGCAGGGCATTAAAAGGACCAAGGGGGGCTGCACACAAATCTGACAGTGCCTCACATTTCCTGACTCCTCCTCGTGGATGAATACAAATGGATTTGGAAGCACATGAAAAACTGGGAGAGATGAGGTGATGAATGAGTGATGGAGACCCTTCCCCGTGGAGGAAGGATCAGTTTGGCAGCCTGGGCACTCCCATTTCCCCAAATCCTGCCAGCTGCTCGAGTGACAGCGTGCACAGATGTGCAGCTCAGAACTGAGCCCTGAACAAAGGGATTGTGAGGTTCAACTTGAAAGCTCAGAATATTTTTGATGTTACACTTCACCTTGTCGCATGAAGCATCCCCAAAGTTTTCAGCAGCGCTTGACACATCATAAAAAATGTATCTGGAAGAATCAAATTTTAGTTTTGTTGCTGCTTGGATGCATGAAAGCTTATTCCAGCCAAAAAGAGCTGTATCTCTGCAACAGTGGCACTCCAAATAGGATTTCTGGGATACAGAAAGCTATGAGGAAAGGAGATTGTGTGGATGCATGAATTATTTCTTTCTCTTTTACTTATGAAGTCCCAAGGCAGAGGTTTTTAAGACTTGGTTTGTAACTGAACTTCCTTTCTCAAATACAGCATTTAGAAACATTTGTTCAGCTCACGCTCAATAAATGCATATAATTGGTATTTACAAACTTGTTTATTCATATTCCAACAATCTCAACTTACTTAATTATCATATGAATGCTTTCCAGTCCCAATAGAACATCTGCAAGCAGAATAAAAAGAAGTGACTATGTCTCAGGCAGCAAGCTGGAAAGGATCCTATAACCCACCAGAGAACCAGAATCCTGGAGTGTTTTGGGTTGGAAGAGACCTTAAAGCCATGCCAGAGTTGGTGGGGCTGACAGATTTTCAAGGAATGAAAAGAGAACTCGAGGAGATTCAGACCACAACAAAAAAGCTAAACTGAGTCTTTCCACCAGGGCTTACTGTGAAGGTTTGGGAGATTTGGGAAATCCATGAAATGTACAAAGCAAAGCAAAGCAGAATGCCCAGGCAGTGCCAAGGAGAGACCCTTTATTGCAAAAATCAGTCCTTTTTCAGCAGTTAGCCCATTACAGTTTTAAATCATAACAAACCCAATTCAACCAGCCACAACGCACCACAATGTGAACAAATTACAGGTGACATAACTTGTTTTTCTATCCCCAATTCAGCTGAGTCTCTTTCCCACAGCCCTTTTCTGCTCAGCTGAAGTAACAGGCCTGAGCTGTGATTTTACCTGGCCTTCCTTTGTAAGGTGATATCTATATAATATCAATTAATTTGTTAAAAATTACAAGTTCTGGATCTGCCTCAGTTTTAAGTGTTAATAAAAAAATAGGGTTTCAAGAAGTAAAAACCAGCCATCACATGTTGACAATTGAAGAAATTATTCACCTAAAAGTTCTAATGTAATTAAATATGGACTTGCTGGACTCAGAGGATGATGTGTTATCTCTTGGATAATCTTCTTCAACAACCAACCAGCAGGTGGAAAGTGCAACATCTATATTTAAAATGGACCCAGGGTGGATTCCATGAGCACAAATGAGAAATTCTGACTTCTATGCTAAGTACATTTGTAGAAATCTAAATAAAGGACAAAAAATTATAAGCAAATCAACAAATCTAATAAATTTGCATGGAGGGAAACTTATGGATCCATTTGTTAAGGAACTGCAGGGCCAGGCAGATGCAGAGGATTATTTTAAAATTTTCTTTCACATGATCCATTTCCAAAGGCTCAGCATAGAACAGACATGGCAATAGATAAAGGAAAACCTTCTCTTAAGGACTATTGACATTTTAAAAGATTGGATATAATGGATAAGAAGTAAGACTTGTTGCCATAATAGGAAAGGTACCAAGGGAATTAGAGAAGGATTTATATTATTCAACGTAGGGGATCCAGAAGAACAAAAGAATGCAGAGGTAAAATTTTGTTGATTATACAGAATTATTCTGGATAATAAAAGAAAATGTGAAAAGCTGTTGAAGGACTTCTCAATACTAAGGGTAAAAAAATAACAAATTAAATCAAATAATGCTAAATGCAAAGAAATGCCAATGGAAAAGAACCAGCATGAGGATATATATTTTTGGTACTATTTCCACTTGGGAAACAGAACTTCATTTCACTTTGGATTGTTCTTTGGATACATTCAAATGAGAACAGAACAGTTCAAAAAGGGAAGTAGAGCATTAAAAATTACTGGAGAGAAAAAACATGATTATGTCACTACATTAATTAGTCACAATCCAACAATTTTGATCACTTCAGCTTAAAATATAAAGTAGAACCAAAAAATATTTAAAGAGGCTGACACCACTGATAAGAGCTATGAGACAGCATCTGTACAAGAAATTAAATACAGAGGAGAAAGATTAAACCTCTTCAGATGGGAGAAGAAATCCCCTAAAGGGTCCATGATAAATATTTATCACAACTTAGGGTTTTTTAAAAAATCTATTATAACAGAAAGGATAGCAGGAGTAATCACTAAATTCTCAAGGAGACAAAATATACATCACAACAAAATTAAAATCAGAATTATTCATCATCTGGTAAGAAGCACAATGGTTCTGAAGGTGCAACCATTTCTAAAAGTTTTTAAACTTGGACTTTCAGAAATTACAGGCCCATATAAAAGCAAAGTTCATATTTCATCTGCCCTCTGGCATAGATATTTTACTGACCAGAGCTGCAATCAGGACATTCAAAAAAGACTTTTGAGTTGGATTAATTTTTAAGCTCCCAAAAGCCAGCAAATAATACCAGATCTGAAGTTCATTTGCAGGTATATATATATATATATATATAATGTTTATTTATTTGTTTATTTATTTGTATTAAAGGTTTGATGATTGCCTTCTAGGACTAACAAACAAACTTCAAAATGTTAAAAATCCAACTTCTATGATTTGCTTCTTGTCTTAGTCAGCAAATTTTTCCTCTCATGCTCTTAGTAGGTTACAGGATTTTTCTGCCTCAGCCTATTTTCTCAGTCTTAAAAGTTCCTAACAAACTATTAATTTGCTATTTTCTCAGTGGAAAGACATGCTCCCTATTTTCATCCAGAAAAAGGATCCCCAGCTTCCAGACTGCTGGCAGAATATTGCAGCAGCCACCATTATGTTGGGGGAAAATATTATTTAATCAGACGTGGATCGAAGTATTTAATTTTGTTTGCATTTTTCAGTGATTTGACAGTGTTGGAGCAGAGGAAGTCACTGTACTCAGTGCTCTGTTCCACAAAAGGGAGTTGCAAATCAGAAAATCAAAGTTATCATAACTTTCTCAGGATGGTCACCAATTTTTTTATTGAATAGAAAATCCTGAGTTGCCTCAAAGCCAAAGTGTGAGCTACTGGAATTACAGAGTTTTTTGCAAACATGTTTGCAAACTACCTGGTTGTTCCATTCTGGATATTAATCCTTCCCCTAAAATTCTTGAGCTGCAATTAGTGCACAGCACAACCCCTGCAGGGAATATCACTGAGTTTTGCTGTTTTCTTTCTGGACCAACACTCTTGTGTTTGCCAACTTTGCCCTTTCTAACTCCAGGAGCAGTTTCTGTAGGTATTTATGTTTTGAAAAGCTATTTAATAATTTCTCTACAGGTTTCTTCCCACTATGAAGTGTATTTATGCCTCATTACCTTCAACTGACATTTGTTTTTGCTGAAGTTCCCTTCCTTTTTGCTCTGTTTAGTATGTAGATTGGGAAAGTGAGAAGATTTTTCCTTCCAATGACAGTTCTGTAACTCCTGTGATTGCCCTCTGAGTTCCACTACAACCACTGCCAGCTGAGCATGAAATCATGCTGCTGAAACAGGGTGGCTTCCTCATGAAATTATCCCTGATTACATTGTTTTACATATTTGTTTCAGCATTAGATATGGGTAGGGTGGCTCATTCTGACCAGCAGGTGACATCCCCATGCCATAAGCAGCAGCCTACACAACATTTACAGCAAGCCAAGCCTCCCATGAAAATTAATTACCCAACCTACAACATTGTTATAAATACATATTATGGTATTGGCTTTTGGCAAATTTTAGGGTGAATACTGTATGTGTGGTGTTGGAATGGTTTTTAAGGTATTTTCTATAGGAGCAAGATAGGCTGATAAAGTGTGTTTGTAGTGAGTGAACTGCCTGCTTGGTTGGATAACACCCAGTGGAGACACCTGATGCTGATACACCAGCTACCAACATGACTGACTGGAGAAATTGAAGACCACAGCCCAAACTGAGACTGATAAGAAAAATAAATTAAAACCATATCCAAAAATCATGCATGCTCTAAAAAGGCAGACTCAAGGAGTGGCCATGTAAAACAGCTCCTGGAATATGGAAAATAGTTTATAGATGAGTTTGAAAATGCATAACAGGTGTATAGACATGCAACAGGCTGATGAATTTTAGGGGTGTGTCCAAAACAGCTTGGCTGAATGCCAAGCACCCAGCTGTTATAACTTTTGGCTTTACTGTTTGTCTCTCTCTGTCTTTCATTAAACCTTTTAAAATCTACCAGGAAAGTGAACCTTGTTTTCCACAACTATGGAAAGGCCCAGTGACACTGGTTGGGAAATCAAAGCAGAAGCTGTTACCTGCTCCTCCTCTGAAGGCACTCAGCTTCCCCAGGATTGCCTTTCCCAGCTTTTAGGAATTCCCTGTATCTCACATTCAGCCTCAGCCCCAAAGTGGGAGCTGTAGGAAAATTTGCACTTCACACCTTGCTGGTACAACTGTTTAATGCTGTTTGTTTGCTGCTGTTCAAACAATAGGCTTAAATGATTTTATACATTGATTTTTGAAGTGAATCATATTAAATTATGCCAGCAATTCAATTTTATCTTCCTAAAACTCAATACAAATTGGGTCACTTCACTGACAGACATCTGAATTCTTTATCCTACAGGCAACTCATTTAGCTGTGATTGTATCACTCTCCAGCATTTCAGAGCACATTCAAATACAGCAGCATTTCCTGATTTTTCTTGACACCTTAGGAGATGATGGGAACAAAAACCAATGTTCAGAGAGCAGACAAGAAAACAGAGGGATTTTTTCAGTCATGAACAAAATCCTTTGCTTCAGATGAATACACAGTAACAAAAATCTCCGAAAATAATTGTTCCTGTTAGGCATTCCAGCCTGCTCTCGATTTCCTTGGCATGCACAGAGCACTGCCAGGCAGTGCAGAGATACAGAGCTCCCAACACTGGGGATCTGATTCTGCAGCTACCTCCACAGCTAAACCACCACAATAAAGGAGTTTTCTGATCTCTTGGATTTCTCTGCAGGATAAGACTCTGAAGATGACAATCTGCTCGACAGCATTCTCCAGCCCCCATTACATCTTTAAATAAAACATGCTTTGGAAAGTTTAAATAACGACTTTTTAAATTCAATTGCACCACTGTAATGTATGTGATGTTTTTGAGCACAACTTTAATTCAGAGAATCATAGAATATCCTGGGCTGGAAAAGACCTTAAAACACATCCAGTGCCACCCCATTCAGTGGGCAGGGACCCCTCCCAGTGTCCCAGGCTGCTCCAGCCCCAGTGTCCAGCCTGGCCTTGGGCACTGCCAGGGATCCAGGGGCAGCCACAGCTGCTCTGGGCACCCTGTGCCAGCCCTGCCCACCCTGCCAGGGAACAATTCCTTCCTAAGATCTCATCTAAACCTGCTCTCTGTCAGTCTGAAATCATTATTCTCTCTGCTTGAATATTGTGACAATCTATCTCATGCCATTCAGTCAAAAATTTTTGTACTAATTTCCAATCCTTGCAAAGGTTATCATACAGCAAGGTTGGGAGGGGGCAGAGGGAGGTCTAATTTATCAGAAAAGAATATAAAAATACCATAATACATGCAGTTCAAAATGAAATCTTGACAGCTGCTATTCACAAATATTGCTGACATGATTTATATTATATTAAAATTCAGAATTACTGCGTTTTCATCAGTTTCTCATTTCACAGCTGGCATTTCATGTTGTCAGCATCCTGTGATTTACAAGGCTATATGTAGTGTAAAAATGTTGTTTTAAATGGACAATCTCATAAGCATGTTTACTAATTGATATGCTAGGGCAACTTAAGATGTAAACATACTGTGTGTTCCAAAAGGAAGAGTGCTTTCCAGAAAGAAAAAACTGAACCTAATAGCTTCAGTCTCATTAAACTTTTATGAAAGTCCCCAGAAAACAGACATTCCCATGCAAATTTTAAAATAATGGCTTAATTTGTGAAGTTACTTTTGCAATGTCAAAAACACTATGTAAAATACATAAAAAAATGGGATTGATACCCACTGCTAGGAGATATAGAAGCTGTTTAAGCAGACAGACCGTGGAGTCTTAATAAAGCATTGTTTTCTAATAATGTTTACATAGGATTCATTGGGATATTTTCCTAAGTGATATAAAGCAAGCCTGGCACAAAATGCAAATGCTCTATTCCAGCAATGCTATTTTTTATCTAAGACCTGTAGAAATGATGGAAAGGACAAATTTTCAGGGAATTAAGTCAATATTTTATACATTTCACCATGCCTCCCTATCCCAGTGCTCAGCAGGAATACAGAATACAACCTGCTTTCCACAGCTCCTTGTGACATAAGGCATGAGAAGTTAGCTGCATATAACTTGGAAAGTTTGGGCAGGTCCAGAGACTTTAGTGCAATTCCTTAAGTGGAACATTAATCAGAGGAATAAAAACACTGCTTTTGCCAAAGCTGTCTCTCCCATTAGGCAGCCTGGAGCCTGGAATAACCTCCTATGATTCATACAGTGTTTTAACAGTTAGAAGACACATTTGGACCTTATCCTAAAATCTGAGGTATTCCAGAATATTTTGTAGTAAAGATCTGAGAACCAGGAGGAAGAAGTGGCAAATTGATCCCAAGGCTATGCATGTTTCCCTTTTCAATCCTCCTACTCCATCATCAAGAAAGAAATGGCCTGTGAATGTGTCCAGGCAGTGATCTGGCACCCTGCCTTCATTTTAAAGTTTTCTACAGATATTTTGTGTTACAGACAACCATGGAGAGAAGCTCTGATGGCATCACCAACAACTCATCATCCTCCTCCAGTGATGCCAGTCAAATCCCTTCCCTCCCCTCCTATCTCTTCTCCAAACAGACTTTATTCCCATGCTCTTTGTGGTATCATTGCAGGAATTTTTTTCCTAGTACAAATGTGGGGGGGACATTTTGTGTAGCCTGAATTTTTGGCAAGTCTGATACTTGATTTCTGCATACCAATAGTAAAGATGTTTGCCTTTTTTAACATCACAGCTTCAGGTTTTCCTTCCAGTTCTGCTGGGGCAGGTTTGCAGCTGGAGTTTCAGAGGCTTATTGTGTCCTCTGTAGGTCATATGAAAATCAGACAGCCAGAAACCTTTTTGGCTAATCTTTCTGCATAAGTGGATTGTTACACAGCCCTCACCTTATCTGTAAAATCTTAAACTTTTGAAAAGTGTTTTCCAAACATATTTCCCTTAAAATTATCACTAACCTCATCCATCAACAAAAAATCTTTGATGACTTGCACCAAACAGGATGTGATCCAACCCAGGATCTGAGACCAAAAGTCCAAAATATGATAAAATTATCTTTTTGGGGGCATGGGTGCAGTCTGCACACCATACAGCACTTTCCAAAATGAAAATATGTAATTAGAAGTGTCCTGTGGCCTCACAGTGTTCATTCCAGAGGAGCACAGGTGAGGATGGCACTTGTAGGATATTGCCTGTCTCACAGAATTTGTTCCTTAACTCTGACACTCTTCCAGCTTTTAGAAGCCCATATTTCTTCTAGCACAATCTCAAAGGCAGGAGTTTAGAAGAAGATAGAGCAACAACTAAATCTGTTGAAATGTACCTTCTATATTGAATGATTTCGACTGGTCAAATTTTCAAGACATTCCTGCAATTTTTTGTTTTTATTAGGTACTGTGAAATGATTGCCTAGGCTAAAATTTATTTAGATGGTTTACTTTTTTAGTTCATTGTTTTTTCATAGATTATGTGTTTACATATTTGAATAAACTGGGCTTTCAGGTAGCTAGTGATAATATTTTATAATCAATAGTGCTCCAGTGTTAAGAAATACTGCAAGGTTTTCATTAAATCAGAGAAAAGCGTGGTTAAAGGAATGCTAACAAGTATTGATGTTTAGATTTTATTTATCAATGTTCTTAAGCTCCTCTCCACTGCACTGAGTTTATTTTTCCACATTAAAGTAACCTTATTTTGTATCTCTGGGGCTGAGTTTTAAACAAGATAAAGTACCTTGTGAATTAATTTATTTTGAAGAGAAAAGAAAATACAATTTGTGTCTTTTCATTAAATTATCCTTAGCTCTATTGATTTAACCCAAGTTAAAAATTTATTTAGCTGAGAAAGAAACAAAGCTACAATCAAAATGTTTATCTTATTCTGTGTTAAACTGGGGACTCAATCCTTGTAGTATTTCACTTCATATTTTATCCATTATTTATCCATTATTATTCATTATATTAATATTAGTCTCTGATTACCATACTGGCATCCAAATTACATATTTGTCCTGGAAAAGTCTCATATATTCAAATGTTTGAAAGCAGCTAAATTACATTTGACAAAACATTGTTACATGGGAGAAGAGACCAACACACATAAAAAGATATGGAACACTTCCCAAAATCCTGTGTCACCCTCACACGGGTTCCATCCACAGATCAACAAAATACACAGAGGGAGGAAGGCTGAAGGAGGTAATAAATGTTACCACAATATTTATCACAATACCAGCCAAGGTTCTGTCCTCAGAATCAGGCACCTGAACAATTGCTGATGAAGGAAATTATTTTTCTATTGTGGGACTATGGATTCAGCTATTCCCAGCTCATGCTGATATTTATGTTCTACGTTTGATTTGCTCCTGATGTTTATTGAAGCAAAAGATGGGAAGAGGTGATAAAATATACAGATGGGGATAAAATGACAGCTAATTCATTTACTGTGGAAAATAAGATATGGATATTCTAAAATGGGAAACACAACATCAAGGTGTCTTAGAGGCTATTTTGAAACAATTTGTCTTATTAACAGCACAATAATATTTTCCTGGAAGCATCACACTCCCATCAGAGCTATTGTGTATTTTTGACCACAGAATGATGGTGCTGCAGATAATGAGTACAAATAATTCACTTAACAGAATTCCTGCTCTCTATTTGTATAAATTTCTATTTCAATTTCTTTAGCAATTATACATATGGTATTTAATTTTATTTTTGGTAAATAATGGTCACAGTATTTGAACACAGTATATTTAAACAATTAATCATGACAGTTACCTGTCATGACACTTTTGCTGTGGTTACCAAGAGCACCTTCCAAAGAAATACCTCTCTGTAATATTGAATGTATTCATCAGGTGTTACAATCCAGACACACCAACAGAGAATGCTGCTGGGTTTTTGTAACACACAAAAGCCTGGAGGTGGGAGCAGTGTGTGTTTGTGCAGTTCAGGAAGGACCTGGGGGGCTGCAGCCTGTGCAGGGAGGGGATGGAGCCCCAGGAGGGGCTGGGGGAGTGGAAGGGGCTCAGCCTGGAGAAAAGGAGGCTCAGCAGGAATCTCTCCATGGAAGTGATGTGATGGGCTGCTACAAAGGGTTCATAGAATCAGAGAATTTTCTGAGTTGGAAGGGACCCAAAAGGACCATAGCACCCAGCTCCAGTGAACAGCCCACGTGGGGATCACAAGCACAACCTTGGTGTCCTCAGCACCGTGCCCTGAGCTGATCTCAGGGCTGTTAACTGCTGCAAGGAATTATTCCAATTGCAGAACCATTTCAGTTGGAGAATCCCTCCCAGGCCATGCAGTCCCAGCTGTGCCCCATGCCCACCCTGTCCCAGCCCAGAGCTCTCAGTGCCACCTCCAGGTGCCACCTGCAGGGCTGGGCACTGCAAACCTCCCTGGGCAGCCCCTGCCCAGCCCTGAGCCCCTTTCCATGGGGAAATTGCTGCTGCTGCCACCCTGAGCCTGCCCTGCCCAGCCTGAGGCCGTTCCCTCTCCTCCTGAGTACCTGCTTTTCATTCTCATTTCAGAAATTATATTAAACATTATCCAGTTAATTAGGGGTTTTTTACATTTTCTAAAACAATCAGAGGTCTTTCCTTAAGCTTAATAATGCAACCACCAGAATATTTTCTCTCCTAAAATGAAAGGAAGTATGGTGGAGGACATAATATAAACGAGACCAAAGCTGTAGATTGAGAAAGTAATTTCCAAATTTTACCATATTTTTCTCCTAGATTTACAGTCATGCACTTATGAAATGTAGTCCAGACTGTCTGGGCACATAGATATTTCTGTATAATATAAAAATATCAGTGTAGAATGAATAAAGTATTTTCCATGAATAGTCATTTGAATTTTAATAGAAATTTTACTTCCATCTCAATTTTTTTCGTTACTGAGTGACTGAACATTTCTAGGAAAAATAGTTTCAAAAAGCAATACTCTAAAACTTTCTATTCAACCAAATTGCATATGTTTAAATACTTAAAATTATTGTTACCTAAATTCTGATGAATTTCTTTAAAACCAGCACTATGCTGACTATCCAGAAGAGAGAAACAATGAGATGTCTTTCATGTTGCCAGTAACTTTTTTGTTTTATTTTTCTGAGTAACCCTAAGCATTTCCACCTTATCCCCAGTGAATTTGGGGTGGTCTAATACTGTGACTGAGGTTTGTATGTTGGGGGAAAAAAGCTTTACATTCCCATATAACCATCCATGAAACAGGAATTGGGATCAAGAACATCTGACAGCCATAACCAAACAATAGTTGAGTTTTTTTACAAAAACTTGTTCTGGAAGGAATACAGAATGTCTCAGAGCACACTCATGACAATTCTGCAAGGAGATAAAAACAGAGAAATTAAATGAATTATTTATTAGGACTCTCATATTGGAAGCCAGATATCAGGAGTTCTACTCCAAGCTCTACCACCAACCTTCTGTGTGACCTTAGACAAATAGATTTATCTGCTCGTGCCTGTTCCATGGGGGTTTTTGTGTCCTGATTAAAAATAGCTCAGCCAAAACATTGTCTTTTCCTGCATGTTCACAGAAGCACCTAATACATTCCTGCCAACCTTGATTAGTGCCTTTAAACAGGGAGGAAATACAAGTAAATTGCAAAAAAAAAAAAAGAAATTAAGATTAAAAACATGAACACAATTCACTTTCATGTTGTGTACAGAATTATTCTTTACAATAGTTCATTGTATTGTACACAATATATATCATGATCTAATCAAACTTTGCATGCTGTGGGTTTAAATGCAACTAATAAATATTTCTCTAAAGAAGAGTTGCAAATTATTTAAAGGCTAAATTCACATAAAACTGATGTGGATTTGGGGGTTTAGGGTTTTTTTAAGTATTTTCCCCTTCTACACAACATTTAAGAACAACATATTTTGGCCTAAGTCTCCAACAACAGCTGGTTTTTGGAGTCTCCAAAAAGCCTTCTGTGCATGAAACCTCAGTTAAGAATATACATCACAATGACTTCTCTGTTATCAATCAGACACCCCCTGAGCCCACTGGACTAATTGTGCTTGTGCAGGATTAATAAGCAGCTGGAACAGAGTGCTTAAAGTAGGAAATGAGAGAAATGCTTCAGGATTTAAAGCAAGAAATGACAACAAATCTCTGATCCAGGAAAAACAGAAACCTTTATTTGAGTTTACACACAAAGTAATTCATACAAGTTCAGTGAGAATGTTAATAAATCTTCTAAGAAATATGTATTACTAGGACAATTCAGGTTTGGGACACCTTTTATGCCCAACACTGAGAAGATGGTCTATGTGCCCAGATAATCTCAAAAATTCCCTTCAGGCTCCTTGACAATGAACCTGTAATAAAGTTACATGGACAGTGAAATTTCTTGCAGCTTCTCAGGTAAATGATTTTATAGTAATTAGACAGAGCTTTCATATTTATATAGAAAAACTTTGGGAAAATGCTTATTATGATAAAAGAGATTATGTCAGCTCAATTTATATTAAATTTTCTGGACAAGAATTTCATGGTCTTATTTAATGTTAGAAAGGACTGCTGACTGACATCCACCAAAAGTTAACAATTGTGCCATAGCCACACTTCTGCTGTTATTTTTTGCTGAGGCACATTAATTTAAGCAACAACAACAAAAAAGACACAAAATAGAACACGAAGAAAACATCTTTTCTTTTTATGATAAAACTGACACATCCAGTATTTGTTATTTTGGCATTGTCTTCATCAGTCTGAACTTGTCACATATATTTTAATACATGATTTATGGTTATAAATTCATTTTCCATTCTCATTTATAATGTGGTGTCACATTTTATCACAAGTGCATTTAATCATCTGCTGTCTGCATGCTAATGGTTACAAATATGATACCTGTGTACACCCAGCAACCAGAAGCTGTAACTGTCTCTGGCTGCAACGCTTGAATGCTTTGAAAAGTGCTGATAAATAGAGAAGTTCAGACATTTTTATGTGTCTGTCTCATTTTAATGGCCAAGATAAAATTCTCCTGCTTCACCAAGAACTTGATTCTTTCTTCCCCACTTGAAAATTTTTTTGCATGCACTCCTCCATCCTCGGAACAGCAACAGTGCATAAAATTGAACATGCATAAACATCTTAGGAATTGGTGCTAAAAAGGCAGAGAGGACGATCAGATAGGAGAAAAAGCAGTTTCTACCCAAATTTAGGATATTTTTTTTAAAAGAAATTTTGTTTAAAATTTGTTGGCCAAATTCTGCTGTGCAGTGAATGTGAGCACACAGTTAAATTGAGGACACTTTACATTCACAATTGAGTCTCCAAGTATTACCTTTTAAAGGCAGTATATAATACAGCCTTTTAATTAATTTTTCTGAGAAAGCAATCCTCACTATTATTTGTTCCATGTTTTAAACTTAGACTTTTCAGAAATATATAACTGAGAAATCTCAATGGAAGCATTTCAATTACAGTATTTCAGAAGGAAGTGGGTTGCAGTCAGCTTCACCAATGTGAATAGGGAAAAGAAAAGCACTGTGTAACCAACAGGGCAAGGGAGTATTGACTGAAAATACACAAAAATTCACCTGGCCTGGGGTACTGCAGCAATTGTCTCTCTCCATCTTTCCTGCAGCTCCTCCAGGCCCTGCAGGGCCCCCTGAGCTCAGCCCAAAGCTTCTCCTCTCCAGGTGAGCAATGCCAGCTGTGCCAGCCTTTCCTCCAGCAGAGCTGCTCCATCCTCTGCTCATCCTGTGCCTCCTCTGGGCTCTCTCCAATAGTTCAGTTTTTATCATTCTCATGTCAATGTTCTGAGTTTCTCACAAAAATACATTAATATCTACATAACTTATTTGAAGCTGTCAGTGGTAATTGTCTTATTCTCTTATCCTTACAGGCAGAGAATTTGAGCCTACAAGAACCAGGCTTATGAGGTTTTTTAGTTGTACTTCCAAACAACTGTGACACTTTTTGTGCATTTTGTCCTGAGCAAAGTAATTTACCATACTCTGAAGCAGACAGGCATGTGCAGCTGACAGGCCAAAGATCCTGTGCTGTTACTCCTGTGATATGGATGGAGCTGCCTGCTAAAGAACAGAAAAATAAATGTTCCTCTGTGTGGTGAAAGATTAACATAGTGCATATTTATCAGAAACTACAGGGTATTATATTTATCTTAACCTTTAAAGCAGATACCTTTGAAAACACCAGGTGCAGGCAATGCACATTCCAAGAGCATGCAGAAGGCAGGGAAATGCCTATTTGCAATTAACCAAAATTCAGAAAGCACACAAGGTTCAGCTGTGAGCAGGCAAAATTCAAACTGAAAGTGGACAGTGCTGCCAAAATTCTCAGCCAAAACTGCAAGGAATAAATTGTCCTGTGTGTTGAAAAGCATTGTAAGATCATCTTAGAGTCAATTCTATGAAATACAGCTGATGATTTCTGCGTGGACACTGAGATTTAAGAGCATTTTTCTACATGAATCAAGGGGGGGATTCTGCCCTCTCCGGTGAGACCCACCTGCAGAGCTGCCCCAGCCCTGGAAAGACCTGGAGCTGCTGCAGAGAGCCCAGAGGAGGATAACATGTAATAGTCTGGTGGAAATCTCACCAATGACTTTAGCAATTTAGCAATGAATTTGCTGAAAACCAATCCTTCACAATTCTCTCAATGCAACTGCAGTTAAATGATAACAGCAGGAGACTACCATGAGCTGTCATGGCTAGCCAGGATTTCCAGAGGTGGGAAAAAACAGATGCCAAAGGCTTAGTTTCCATCTCAGTTTCTAAATAGGATTAGAGTGAGAACAGTTCTTTTTGTGTTGATATCATTGGGCCATAGATTGGGTCAAGCTTGACCCAATTGTAACTTGAATAATATGGTATTTTTCAAAGCCAGGCAGCTTTGCCAACAATGAACACTTTCATCTGCCAGAGATCATGTTCCAGTTTTAAAACATCAACTACTGGCACTTTTTAAAGAAAAAAAACAATTGCCATTCTCTTTGGTAAACAAATAAAACAAACCACTTCCATAACCACTTTCCCTTTGGAAATTATTTCCCCCTTTATCAGTTGTCTACTATGAAGGGAATTTGGGAGTGTAGTGAATTGTACTGTAGCAGAATTTTCACACAAAAAATACTGGCTGGTGCTTTGCACATTTGTAGTTAAAGCAACTGAAAACAGAATTCTTCATGCAAAAACTGGCAACTCCAACAAGTAATGACATCATCTTCATCTCTAAGGATTATGTAACTTTAAATAATGCACAGTAATTAACTTTTTTCCCCAACTTTTTATCCTATTTGTGAGAGATCATTCCTGTCACACTGTACTTGAAGAAAAATTGTTAATTTTGCATAATTCACAATGTGCTACTGATACCTGTTTGTCTTTATTTGTGTTACATCTTTGGAATTCCTCAATGTCAGCGATGGAAAGATTTGTATTCAGAATAAAGGGCAGAAATCCTCGTCTCAGTTTTTCTCATATCTGAGTTTATTCATGTTTGCATAAGGAAGGAGGCTGTGCATGATGAATCATGGATCACACCTATTATCTCCTCTAAATATAGAGGAGGGAGAACTGACAGCTTTAGCAAAGGTGGTTTGGTACTTGGTAACAAGTCCTGGCTTTTAAAAATCATTCCACACCAGCATTTAAGAAACACATATCCCACTTTTGGGCCACAGCACAAGCTCCCACCCCCAAAACCTACAGACAAGTGATTTCTCATTCTGAATGTATTACATTACTGCACCACAGAGTATCTATCCTCTGAAAGGAAATATATCTCCTTCCTGGGAAAAGCAGTTTTACAGTACTCACTTTTCCTTTATCTAGTTACACTATTTCAGAAGTATCCTACAGAAAACTTTGGTGTCTTTTCCTGTAAAAAATTCATTTGCAATAAAATGGATTTTTTACAGTGAAAATCTGCCTTAAATTCAGAGGCTCAGAGAGTTTGGAAGTTCTTGACCAACATTCTTATTTGTTTTCACCTCTCTGATCTCTCCAAATTTGAACTCCAGTCCTGCAGCCCTAACCTAATTGGCCATCACTCTCACATTGCTGTGGATTAAGCTATTTACTTTAAGCTCCTCCTAATTTGGTTGTGCATGGAGGATACTTGAATCAGCAGCACAAGTTTGCAGAGTTGCACCTCTGTGAATTGGCAGCAGAAATGAGGAGGTGACAGCTTGTAAAGACTTCTGATGACCAGATGATGAATCAGAGTTCCTGATCACAGCTCAGTCAGCCAAATTAATGTCATTAATTAGGAGAAAACTTACTCCTCCACTTATTAAAAATCTTCCCTTGCCTCCTTCTTTCATGACAGATCTTTAATTTTGCCTTTCTGTCACTTTTATTTGTTGCCTTCCTAGCCCTCTCAGGGCAGCCTCACTGGAAATGCCTCTCATCCACATTTCCAGCTCACTGACCTCTCAGGAATAACCCTTCCAAAATATTCTGCCTGTCCTGCTGCACAGAAAGACATATTTCACTGCAGGTGCACCAGACTTCTCCACAAACCCACACCACACACGCTGAGACTGGAGGGGATCAGGGTGGGCTCTCCAGGCTCAGGGGAACAGAAATAGTCCCAGTATTTTGAGAGATATAGAAAGATTATCCTTTGGAGCTGCAGGTGCTTCACTGAGGCTGCAGGGAACAGGAGACTCTGGTGACACTGTCCCAGCAGTGACACAAGAAAGCCTTACCAGAGCCCTTCTGCTGAGACAACTGGGAATTTCATGGGAGCTCTCAAACTTGAATGGAAGAACTGGCTTTGCTTTCCTGGCTACATGGAGAGAATCTGCAGTGGGGAAGAGAACTCACACTATTTTTGCTACAGCAAAGCAGAGTGACACATTTCTGTCCCTCATAACGTGACTGGACATGGCACTCAGGGCTCTGGGCTGGGTGATGAGGTGGGGCTTGGTCAAAGTTTGGACTCAATGTTGTTGAAGGTATTTTCCAACTGAAAGGATTCTGTAGTTCTGTGACCATCATGGTCTTAAATACATATAGAAATATGCAGCCATGAATTTTATAATGATCATGTTCAGACACAGTTTAGCATCCCAGTGTGATTCCTGAAGATTCTGCATGTCTCCCCCATTTGGGTAAGAATGAAATCCAGCATGCTTCCTGTTGAATTGCTGAGTGCAGGGCAGGGTGGAAAAGGAAACAGCACAGGTAGCAGTGGAAAGGAAATGGAATCTGCATCTGGTGAATCTGTTTTAAGAAAAAAAAAAAATAGCAGAGCAATACAGTTGCCCAGAGAAGCTGTGCCTGCCCCTGTATCCCTGGAAGTGTCCAAGATCAGGTTGGGCAGGGCTTGGAGCAACCTGGGATAGGGGCAGGTAGACAGGGAATGAGATAAGATGATCTTTAAAGCCCCTTTCAACCCAAGTCATTCTGTGATTTATTTTAAAACTGAAGTGTGAGTTTGTGCTTAAACTGAACAGCTGGAAGGGACATGGAGATTATTGCTCGTTAAAGCATGTCACTTTGTAAATACACCTAGATGGTAAATATCAATTATTTCAGAGCCTTTTCCTCCAGCTGGAGATGCACTGTCACACCTTGGTGCACTCCAGCATGTCTGTTACCTTGAGGGCAAGGGAAAGTGAGATTAAACACACAACTCACACCTGCTTTTTGTCTGGTTCCTCATCCATTTTATGAGTGATCAATACTTTGAGATACACAAATGTATGACAGGACGAAATCAAATCTGAGAGAGGCAGGATTTTCCAGCACCATTGTGTTATTAGTGAGGATCACAGAAGTCCTTCCTCATTAAATTCTCTACACACATTCAACACAAACGAGTTGAGATAATCACCCTGAGATGTGAAGCCTCATGATCAGCCCTGTGTGTTTATAATCATCAGGCTGGGCTGTGTTTAAAGGGTGATGGAGAGAGGACAGTGGCCTTTCCCTCTGCTGAAGGAAGAACAGTCCAAGGAGATCTGAAATTCCACTGCCCTGGATATCAGAATATTAAGTACAATACTGTTAGGGAGGTGTCATATAAAGTCATACATTTTTAAATCCTGTTCTTTAATTATTACTGTAGGTTCAGAGCAATAAGTTCCAAGGACAAAGCAATGACTCCAAGCTGTGAAAGTCTGCAAATGGATCAGGTTACAGACACCATTTGTTTTTCAAACCTTCTGAATAATCAATTACAGAAAATTCAATTTTAAATTGAATTTGGGCTAAAAAGTGTGTTTGAGCAACAGAAATTTCTGGAAGTTCAGACCATAACTAGCCCATAAAGAATTTAAACAATCTTATTAATTTATATGGAGAAAATAAAACTATGCTGTGGATTTTTTTTCTTCTTAAAAAAAAGAGAACTATATTTTTAGAGTACAAAATCTAAACTATCCTCTGTCCCATGGGGAAAAAAAAAAAAAAACAAACCTTCATAGAATCTATTTCTGAGGTAAGTAGGTTAATTTTTTGCTAGAAGTGATGACATCCTATAATAGTGCAAGACAATTTCTCCAGCAAAACATAGCAATTATGTTCCTAATATCCTGCTTAACTTTCTACATCATCACTCTCAGGGAATCTTCACAGTCAGGTAGTGAGCCACTGAAAAATACTTTCTGGATATGATTCTCTAGGGTACTTTATAACAGTTTCTTCTAGAGTATATTTCTAACTTAGCAATGAGAATATCTTGCTATTAGATGGAGTTATAATTTTATAAAAAATGAAAATCTATAGAATATCTAATACCTCACAGATATCAATAAAATACCTGATATAACAAAAGGTGGTGTTCTGACATGATTTCTTTCATGATTCTGTTCTATCAGTGCTCTCACTAGTTGTGTTTAGAAATAGATAGTTTCATTATTTGTTCCCATCTCATTCATAAGGACAGCCTCACACTTTCTCCTCTTTCTTGAAACAGACAAATACCTTCCCATTCTGCACTTTTTGGACCTTTAGCCATGCCCTGTTTCAAAGAGAGCCCCTGATGCCTCCAACAGCTTCAGTCAATTCTCTCAGCAGTCTGAGTGTCCCCAGATCAGCTGGTGTAAGCACCCACCTTACAAAGGAGTTTCTGCTCTGATCTCTCCCTCTCTACAATTCCTTTTTCCTGTGACACTAATGTCAGTGCCTTTAAAATTATCACAGCACAGCTTTATGGTTAAGACTGATGCAGAAGAGATATTAACACTCTGACCTTCTAAAATCCTCTGCTGTCACTTATTTTCCTTCTCATCTGAGGAGCAGATCAGCTCTTCCCTTCATTTCTCTCTTGCTATTAATGTATTTACAGAATCCTGCCTTTTATTCTTTCTGTGGATTGTGAGCTCTACCAGGTCTTTTGATGTTTTGCTTATATTTCTGTGTTGTTGGGTTTTTTTAATATTTACACTCCTAATATTTTGACTTCTTTTCTAATTTCTGTAGGCTTCTTTCTCATCATCAAGCTATTGAAGAATTCATTATTTAGCCAGCTTGGTGTGTCACTAATCTTCCTGTGCCTTCTCGTTTTAGGTGAGCTTTTGCTTTTTTTTTTTTTTTTTTTTTTTTTTTTTTTTTTTTTTTTTTTTTTTTTTTTGCTAGTCTTTATATTTTTTCCTTAAGTAACTGTCAACCCCTTCAGAATTCCTTTTTCCCTTAGACAGCAGATTTTTACCTAGTGATCTTCTGAGCTTACTAAAGCATCAGCTCTATTTATTCACCATTTTTCTATTTCTTTTCAAAAAATCAGCCACTATAAAATTATATTTCAATCAGGTCCAGTCCATGGAGTCTACAAATTTCCTTTGATCACATGGTCAGACATTAAATGACATCCCAACAGATTTGTTCTGTAACAAATTTGTGTAAATTTCTGTGTTGCATCACACAATATCGTGGGATTGCCTTCTACTGGAATTTTATATCTTTGCACAATTTTCAGGGTGTTTTTAGCCACTCATGGCAGGATAATGCATCTAATCAATAGGAACAGTCCCACAGTGTCTCATGTGTAAGAACTGCAATGGTGAATGTGCTTTATCCATGAAAACACCCAAAACCAAAAGTTTTGAAGATTGATGCCTCAGCTCTTTTAGTTTCATATTTCTCATAGAAAGACTTGCAAAGGACAGAGTCTCCCATAACTGGTGACAGTAAGAGATGCACATCTCAACAGAATCCACAAATTCTGCATGGAATATTTGATGTTCTTGCTCATTCTATCAGATTTTGTAAACCATAGGAACTCTCTGGGTTTGGTTACAGCACAACATTGCTGATTCAGTCAGGAGCAACACAAGAGGAGAGGAACTAAACCACTGATTTTAAACCATGAATGCTGTCAAATAAGTATTTTCCATCTAGAATAGGCAGACGATATGCAAATCAATTAAAATATGCAAATGCTACAGTTTATGATTACAGTAAGTGGCTATTGAAGACCATCACTGTAAAAAGCTACCAAAATAGTAGTGTTTGCTGATCTTTTTGTGAAATTAAGTTGTTCTTTAGTAAATTGGCAGAACTCATAACTTGTATATTCTTAACCAAGTATGTGAATGTAAAACATAAAAGACTATATAGTACCTTGTTAGTTGAAATATGACTTTGTTACCATGCAGGCCACTTAATAATGTAAATTTTCATAGGAAGGCCTTGGTTGTAGAGCTGTGTTTCCTTCTGTGTTAATGAAATCCAACATAAGAACTCAAATAGTAATGACACCAATTTAATCTCATTTCTCTTCCTACCATGTCCCTCTCAGCACACAGAGTGACACTGTCATGAGGAAATATTCTCTATATTGGTGGAGTTCATGGTGTGGAATTTCTTTGCAGAGAAGAAATTAGGGAGGAGTGTGAACTGTATATTTTTTTTAGATTAAGAATATTGCAATCATGCTAGAAATAAAATATAGAATTAAACAAATTCCCATGGATTATATATATATATATCCTAAATTAAAAAAACACACTAATCTACAGTGTAGTAAACAACCAATAACCCAGTGTGAGGATGAGACCAATCATTTTTGCACTATCAATAATCAGCTACCTGTCAGAAAAAGAAGAAACCTCTGTTATCAATCTTATAATCTTTTTGAAGAAGAATCAGAAATGCTGATGTTGATTCACCATAACCATGGGTTAAAACTCAAATAGTCCAAATAAATCTGCAGAAGGCACAAGAGCAGAAGAGGTTCTTTTACAGATTCTGAGAGCTGATTCTCCACAAATGCATTGAAATTATAAAGCTGAGGGTGTTAATTCTCTTGTTTTAGTCAGTATCTGAAAGGTAGGTAACAAAAGAGGTAACAAAAATCTGAATTATATTATACATAAAGCATCTAAATTTTTGCACCAAGAATTAGATTGCCTTGCTGCCTTTAAAAGAGATTTCCTAATTGAGGCTCTCCAAGGCAGGGAAACCAAACTTTTACAAGCTGCATTCAGTTTCTGTTTCACTAATCCAAAAATGAAATTAAATTGAACTAGGTGTTGAATGAGATGAAATGAAAGTGGCTTAAAATGCAAAGGCTATCAAAATGTCAAGTGCTGTGAAAGCCAACAGGCTCTGAATATCTCAAGTGAGGAGACAAAATAAGGAATTTATGTATGGAGGTTTAATTACCACATCTCTGAATTCTACAGACTTGTTTTCTCAAAGCTGATAGTCCCTAACAAAATCTTTTTGAGATGTATGCACATATATACATCTTTTAAAATAATGTTGTTTTTTTTTTTTTGTAGTTAAAATTCATCAAATCAAACAGAGGAAAAAAGGTGGAGATCAGAAGAAAGAATGAAACAGAGCAGCAATGTAGATTTGTAAAAGGGAAAAAATATAGGCCAGATCTTCAGATTCTGAATTTGGCTTCCACCAAACTAGGAAAATTAACACAGCTGAGAATCTGTATCAGATTAGGGTGAAAATATATCAGGTAGCACAGTGGATTTTTTTCTTATTCTACTGCAACAATTACTGGCAAATAGCTAATTACTTTGTTTAAAAATCTTTCCTGTAATGGGCACTAAAATTGCCCTCAGCTTGAGCAGCAAGAACAACTAACAATTACTGCAAAGCAACCAGCTGCAGTACCTGGAACCTGAATTAAAGGCAAATGATCACCTGGCAGCAGCATGGGAATCACCACTCCATCACCATGCACTGCTGATGCCACTGAGGAGAAGAGAGGGCAGAAACAGGGGGAAAGACAGGAGATGCTGCTTGATTTTATTGCATCAGACAATGAAATCTTCTGCAAACTCCTCCTAACTAAACTGAACTGAAAAAATATAATGGGCCTCTGGTACAGTTGTGGACTGATTAAATAAAATTTAAGGAAAAATAGATGCATTTGGAAGCTTTCCAGGTTTTTCAAATGAAATCCAGAGTTTCCATATTCCAGTATGGGATTCAAAGGCCCAAATCTTGCTTTGCAATGTCAGTGAAGTGCCATTCTGCAGCACGTTGGTGTCAAAGTGGTAAAAGCTCTTTTGACATCAGCATCAATTAAAAAAGGCTTTGCCCCACAGTTTGAAGCAAATTTTTTATACACTAGCTTGGATGTGAAAATCCACTGCAATGCAATTAGGTGGGAGTGAGGTACCAGAGAGGAGAATGTTTGGAAAATTAAAAGGCATTTTTACACTTTTTGTGCAGCTGAACATGGAGATAAAGCAGAGAAGCAGGAAGGCACCTGCCTGCAGAACACAGATCAATGTCCTGCCACCATGAGGAAATAAATTGTTTGAAAAAGAATCCTCCTCTGGGCTGCAGCAGCCACTGTGGTCACAAAGGGAAAAGGTTCTGTGGCAATAATTAGCATAAAACCTGCTCTTCACTCCCCCTTTCATCTTCAAATTGTTTAGCACAAAGAAATCTGTTTAGCTCTATATAGCCACAAACATTACAGAGTGAATAATAGCAGGAAATGCAGAAACCTGCTGGAATTTCAGAATCCCTTCTGAGCATGAGGCAGAACTTGTGCCCTGGGCAGTGCCCAGCCCTAAGCAGAGTGTGCAGAGAGGCTGTGCAGTCTCCTCCTGGGATATTCCAGAGCCACATGGACACTGTGCTGTGCCCTGTGCTCTGGGACACTCATAACCCAAAGGTTACAGACCCCAAATCAAGGTTTGAGGATGGAAAATTGGGCTACCAGAAAACCACAATGACCAAGATCTGTAAATACAATTTTAGTTACAGAACACTGCAGTGGGCCTGAACTCTTCTTGGTCACATTGAAAACTCAGAAAAGCAGAAATTCAGGCTTGGAAGGGTCAGGTTAAATAAGCAAAAAAACCTCAAACAACAAAAACCACTCCACCACTAATTCACTAGGAGGATAGTGCTGCCTTGGGTAAGGCTGTCTTTTCAGGCAGTAAAATCACCAGTCACAGAGGTTTCTAAACCTTGCTAGACAAAGTTATTGACCTCATCTAGCAGTTGGCTCATAACAATTTTTCTTCAAATAGCAAGCTGGCCTTGCTGAACTGTGGGGCTGCAATCCAGGTAACTCTGCTACGATTCTATAACAAAGTTAATCCTTTTCTCACAAGAACTGAGAACTTTTTTTTCCCCTCACAAGAACTTCTATGTCACTAACAGAAAACAATAGTACTTCAATAACTTTGAGTGGAGGCAGCTGTAGTGAAGCACTTGAGAAGATTTGCTCTGAAGCAGATTTAATTAGAAACAGAGAAGCACAAAGCACCTTGCATCTTACAGCCAGATACAAGAACCTAATAGAAAGGTACAGGAAGGAGAACACACAGGGATCTGAGAATGACCCCAAAAGTCTTCTTATTTATCAAGACTATAACACTGAGATTCTTCTCAGCAGAGCTAACCTCACACCTTTAGTCACAGACTAAATCCAAATTTCTTATAGAAAAAAAAATTAAAGCCATTTTTGAGGTTTCAGATTAGAAAAAGCCTTGTGGCTTGACAGGGGATTCAGAACTTTGGGAGTGCTCAGTTCTGACCCATCACTGCTGGTCAGTTATGTCCTCACAGAACCAATTTTCAAGGATCATGTAGCTGGACTAGAGCTAAATTTTGAGGGTGTTGTAGGCTGCTTAACACAGATATTTTCAGTCAACTATACTGAGCCACCAATGGGTAATATCTCAAGGCAGGACAATCTAAATAGGGGAATGTTATCCTGGTATAATGTAGTTCTATTAAAGTATTTGTCATGCTTAATCACAGGTGAGAGGCATAATTCCAATGAAATAAAACTTGGGAGAGCATAACCCAGGGAAACCTCTGCCAACAATCTGAAATTCATGTTCTGCTCCACAGTTTCTGCTGAGCTGGGAATCTTATCCATTAGTCTTGGACTGTTATTGAATTGGCTCTTTTGAAGAAGGCCTGTTGTGTTGTATTTTCTCTTGGTTTGCTTGCTGTGTGTTCTGTTATACTACCTAGTGAAAAAATATCTGGTTGTCTGAAATCCTTAACTTGCCTGAACTCTAAAGTTTTGTTGTAACACTTTAATTTCAACATGCTGAAAAAGATTGGTGTTTATATTGTCAACAGTCACATTTCTGCTTCTTGAGAGGACTGTTTACATGAACACTTCATACAGTTGCAGTCTCAGTTCTCTATAATATACAGTTGGTAATATTAACAATTATAAGTTCTTGGTTCTCCTAAAATAACTTTTTCCTTCTTTCCTTTCCCACACACAGAAAAAGCTGGAATTTCCTCACATTTTGCCTGTTTCTGGTCACTTGGCTGCTGAAATACATCAACATCTGAAGAGAGCCTGCTGCTCAGAGCACAGCCAACTGTTTGTGTCTGCAGACACACATGAATGGGTTTCCTTGTGACCTCCCAATTCCATCACTTGCTGCTCAGCAGGTCTGAGTGGTGCCATAAGAACTGTTTAGTGTCAAATAGCAAACACTCAGTAAAAGCACCCTTAAGTTCAGCAATCATTTGTCCTCAAATGTTTAAAACTCTTAACACTGTCCACAATTTTCACAGTCATGACATAGTAGAACTGCTCTTGATAAGGAATTGTATGAGCACAAATACAATTTTTGGCAAAAATCCCTCAGGCAAACCCTGCAAGCTCTACTTGGTATTAAATCTTAACTGGGCTAAAAATTTAAACTACATTTGCTAATTCAGATTGTTTTGTTCAAAGTCTCGACTTGTATCACTTCAGCTGACATGAACAAAATTTTCCTTTGGTAACCCCAGAGCTGTATAATATTGTATTTTCTCACCTTATATGAAATGAAGGAAAGATTCATCTTCATAATTCCTATTCAGGGCAGTAAGATGGGTTCCACTGGAGGGGGAGAGGAGCACTTGGAAGTGTTTGTGCAAGAGAATTGTTTTGTCACTGCTCTGTTTATCTGCTACCATTTACAGAATGAGTTCTTCCTGAGGAGGGGACACAGAGAGGGGCACACTGAGCTCTTCCCCCTGGTGCATGGAATCCATTGTGCAGAGAGGCTGTGCAGTCTCCTCCTGGGGATATTCCAGAGCCACATGGACACTGTGCTGTGCCCTGTGCTCTGGGATGGCCCTGCTGGAGCAGGGAGCTGCCACCACAGCAGCCCCTGGGCCCCTCCAGCCTCACCCAACCTGGGGCTCTGAGAGGACACATGGGAACAGTTCAGTTGGATCCCACAAACCTGAGTTTTTGTGCTTTCTGTGCTTTCTGGCAGTGACCCCCTGGAGAACACTGCTTTACACCTGAGGCCTTGGAGAAGCTTCCAAATTTGAGGGATGGAGTTAAAATTATGGGTGTGTAGTTAAATACAAGTGTGTAATTTCACAAAGTGAAGGGGTTTAAATTTTAGGTTTTTATAATATAGTAATAAGTATGGGACAAAAGAAATTATTTTGGGTGGTGTTTCTTTCAGTGTTCATCTTCCTTTATGGTTTCAGGCAGTAGCTTTTGATTGGTCAGTCAGTGTCACACTGAAGGTTGTGTCAAGTTGGTTATTGGATTAAAAGTATAAATAATATAGGTGTTATTTCTCTAATAGACTATTTAGCTTTAAGAAACCTTGTAGCAGCTGGATCTTGCTCCATTTTATTCACTTCTAGCTGTTGGCTGGAAGTGCCGCTGAACTTTCTAGACTTTTGATAAGATTTAATAAACAACCAAGCCTGAACACTAGAAAATCCATTTCCTTCATGTGTTTTCTAATCCTTGCTCTGAGTGAAGGCAGAAGAGACTGAGACAAACCACTAATTAAGTGGTGCTAAACAACATCCACCAGTGTGACAGCTCACAGGGAGATTTAGAGTGGATATCAGGAGGCAGCTCTTCCCCCAGAGGTGGTCAGTGCCCAAATCTTTCAGGGTTTAAGGGGCCTTTGGGCAAGGGTGGTTCTGTGTCCCTTCCACCTGGAGCAGGATGTTCTATTAGCAATCCAAGCTAATGGATACTGACACCAACAATGAAGAGAGGATTTAGGAACAAGATAAAAATCTAAATCTCTAAGCCATTTGTGAATTATAAATAAAGTATAATGCACTATACTAAATTGTCATTCCAAATCCCACTGACCATGCTGATAAGCAAATCCATGTTAACTCTAAAGTCTAATATAACCCTCAGTCAAACACGTCATTTAGGTTAGTGGCAGCTGACACAGATGTGCAGACCATTCTTGTTAAAAGCAACATAAAAGATTACACATATACAGATTTAAGACTTTTAATGTTTTCTTTCAGATGTAATGAATTATTTCAAAATACCATTTACCATTTTGCAGTAAGCAGTATTCCCCAGCTTCCCTATCCCTTGAATGCATTAACATCATAGAATCATTAGTAACAATGCATTAAAAACAAAATGAAAACCACAAAGCCAGGATTTGGGGAACATTTTATCAAAGCAAGAGATTAAGATTTAATCATATAGTTTCCACTTTCAATTATAAATAGTGATTATAGAGGGTTTGGTACCCTGTATGTTGTAGACATCCAAAAGGACAGCACTAGCATCTCATTTCATGAAAAGCTTTGAATAAATGGGTGATTTGGAAAATAATTCAATTGGCTATAAAGTAATTTATTACAGGAATGTATGTTTCTGTGCAAATCTGATCTACTACAAACTGTTCTGTTTTGTACCCAGTTCAGCTTCAAAGCAAAAGCAGACCTGATGGAAAACACTTGAGTTCACATGGTTAAACATCTGATCAATTTGTCCCCACTGTTTTTGAAACTGACAGCTGATAAGTGGTAAATAAGATACTCAAAATAATAATTTTAAACATTTCAGTTATAATTGCGCACATGTAACTTGAATAGTAATAACATATAGTTATTTGACACTTGGGCTCAGGATCCTTAAACACAGTATCATGCACTGTCCCTCAATTTCAGCATTTCTTACTGGTTTCACTGTATGAATGTACACAGAACTACATGAATAAATCTTTGACATTATTTTTTTCTGTAAGTGGTTTTAACTTTGTGAGCTGCATGATTAATTTTTGTATCTGTATTTATCAAGCATCTGGAAGTAAACTTGAAAAACATTCCCATTTTTATTCCCCATGCTGGTTTGCTTTAAAAAAAAAAAAAACAAAAAAAATCAAAAAAAAACCCTGACACTAAAATCACTTATCAATACCTCCTATCTCACTATCACTTACAAATATGACCAATAACACCAGAATAACATTAGGTGTGGAAGAATCCACCTTGCATTCACAGAAGTCAAACTATGCTTTTTGTAGTGGTTTAATTAACACTCCCTACATTAACAAATGCCCTAGTTTATGGTAGTACTTATTTAATTTCCCAGGCATTAAGTAAAAGCTGTGGATACCCAACAAAGCTGGGCTACACTATTTTGTAATTGCACTTAGGTAACAATTGAGTTGTTGATGCATAAAGCAGAATAAAATCCCATTTTCTCATTAAACCAGCTGCATCATCTCTGGAAATTAATGGTCACTAAGAAAAAGCCTAAATTCAAAAACTCACACTGAATGGTGGTGAAAGTCTGATTCCATTATGCACAGGGGACTGAGGAATGAGGATAAAAATTATTCTCTTTAAACTACTGTTAGTTTTGTTTGGGGGTTTTTTAGGTGTCTGTACATGTGTGAATGAGATCAACAAGGGTAGCAAGGAAATGCTGTTTTTTGGGAGAAGGGCAGAAAGGAACAGAAGGTTTCCTGGTGCTTGTGTGAGAAGGGAACCTGCTTTGAAAGGAACCAGCACTACAGGGGACACCAAGGACCCTGCAAACTCCCAGGTGAGTCCTTATCCCCCAACAGCCTCTTGGGGAATTTTTACTCTCCAAAACCTTCTTACAAACAGCTTTTTACTTTCCAAGCCATGTCAGAAAGCTCCTAAAGTACCTGGCACAGAAACCCTTGTGAGCTGCTAGGGAAGTTCAGTGCTATTCCCTGCTCAGGGAAGGAGGATCTCTGTTCTCCAATTCCCAATCCCCCATCCCCAGTTCCCAATTCCCCATCCCCAATTCCCAATCCCCCATCTCCTGCCATCCCACAGCCACAGCTGTCTCACAGACCCCAGGCTAAGAAGCAGCTGCTTCCAGTTTGCCCTCTGAAATTCCACCTCAGGAATTCCCTCTGCCATGGGAACAGCATCCCAGATCAGAGGAATGCAGGAGCATCAAACCTTGGAAATCCAGGCTCTCCATGCTGAGTTCATGGATTTCCTTCCAGTTCTAATGGCAAAAATACAAGGGCACCATGCAGAGAAAGACCACCCAGAGTTCAATCTGACGTGCTGGGTGAAGCCAGAGTACCCTTAGAAACTCTCTCCAAGAGTGCCAAACATTTAACAGCTAATTGTTCCTGTTAGTCACTAATTAACCAAGGACTGGATAATTGACTGCTGCATGTGAGAGCTCCACGTGAGACTGCAGTGATAACATCATGGCCTTTCAGCACAAGCCATAGCAAGGTTTTACAAGAATTCGGGATTAATCCTAGAGCCATCATCAGAATTCACTTTGGATTTATGCTATTTACTGTAATTCCAAAGGTTTTTTTTCCAAAGGGCACAATATTTCTGTAAAAACTGGTGTGGGTCTCTCTGCAGAGGAGCTCTCTTAATTTTCATGGGTGAGAATATAATTCTTTATGCTCATAATTCTGGACATAACTGCACTATGACAGAGCAATAAGGTTCTCCTGCTTAAATTGCTTTAAAATAACTAAATATCCCTAAGGACAAAAAATATTACAGCACTCTTAATAAATTACTCTGAATTTGTAGAATAATTAAGGAAATCAGATTGTACCCATCCAGCTATACTTCAAAATGAAAAAAGTGAGCACTTAACTAATTTCATTTAATTATTATTTTTTAAAGTATGAAAGATGTGTGCAAGTGGTGATAGCATTTCTACTTTGGAGGACTTTAACCATGGATAAATTCATGATTAGCTGTGGATAACATCCTTGGATCAGCTGTTATGATCAAGAGCTAAAAGATATATTTATGAATATGATTTGGAGAAGAAGTTCCTTTGTAATTTTAATACAGTCATATAACACAGGCCTAAATTTTTATTTGACCCCATCAAAATCCCAAAAAATGAACCAACAAGCAAAATGCCCCAAAAATACAAACCAGCAGGAAGTTTAGTTTGAAGTATGCGTCAAGTCCACATAAGCCCTGCTCCTAAACTCTGGCTGCACTCAATGAATACAGGATTTTTTGATGCTCAAAATAATGTGAAGAGGTCTGTTGCCCTAGATCCTGAATTTGTGGAGCAAGAACTGTGCCAGACATTTCCACCAAGGCAAATCACTCAGGAGCTTCCCACAATTTAGAGTTGGCCCTCTAAATTTTTAACTATATAAATACTAAATTTCATCATTCTGTAATAAATTTAAAAACTGGAGGTAGTTTACTTCATGGATCATTCAACATGTACACAACATTTCATCTGCTTTCAGGCAGCAGCAAAGGAAGAGCCACAGAAGCACCTTGGAGTAGAGATGATGGTGGGATGGGAGAAAAGGAAAATACAAGGCTAAAGCAAGACAAAGGAGTTCACTACCCTCATTTAGATCTTATTAAGCTGCAGAGCAAGATTCAAAAATCTGAGTAATTGCAAAATGGACTCTTTTGTGGATATACAAGAGAAAGAGCATGAGCATGTTTTACTTCAAATATAGTCTAACTCTCCCTCATTTAATCCATACAGGAATCTTCCACCTTCTCAACCACTCTGTGAAGAAATTTAAAACGCAGTTTCTGTCCAGTTTTTCCAAACATGACACTGTCTGCTAATGTCTGTCTGTCAGATAGATACATTTGTCAACAGACACAGAAGTGGACTTTTTGAAAAATTCTGTGTCAGTAGCTTGCAAGAGCAGTGTTTCACAATCCAGGAAAAAAATGAATCACTCATTCCCTCTGGTGCTATTAACAATTGAAGCTCTGCATAATTACATCAGCTTTAATATGAAACAGCACTTCAAAGGGTAGGGACTGATACAAAAAGGTAAAAACTTTGTAAATTATAAACTGGAGGATAACTTGACCTTTGTATGAAACTTGGATTTCACTTTAGCCTAATTACATTGCAAATCATCTTCTCTCTATTCATGGTAATTTACTTTAAAAACATGAAAATAGGGTGTTTCATCTGAGTGCATGTTGAAACTGTATAAACAAAATTTACATGGAGAGCTTTCTAAAAGAGCCCCAAATGAGAGTGTTTAGCTCTTCTATATTCATGAGGGCTGACTCACAACAAACTTATCCTACAGCATTTAAACTAACCTGCACAACCTTGCAGGAGGCCACCTGTTATCTGCTGATCATCACTTCATTCTCTGTCTTGTGGTGAACCTAAGTGATTTTTAAACTTCTGCTGTTATTAATCCTACACAGAAAAATGAGTTCTGGAAATTTCCTGGATTTCCTTTCACTTGCTAAACAACAATCAGGCAATGGAAGGTTTCATATTAAATGGAATTCTTTGAGATATTCAGACTTGAGAGCAGTTTTGAGCAGAAGGAGCAGATGTTAATAAGTTCTCATCAGCTTCTTCAGCTTGATTTCTGCAGCATGCTTGACTTCAGCATTACATAATTCTGCCCCTTTTCCTTTGATTCTTTGTTGAAAAGTTAAAACTATTTGATTGTCTCTTTTAGAAGAATGCTCTACAATTTAGTGTAGCTAAACCCAACAGAATTCTAAATAGCTTTTATTATTAAATGCAAGTGATATATTACTGAAAAAAAGTTTTAAAAAACTAAAACTGAAAAGACATCTAGATTTCACTTTGAAATTGGTGGTAAACAAACCAAACCAAGTAATAAGACAAAGCCAACTCTCTATGATACATAAATTCCACATTGAACTCTACATGTGCTGAACTGGGCAACTCTCTGCAGGGGAAAGAAACACTCACCAACTCTGCTGCCAAAAATATTTGGGTGTGAAGACAAGAATAGCTGCATTAGGACCCTGACAATCTTTCATTCTAGTATCAGCCAAACCAAACAATGCCCAGGTCTGAACTCTGTGGTTTCAGGTGTGGAGTTAAGATAAAACAATATCACATCTTCCCACTCCCAAGTGTAGGTCTAACAAAATCCTCGTTGCTCTTAGCTCCTTTTATGTTACAGAATTCCTTTGAATCTGATCACTTGAATTTGATCACTTTAAAAGGGATAAAATTCCTACACAACTGTTGTCATGATTCATATGGCATGTAACTGCCAAAATTACAATTCACTGTTAGGATTTATTGTGAAATTATATTATAGATTATCCATATTAGGAAACAGTTTTAAAAGTAGTCAGTTATCCCCTACTCCCTTGTACTTGTTGCTGAAAAATAAATTGATATTAAATAGCTGTAAACTTCTGCCATGTTTATTCTTGTATCATTTCTGACCATCATCTAAGTCCTTCCAGGAGGATGACTTGTCACCTAAATACTGGATGCAGTTGACTGTGATAGGACTTGGCTTGGGGTATCCATCATTAATGAGCCAGAAAAACATTGCCATTCTCAGAATAATTATCTGCAAGTAGCCAGCAAATCTGTGGGTCAGATGCAAAGTCAGTTCCAGAGAGGAGTGTAATAATTTATTTTTCATGTCTTAATATACAGAGTAATTTCTGGGTGCTTTTACTCTTCTGTTTGGCCTAAACACAAAATTCCAGTAGAAGTGCAACCAGATTTTATGTATGATTATAGGAGCATGAGTCAGAATTAGTGCAAAATACAAATTACAGCATAAAAATTCATAACTTAATTCGATGGACATTCAGTAGAATAGCACATTCTATAACTATTACATTCTGGGTTTTATATTATTGTTGAGCTTGGGCTCAGCAACTGAACAAGACTCAGTAAGAGCTGATATAAATCTCCATATCATTACTGTGTTGATGGTAAGACTGATTTTATAGACTACATTATATAGGCTATTAAGGAAGTAATTAAGAGAAAATTATATAGGACTTCCATGTCTCAGTCCATTGCAAATGTCAGAATTTTTATATATGTGAAGCTCCTAAAAGTTCAAGTAAAATAGAGAAAAATGGGAAAAGATGCAACAAAATGTACTATTTTCTTTAAGCCAATGAAACCAAATGCTAAGTATCTTATAGACCTAACATCCTTCAGAAAATTTTTGAAATATAATATTTAGATTTTAATCTTCAATAATATTGCTTATGAATAAAATATTTCCTGAGATATGGTTTAGATTGGGGTTTGTTTTGGTTTGTGTTTGGGTTTTTTTTTTTTTTTTTTGGAGTTTGTTTGAGGTTTTTATCTGTTTGTTGGGGATTTTGGGGGTTTTTTATGGTTGGTTGGGGGTTTTGCTTCTTTGTTTGTTGAGTTTGCTTTTGGTTTGGGTATTTGTTTTTTTGTTTGGGTTTTTGTTTTTTGTTTGGGAGGTTTTATGTGTTTGTTTGAGGCTTTGTTTTTTGGGGTTTTGTTTTTTGTTTGGGTTTTTGCTTTTTGTTTCGTGTTTGGAGGGTTTTTTGTATTTGCTTGAGGGTTTGTTTGTTTGTTTGTTGGGGTGGTGTTTTTTGTTGTTTTGGTTGAGGGGTTTTGGTGGGTTGTTTGTTTGTTGGGGTTTGTTTTTGTTTTGGGGTTTTGTTTGGGTTTTTTTTTTGTCTCTTTATTTTAATATTCTAATAACGTTTATTATTTTTATAAATCATTATTCTGTGTGAAAACCCTTCCTTTCCCCAGCCATTTCCAAGCTGTCAAAGGTGAGCTCCAACCAAGGGAAAAAGCACAGCGAGTTTGGGGCAGAGGCCACCTCAGCCATGCAGCAGGGACAGCAAAGTGTCCCCAGGGTCTGTGCCAGGCTTCATTGTCCCCAGGGACTGGCAGGGACTGGGGATTTCCAAATTGATGTCACTCCCAGGAGAATCTGCAGGTCAAGGACCCCAAGCAAGCATCAATTCCTCTCTCCCTGCCAAAGGGCTGTCACCTCCTTGGAAAGTTAAATTTGTCACAAGGAAAGAAAATTTCACCATAGTCTGCTTAAATAACTTGGGGAGTAGAATCTTTTCCCAGGTGCTTTTTCCACACAAAGCAAATGTATCAATCATTTTATTCTCTGAAATAACAATTTATTATCCATGCAGGGAGGCCCTAGATTCAATCTGCACAGTGTTCTGAGTGTCGTGTCAGATACTAGAATCTGTCATCAGTCTTGATCAAGGAAATCATTCTGTTCTTGTCATCCATTTTTATTAATAAGACTATTTATTACTTCAATAATTAATTATGACAAGTAGTCTGCCATTTGGATAATGAATAAATATTGATAAATTGCATGGATAATACACTGTTGCTGTATAACAAGCTGGGAAAATGTGAATACCTGAATGGTACTAAACCAAATAATTTTAAATTAGATATCACACAGCTAGAACTGAATATATATTCAGCTAAAGCATTAATTTTCAGGCTACACAACTTGCAGAGTGGTGGGATTGTTCAGATCTGGACACCTTAAAATGGCCTGATTTTTGAAGCTATAACAAAATTTAAATCCCACATTAAAGCCATAATTCAAAAATTATCATTCATAAAAAAATGTTTCATAGTAATTGATGGCTGAATGATTGAAACAGAAAGATTTTCCATCCTCTCCTGTTTAAAATTCTCCCTTTTGTGTTGACTGGAAATGTTAGGGAATCAACCAAAACAAATTATGACCCAAGGCCTGCAGTGCAGCCTATCCTACATCATTCCTTTTCCAGACAACAAATCCCCATCATTAATTTCTTCTACTTTTCATGACTCTAAACCTCAGCTTTCCACCATTTCAACTGCTCATCAGACAGTGAGGATTTTTCATGTCTGAAAGAACCATAATATACCCTAAGGAAGATTATTATTAGGTTTATAAAGAGTGATAAAATAACTGCTCTTATTTCTTAAAATCCTAAATTACTTGTAACAAATCTGACTTAAATCATAGAATAAATCACAGAATGATTTGGGTTGGAAGGGACCTTAAATCCCACCCAGTGCCAGCCCTGCCATGGCAGGGACACCTCCCACTGTCCCAGGCTGCTCCAGCCCCAGTGAAGTGAAATAGGTGATTTTACTTCAAAAAAGTGTTCTTATTTTTTTAACAGTAAGATAGAAAACATTGGAATTGAAGATTGCACTCCTTGGGAGGTTTTTCTAGTCCCTATAAAGAGAGATCTTTTAATGGAGTAATGTTTAAACTTCTGTTCAGGAATGACAGTGAGTACAGCTGAGCTTTGCCATTGGGCAAAAGAGATATCAAAGTAACTTTTAAGGTTTTTATCAGCAGTGTGGCTGTTAAGAGAGAAGAATGAGTGTGAGATAATTCACAGTGTATTGGCTAAAAAGCAGTGCTATAAAGACAGAACTATAATACAGTCAAAATCAGATAACTTTATAATAGAATATAAATCTATTTCTCCAAGGAATGAAATATCCTAATGTGTGTCTCTCTCACAGTGCTGGAAGTAGAGTCTTTTTACAAGTAGGGCTTGTAGTCAAATATAAAGTAAAAATGTATTTAATAAAAAGATTAATATTTATCAGTGCAGGGCATTTAAAATGTAACTTTTTTTTTAAAACTATCTGAAATCACATGTAAGGCAATGACACTGCATTTAATTCCAAACTCTGCAGCCTCAGACTTCTAAACAGATGTGATGTGCAAGGGGTTTGGAGCTAACCTTAGCTCACCTGGGCAAGAGGTGTGAGCTGACTGGCACTCTGAAGACAGACTATGTTTGAAAAAAATATACTTCAGATGATTTAAAACTGCAAATACTGATTAAGCTGACCTTTTCCTGACTGAGCTGATCCACACTGCTTTAAGACTATGTCACTCAGAAATGATGCCACATACACTGAATAATTTCAAGCTCAGATTCACCTCAAAGTTAGAATATTTTCATTGACTAAATTTCAAATTCAAGAATCTGAAGGGTAGGGAACATATGATACTTATAGTTTTGAAATATTTGCAGACTCGACTATATCACTTTAAGTTATTAATTAAAATAAAATTATCATGGAAATTAAGTCATACATATTTTTTAAGACAGCTTTCCTGGACCATTCATGACTTTTTTCCATGTTGAGATTAGCTACATTAGCTCTGGAGAAATAGCAGTAACTGCATATTTTCCAACTGGTGAGGATGAAACCTGAAAAAATTCATAGGCAGTCCACAAAAAAACTTAAACTATACTCCAAAATGTCACTATTTTGAATTAGGTTAGAGGTGAATTATATCCTAATATTTTATTTTCATGTTCTTAATTTTAAAAAACCCCAGTAAACAGTTTCTGGAAATACAGCCCCTTCCTACCTAACCTAACCAAGAGATAATTACTTGAGAGTTAGGCAAATACATCATTGAATTGCAATATACTATAGATAATGATTTGCTGTAGGACAAAAAAATCCACTTTTTCCAGTTTGCTATAATTTTTCTGAAGTTGTGACATGAATTGTTTTAATACTCAAAAATATATTCTTAGTTATGCCTTAAGTCTAAAAATGAAGCTCACAATAGAAAGTCTGTCATAATCTTAACAATGGAGTTCTGCATGCAGCTTTATCATGGGGGCAAATAAGCACAAGATCAGAAACATGACAGCAATAATAATAACTTTCACTTCTTCTAAAGACTTATCATCTACTAGGGCATCCCAGAGCACTCACAAAGTACTAACCTCAGGATGGTGGAGAGTGAAAAGGTTTACATATTACAAAGATTTAAAAAAAAAAAACAAATTGAAAGAGAATGTCAAGAAACAAAGATGTAAATACAGTAAGAAGTTAATCTCACTGTTCTTATGAGAACTGAATAATTTTATTTGGAAATTTGTATCATGTGTGGGTTCTCAAATGCTTTCCAGCAGTTCCCTTGTGAAGTCTCCTGAGCACATGAAGTGTGCACACACTGAGATGTGCTTGAGAACTGGAAAGTTATAAATTTATTTACCTATGAAAACTTGTTCCATGTGATTATCTTGACTGGTTTTTTGCCCTACTGGACACCTAGAAAATTTGCTAAGGTTTGTATCCATTATTAGGACTGAATGATGCAAGGCTGTGGTAAGGCATGTAAAATTTTGAACAAGAGCCCCACTGTTGCCAAGGGGAAAGTCATCCAGACTGTCAATTTTAAAAAGCAATTCTAGATCTGTGTAGGAAAATGCTAGCCAGAGTATGACAAATTTTAGTGGAAGCAAAATAGATCAGTGAAAGAATAACTAAAAAAAAAAAAAAAAAAAAAGAACCAAGTTCATTCATAGAAGCTCAGAAAGCACTGCCAAAGCAAAAAAGATGATTAAAAAATTCCAGGGAACCATGCAATACACTGAATATTAGAAAATATGTTTAAAAATACTACATAATTTTAGACTTTTTTTCTCAATATTTATATTGAATTAAACTTATTCCTGTCAAAAACATCAAGTTTCTAGTTTTATGTAAAAAAAAAATTGAATAGGACTTCTCTCAGCATTAAGTTGTAAAATCTTGAGCAGCAAAATAAAATCATTCTACCTCTGACATTTTAGAAATAGTGTTAGGATTTGATAGCAGAAATGGAGGCAGACTCATGTTCCACTTCCATCTGTAACTTACTGTAAAGCATAGAGATTATCTGGGGTTTAAATTTTACCATTCCCCTTATATCAATATTTTTCACTTTTTTTTCCATTGATAAATGTATCCTGGACATACATTAGTCTGATAAAACTTCCAAAGCAATTAAATAGTGATGCAGCCAAAAGTTAATAAACTCACAGATCAAATCCTCTGCCGGACCTAAATTTAATTATATGGTACATGTAAGCATTTAACTTTATGAGGATGAAAATGGGATACCTTGCAATAAAAAGAACACTGGCAAAGCACTCAAATTTTCAGATTTAATATGTTTCAAAATACATTCATTTTATCACCATGAAAGAGAGACTTATGCAGCAATATCTATTAACTCTGATATGAGAATATTCAAGCACTCAGTGTGATAGCCCAGGACTCCTACCAGGATCTCAAGATCCAGAGAACAGCTGTGAAAGCTGCTCTTGCACAGTACCTAAAACCATACAGAACAATACCTAGGCCTGGGAAAGGGAAAGACTGGCAGGAATTTCTGGCAGATGGCTTTACCATACACATTCAAGAGCATTGCTTGAAATGTCAGTCCTAGGAGTGAAGCAGATATGGAATAATGAACTCAGGATCATTGTCCATAGTAAATGAAAGGAAGGTCCTCATGCTGTTGATGCCTTTGGTTTTAGCTTTTGTATTTTTCCAGAATCTCTGCTGCTTACTCTGTAACTTCATATTAGGTGTTAGTTCACAAGATAGTTAGACAAAACAATCCCTTCCTAGCCAGAGAATCAAGGACAACCAGTACCCAAAAATCAGAAACAACAGCTAAGGGAAGGGGGCAAGGCAGGGGGATGAGACTTCATAGCCTGGGGCTCTGGTTGGACAATTGACCCCAATGTGTAGATGAACCTAAACTTATAAAAGTGTAAAACTCGCGACCAGGATCCAGGATTTGATTTGGGTGCAGCCCCAGCAGAGCTCTTTCACTGCCCTAAGTGAATCCTTTCAATAAATCCCTATTTTATCCCTTTTGCTCTTTCTGGTCTCTGTCCCAGGTCGGCCTTCCCAGGCATCACTATTATATCAACAAACACCACAATGACAACATGATAAACACAGCCTTTAACAACTTCACCTCTATCAAAACAAACCTGCTTCTTTCTACTCCTCATTTCTCAGCTTGTTCTGTGATAGAAGGATCTTTCCTTCCAATAATTTGACTCCTTGCCTGGACCTTGGTCCAAGAGCCTTCTTCAAAGGATGAATTTCAGAATTCAGAAATTTAGAATACATTATTTTAGAGTGCAGGATACAGCTTTCCATGTTATTATAGCTCCCATTGTTCATACACACCACTCATGCAATTGCAGAACAGCATGAACAGCAGGAGAATGGCACTTTTAATTTGTATCTTACATAGTTCTGTATCTGTCTTGGAGGAAAAAAACCTCAGTGATAATAGCACTTAATAGATAGCACTTACTATGTTCATTTAAATACTGGCTTTAACCACTGCTTAGGAGCAGCATGAGGCATCATTTCCACTGTAGGCTTGGCACAGCACTGAGCAAGTCATTTGGAAAGCTGTTATGTATTAAAATTTGTAGTTTTAGGTTGGTGGATGTCCACTGCAATATGCAACAGGAAAAGTCTTCCCTCCACAGACACACATTAACAAACCAATTAATTCCCATTTTCTAATCACCTAGTTTAATTGGTTCATAATATGGCATCCAAATGCAACTCTGATTTCTTTCTACAGACTTAAGTCTTTTCACAAAACCAGTGTAACACAGCAATTATATGGCTGCAGTATTATAGTACTATATGAAAACATTAAAAAAAAAAATTCTAATTCTCTAGGAACTTTCCTTGTGGTGGGTTGACTTTGGCTGAATGCCAGGTGCCCAGCCAGGTGTTGCTGCCCTCCTCAGCAGGATGGGGAGAGAAAATATACCTAAAAATATACCTGAAGTTAAAATAATAATGGGGAGGGATCACCCCCCAGTTACTGTGTTTTGTAAGGCAAATAGACTCAACTTGGTAGAAAGTGATTTAATTAAATCACAGTAGAATCACAGACTCATAAAATCATTGAGTTTGGAAAGGATCTCCAAGATCATCAAGTCCAGCTGTTAACCAGCAGCACCACCATGTTCACCACTAAACCAAGTCCTCAAGTTCCACATCCACAAGTTTTTTTAACACCTCCAGGGATGGTGACTCCATCACCTTCCTGAGCAGCCTGCTCCAAGACTTGACCACCCTTTCCATGGAGAAATGTTTCCTAATATCCAATTCTAAACCTCCCCTGGCACACCTTGAGGGTTGTCTTGTGCCTTGTTCATGGGGAGCACAGCCTGATCCCCCTAGCTGCCCCCTCCTGTCAGGGAGTTGTGCAGAGCCAGAAAATCTGATGGAATTTTCATTTTGACCCCCATTTCCTGTTCCTGTTATGTTTTTGCTGCTTACAAACAAAGGAAAGTTTGTTTTCTAACTGAGAAGACTGTCCAATGGAGGTTGTAAAATTTAAACACTTTAAGTGACTTTGAACACATAAGTGACTCCTGTTTTCAATTCTCACATCCAGTAATTCAGTCCACACTCTTACACAAAGGCACATGAAGTCTCCTCTGTTCTGCAAAGGGAGAAGGGGTTTCTAAACAATACTCAACAAGCCACTTGGTTGCCAAGGTGAGATTAAATTGCAGAATTCCTTGGAAAAGGTATCATGTTTCCACCCACCAGTTCCCCAGAATGACAATTCTTCTAATGCTTCAATCTAAACTGCTATCATTCCATGGATGCTTGTAAAATGAAAATTTGAACTTCATTAGAAACAGAAATGCAAAAAATAATGAGTTCACAAGCACTCAATCCCAATAGGATATTCATCAACAGTCCTCTCCATCACCTTATCTCCATCTCCATTTCACATTACATTAACAGGGTTTCCATTACAGTATTTCCAGCTGAAGATCTTTTATAACACATTTGTCCTGGTTTCTGAAAGCAGAACAATGAAGTCCCTGAAGGACTTGAAGGATGCAAGAGGAGAACTGCAATCAAAAGATTAAGAGACCCAAAATAGCCCACCTTAGTTCAACACTATAATAGTGCTGTTATTTTAATACATGAGTTGGATCACTATCTAATACACTGGGACAGTCACCTTTTATGGTTCTGAGAATGTATATCTTAGATACACATATTTGAAGAAAATGTAATAGTGGTACAGCACTTCTGCTGGAGATTTTCATTCCATTCTAAAGTGTGCTCTCTTTGCTGAGACACAGTGGGCAAACAAATTCAATATTAAACCTTCACAATGGATTATATGAGAAAAGAGTCATCCAGTATATTTTTAGAGCCCTATTTTTAGTGTAATGATTTTTAAGTTGTTATAATTAGACCATCCTTGTTCAGAATTAGAGGTGGATTAAACTAAGCTACACAACAAAATATTAACACCACGCAGAGGCACAGACATGGTGTAGCATTTTCATCCTTGTCTGCTAAATTGCCCTTCACTTTCCAGAAAAGCACATGCTATTGCAGAAATACAAAACTTTAAATCTTCATAAGCTCAACTTGACAAATATTTATCCACTCTAAGCCAGTTTGGCTCCACTGACTTCAAGGGAATGACACCTATTAGTGTCACCTGAGTCTGTGGCACTCCTTTTGTTAGGTGAAATCATCACATCCAGCACAGTGCTTTAACAAGTGGAAGTAGAATTAGAGGTGCAATTTTTCACCATAAAGAATTTTCTAGGTTTCCACAATACTCTGTTGACCTGCACTTTCCTCCAAGATCGTATTTCTCTTCTGTCAATAAAACAGATTTTTCAGGAAATACCTTACTTTGCTCGGGTAACAAAGCAGTTTTATTAAAGTTCTTATTACTTTCCATCAATACAAACGATGGTGAGCCCTTTAATTCAATTTGCTAGAAAAAACACAGCAATTTAACAATGCCCATCCGTAATTCTGCAGATAAAATGCATTTAGCTCAGTTTTCCTGTCAATAAATAATGTACTTGTTGGAGGGAATAAAAGCCAAGAGACAGAGAATTTCATTTATTACTTCATTTGGTGGGTACAATGTACTTTATAGTAGATTTGAGTAGAACAGTCGTGACCCCAGGTTCCATGAGCATGTCACCTGCTGCACTTGTAAGAGAATTTGTCACTTCCACTCTCTGGAAAAGGCTTTTGATATTACAAACAGCCAAATAAGACTTAAAATTGATTTGGTTTCTTGGGGAAAGATTTTTTTTTGTTAATTTGGTTTGGTATTCAACTGAATTTTAACAGGACAGATATTCTCATTGTTTTACTTCTTAAAGAAGCCATAAAGGCAAGCCTAAAAGCATGTATACTTTACCATAGGATTAAATAGTCTTCAAAAAGAGCAAAAATCTTAAATGATAAAATTAGCACATTGGCTTCCTTTTCCCCCATCGAGTCCTGTAGGAATTTGCTCAGAGCTGAGATGTTACCACACCTGACTGATAACCAAATACAAAAGTCCTGCTACCCATGAGAAAGACAAAATGCAAAACCATGCATCAATATCCAAGAGTAAATAATTGGATATAACAGAAAATGACAGTATGTTAAATTCTAAGGTTTAAAAAACTAGTTCCTCTTTGTACAAATTACACTAAAATGTATCTCATGAGTTGGGATAAAGACATGTCAAGGACAAATATTCAAGAATTATTAATTTTCTGGTGATTTGACACCCAAATTAAACATGCTTGAATAATGAGGTAGTTTCCACTCACTTGATAATACAAATAAGATGCTTTGCATGATAAAGACTGTGTACATGAGTGTCATCTTTGTGCCATTCCACTAACCTGTCCTGACATATAAGATCAAAATTCAGAATTTTGAGAAGAAAACAGAAGGATTTTAAATGCTCTAGAGGCATGTAGCTACCACACACACACCCTGGATTAGATATATACAACGTTTATTTGCAATAAACAGCCCTTTTACACTGAACTGTAAAACTTGCTGATCTACAGGTGAGTGAATGTACTCCCAGTTTTCCTCCAGAGCCTGGCAAAGGCTGCTCTGGCCTGTTGGAACACTGCAGACCACTCTTTTCTTCCCTTGTACAAATGTCAGAGCTGTCAGAGTGCTGAAACACGGGCACAGAAAGAAAGAAACAGATTGCTGACCTCAGCACCATTCTGAGGTCCTGAACCAAGGCTTTTCCAACATGAATCTAACCAACTACAACATTTGTTGACTGACCCACCAGGCTGGTCCAAGCATTACTGTTAGCTAGGAAATTAAAGCTGACAGAATTTATTCTGGGAACTGATTAATTAAATGCCTTTCCTGGCAGATCCATTAATATCAACACAGCATGGCATCTATATTGACACAGTGAGAGAAATTACTCTCAACAATAGAGCTCTGTTGACAAAATAGAGTAACATTTACACCATTAGTAACAGTGCATGGATCTATCACCTCTATCAGTCATATTTCTGCTGACAGAGCCCTTTAGCAACAAGACAAAAGGGACAGGAAAAATACAGAATACACACATGTGAATTGCACATTTAATGCATCATTTTGAAATAAGTAAAGGGAACAGAAAACAAATCATGACTGCTGATAGTCTCTGCACAGGACAAGCTGAAGTGAGGGATAAGTTGAAGGGAGAAGAAAATACCAAAGAAATCTCTGATGAAGCACTTGGTTAGTTAACTTGGTTAATTTAAAAAGGAGCAAAAGATGAAAAAATGTAAGGAAACTAAAATTCTGAAATCCAGCCAACCCTGATGCTCAAGAGAAGTTGACACCCAGTATTTTTTTGTGTCATCAGTCATTGTGTTACTGATTTTATTGCCCACAGCCTAGAACAGCAGCTGAGGAATTCTCCTTAAAATACAGGTAATAACTACACTCTTTCAACCACACAGGTATAACCCCCTGACATACTGAAAAAAAAATCCTCATTTTCACTGGGCACAGCTCTCCTGATTTAGATTATTTGTATGCCTGACTCCTTCCTACTCAACGAGTGGAACACCCATCCTGACAAACTCCTGAAGATAATGAGACCCAAGTAGGTCAGCAGAAATAAGGGTCAAATTCAGGACCTCTGCACTAAAAGGCATAAAGGACTCCATCCTGAGGGAAAACTGATGAAAACATATTTTCATCAATCTCTTATTAGGCTCAGAAACACACAGGCAATCTAGTCACATCTAGAAGTGAATGAACCACAGATTATACAGAATGTTTATTCAGAAGAATGATCACACTGGAAACGTAAATCTTGCTTTGCAGTATAACCTGTCTCCTGAAGCTCTTCCTCTCCCACTTTCATTATTTAAGGGTGATAGATAGATTAGATAGATAGACAGACAGATAGGTAGACAGATAGATAATTAACAGATAAAGCTTCATCACTCAGCATGTCAGCTGCATTTCCTGGATTTACAGATTTTACAAAGGAAACCAAGACAATGCCACAAGACCCCATCTGTGTAATTGAGATATTTACAGAAACTTCATCAGAATTTTTAACTGAGAATATTTATTAACAAATTTAAATTACATTCAAAAAATTTGATTTGTGAGTTTAATTTTATTTATTTTAAAACACAAAATATTATAGAACTACAGTTCTGACCCCACTTGTATTTCCACTTACATGTGCTTCAGTAGAATAAATAAATAATAGCCTTTTCTTTTCCATTTTCTAGGTCCCATCTTTACATAAGCCATATGAATAATTCAAGAGTATGGCTGCTTATAAGCTGCTCTCTGACATACTACCAAGCTTTTTCTTTCTACTTCTAATTTTGTTTGTCCTGTGGACATCTTAGTGGCAAATAAGTGAATTATTCACTGTAATCCATACACTAAATGAGAGAAATTTCTGTTCTGCCCTATTACAAACTGACTTCAACAAATATACATCACATGGAATGGACAAGAATTTTCCCATTCCTATTCATCTTCTATTTTGCAATGGAAGCCAGTTAGGTTTCCTGCAAGAATGATGGTGTGTTGATAGAGAAATTAAAATCAATGTGCAGAAATAATTCTTGAACTGATTTCTGAGGAGCTGCATTACTAAAAACTCCACCTGAGGGATGATACAGGAGCTGGAGGAGATTCCTACACTGCTCTGGTGTCTTTAGATGAGGGACACAAATAAATAGAGACTGTTAATGATCTCCCTGCACTTTCTAGTACTCCTACAATGATTTCCCTCAATCCTCAGCACAAATCAATGTATCTGAGCACATCCACTGCCTAAATTAAGACTTTCAGAACATTTAAAAATTCTCAGAACCACAGTCACAGAATGCTAAAAAGGTGTGACTGATTAAGCACTGGCAGAATAAGGCTTTTAATCAAGAAAGAAATGTAGAAAACTTACAAATGCAGTAAAAGCAAAACTCTTCCTTCACTTTGCACATCAGCTTGAAAGCAGGGCTTCAGGCTTTGGGAAGTGATTGGCACCACAGACAGTTCTTCCCCTCAGCCCAAGGTGATTGCCTGTGACAATCCAGCACTAGAAATGTGGACTCTGTCTCTCAAAAATGCTGCTGTTTTGGGGATCTCCAGATTATTCCTCAGGACTCACCCTGCCTGACAAGCTGAGGGCAGGAATGCTGAGAGTCCATGGAGTTTTGCATGTCAGTCTGCTGTGCACTGAGCAGCTCTCAACAGGATCTGGGCACTGCCACACAAACACCAAAAGCACTTCAGCACTTCTACATCCAATTTCCTCAAGGTCTCATGGCACTGCAAGAAGTGATTAAGCATTTGCATAATACCAGCAATTAACATGGATTTCTCCACAGTTTCACACATTTTTTACAATTCCATTCTCGTGCTTGTGATAGAAGATGTTGAAATTTCCTAACAATAAATCTGTTTTTCACCAGTGGGGATGCTTAATCAAGAAGGTACTGAGAGCTTCCCTGAATGACTGTGATGCTCAAAGTAATCAGCAACAAAGCTCAGCTCCTGGAGAACCAGGCTGTGGAGATAAATGTGCCTTCTGATGTCTGAACAGATCCTTGGATTAAGATTTTTCATCCGTAAAAGGGGCAATGACAATCAACTTCTGTTCAACATGCACTGGGAGCAGCTGAAATATCTGCTATATAATAGCCAGGCATTATTTACTTTTAGTTTAGACAAAAGAAAAAAATACTTCTCAAATCACAAGTGCTGAATTCGAGGTAGAGATTTTACTTTTTCTAATGCTTTGATCTGAATAAAGATAGAATAGACTACACTAAGAACAATGAAATTTTTAAAAATAATTTATTAAAAATTTTATGTATCTTTTGTGTTTCCTTTATGACTCGAAAGCAAAATTTTTTTCTACTATAATGTGGATCAAATATCTCAATCCTGAACTATTTCAGAGCAGAAATCATATCCAAATTTCAACACCCACAGGAATTAATAAGTGATGCTGTTGTATGTTATGTGCTATATGTGAATACTCTTACAATCCTGTAATGTGTAATTACTCTGGTGATGCCTTTAGCCCATGATAGACTGAATCTATAAGAGTCTTTTCTTTGTGTATAACAAATAATGTGAAGACCTTTAAATGACACAGTAATTTAGGAAAATAGATGTAAATTGCTGAAGTTTGTCATACTTCTAAAGGAATTCAGTGATCATTTAAATAACAAGCTTAAAATTTTTCAAAACAAAAGGAACAGGAAATCCATTCTCTCATTCCTTTCACGTAATGCTCATACTTCCATACCTAAAGCTTCTCCAATAAAAAAACAAGTCTGAAAAAAATATGCAAGGACAAGCAGAGCAAATATTTTCGTGTTAAAGTGCTGTCCTTTAATGATGTGAATGAGGAAATGTGGAATTCAGGCTCTACTTATTCACTGATCCATTAATATTTCCTTAATTTTTAGAGATGTGGGATGCCAATAATTTATTTCTTTCTTTGGCTTCTTATAGAAATCTGACACCTTGCATAGACTTGTTAGCAAGAGAATTAGAGGGAGCTAAAACAAGCACCCAGACAGTTCCTCCTGCAATTCCCACCTGGGCTCTTATCTCAGGACAATTCCCATTGTCCATCAGAGAAAGGGAGAGGGAGGTTTGTGGGATGGCACACCCAAAAACCTGACTGTCTTTTCTTATAGTAACCCTATTCTAAATCTTTCTTTGAAGATGAAGATTTAAAGTCTAAGTTGAAAATTAGACTCTTTTCGACTTTCAGGGAGAAGAAAAAAAAATTAAAATAAAAATAAAACCTCCCTCTTATTCAGCAGAAATTTATGACTAAGTAGCTTCCTCAGAATACCAGAAGTATTTATTTTTGCTCTTTCCCAGCAGAAGTGGTTCAGCTATAAAATATTGGTAAACAAGTTGCTGTTTGTACAGTAAACATTCCCCTCATGAGTGCCATCTGACAATATGAAGAAGGAACAGAGAATTTTTATTATGTTTAAGTATCACTTACATCTATTTCAATTTCAGTAGCACCTTTACAAGATGGATTGTTCACTTCAACTGCAATTCCTCCCCTAGAGTTCAACAGGAGGACAAAGCAGGATCAACAAGATCCTGATCAAGATCAACAACATATAATCAAGAGTCTCAGATTCTTATATTCTTGGGATTAACTGGCCAGATTAATTCTAGATTTAATATTATCTTCTCTATAATTATATTCTTATCTCCAGCTGTAGACAACTGAGGCCATATCCTTCCATGGATAACTTGCAAAAGGCTGCTTACCTGGCAACAGCTCTTACACATTTTAGAAGTTTAGCTGTTTTTTCCTCTGGACCATTTGCAAATTCCTGCAAGGCTGCGTTTCTTGGGAGAATTTTTTTTGTGCTGTTGTTTGGACTATTTTTCTTGTTCTCTATTCTTTGGAATAAATGTAGGCATTAATTGTCTACCTTCAGCAGCTTAGAATGCTCAGAAGAAATACTGAATTTTGGGCTTTAGTGCCTAGTACTCTCTATTCTAATTCAAAACTGATAATTCTGGAGAAAAAAAGAATGTTAAAGCACCTACTGCTTATTTAAATTTTTAATTCCATTTCTAATTAGGATAATGCATTTCAGGAGTCTCCTTTTGTTTTCACAGAGAGGAGAGGCATATTGCAGTTACATCCCATGATCTCAAAGGTTTCATGGGATGTCTTTTTCTCCTTAGTGTATAAAGTTTTTTTCCATTTGGCCATGTCATATGAAATACAACTATATTAAGAACAATTAAGTGCTTTCCAGTGCATCAGGATGTATATTGCTGCATGAAAGTAAAACCAAACTAACTGCATGGTTTTGATTGACTGTGTTGCTGTATTTGCTCAGGAAAGGAATGCTCAGTGCCTGCAATATTGTCACTTGAAACCAGACCCAGGGTAATATGTGTTTTTGTATGAGAATAATACATTAAATTAATAACCACATTACAATCACACAGATTTAAAATATTGCTTACCCATGGCACTAAGAGGATTCCTTTAATCTTGAAAGAATATTTAAAAATTAAAATATGATTTCACAAGCATTAATCTGTTTCTTGTGCAGGCCCATAAGGCACATTCTAAGTGCTTTAATGCATCCCTGAGCTGGTGGTTTATATGATAAGATGAGGTTATAATGAGCCACTTCCTAACAATACAATGTACTTGTGTGTTATTGCAATGGATCTTTGCTTGGGAGCAATCTGGAACTCTCATAAAAAAATAACTATCAGCAACATAAAATAAAACAAAATACAAATTTCATACGGTTAGCCTTTGCAGGTTAGCATTTGTATTACATTTGTGTTGCATCTATAGCCTCTGTTTCCTTAGCAAAAATTAGTGTAAGTCACATGATCCCTTCAGGATCCTCCCACAAGTGAAGATCTTGGGGGAAAACAAACTCTTGTACTTTATAATGTGTGCTGGCTTTGGGACCCTCCCAAGTCTTTGCAGCAATTAAGTGCTACAGATGAGACTCCACATGCACTTGATAAGATTTTCAGTGCCCATTCAGGAGCCATATTAAGGCTCCCCCATAGTTAAAATAGTTCTGAACTCACAGCAATTCACATCTTAGCAAAATACTGCCAATGTTTTAATAACCAAAAGTACTGGGAATTGTTCAGTGTCCTTGCAGTTGCTGCCACAGGTAGTGCTGTCACAAATAAGGGTCTCCAAACTGAATTCCTTGTTCAAGAACACAGTCACTGTGCTAAGGGACCAGAGTGACCTTTTTCTTTGAACTCTTCAACATTCCTATATGTTCTTCAAAGAGAAGTGAAAATAGATTTGATGTACAATCAGGGAATGGTTCAGGTTGGAATGATTCTCACCCCACCCCAGCCATGCAGGGACCCCTCCCAGTGTCCCAGGCTGCTCCAGCCCCAGTGTCCAGCCTGGCCTTGGGCACTGCCAGGGATCCAGGGGCAGCCACAGCTGCTCTGGGCACCCTGTGCCAGCCCTGCCCACCCTGCCAGGGAACAATTCCTAATTCCCAATATCCCATCCAGCCCTGCCCTCTGCCCCTGGAGCCATTCCCTGGCTCCTGTCCCTCCAGCCCTTGCCAATTGTCTCTCTCCATCTTTCCTGCAGCTCCTCCAGGCCCTGCAGGGCCCCCTGAGCTCAGCCCAAAGCTTCTCCTCTCCAGGTGAGCAATGCCAGCTGTGCCAGCCTTTCCTCCAGCAGAGCTGCTCCATCCTCTGCTCATCCTGTGCCTCCTCTGGATTTGCTCAAGCAGTTCCATGTCCCTTCTCTGTTTGGGACCCCAGAGCTGGACACAGTATTCCAGGTATGCTCTACACACTGAGAAAGATTGGTTTATCTGACCCTTTACCCAAAACTTACCTTAGGAAACATGGCATTCCAGAACTAGCAGCATTTAATTATTTTTTGTTTTAGTTTTTGTTTGGTTGGTTGGAGTTGTTTAGTTTGGTTTGTTTTCTTTTTAATTTTGGATGGTTTTTTATTGTTTTGCTTGGTTTTGAGAAAAACACAAATTTAGATCATTCTAGAACAGAAACTAAATTACAGTAATTCTTCAATAAATACAGCTTTCCAAGTACTCTTACTATACCAGCATAAATAACATATATTCGTGTGTCATTGACCAGGACTGGTGAAACTTAATATTTGCTATTAACATGATAGTTTTCATACCCTGAGTGCTATTTGAAAGAAGCTTACAGAAATTATCATGGTAACCCTCCCGAAAGGACCAAATCTATAAAGAGAAAGAAACAAGCTAAGGAAACACAAAACAAGGTGGAAATAAATTCTTTCCATTTTTAATTGCACCTGCCATCAACACAAGAGCACATCTATGAAACTGCACCCTCCACTCCCACCTGCAGAACAGGAATTGTGTTTTCTGCTTGATATGTGACTGCAGAGGGGCTGGAGCAGTGCAGGATTCATGCTAAATTACAAATTACGGAGAGAGATTTATCCAAGAGGTTACACTGAAATTCGACAGAAACTCTTGCTAGAAATTTTCCTGACCTCAGCACAAAGTGATCAGTTTGTCCTGTTGGTTTCCAGCCCTGTACAAGGATTCACACCCACAGCACCTGCTCAGGATCTCCCATGAGAGTCTCTGAAAGGGTGAGGGAATGCTTTCAGTTTTAGAAATAGAAAGACTCCAGGAATATTTACATTTACAGTTTACATTCCCCATTCCTTGATGGTACCTATGCTGACTTTTACAGCTGTCATGCTACACTGACTGCAGATATTCAGGATAATTCTGTTAACAAAGTGTAGTTCCCTACCAGATGCAGCCTCTGCTTGCCACTGGCTTTGCTAAATTCTCAATCCATTTGCAGTTGGTGACTGAATCCTTATCCTTTTGGGCTCCAGCGAGATGAGCAGTCTCAAAACAGCAGATTTCCTTCTCTCACACACCAGGGAACCTCTGGGAGATGGGCTGGGTGGAAGCACAGCACACCCAATGCACGACTCTGGAAAAAGCCACAGTGGGCACAATCAAATCTGCATTTTCTTCACAATCACACCACTTGCTTGTCCAGTGGATGCTCATTAAGAATTAAACCTAAATATAGCATTGCCTTCTGAGTAAAGACCATATTAAAGTATTTGAAATGTCAAACATGTAAAATAATTATAGCATCATGTTGATTACATATTTATAAGTCTCCTTTTCAAAGGTGCAGAGAAATCATGCAGCAATCCTCTCAAGGCTTGTTGTTCTAACAAGCTAAAACTAAGATTATAGCACCATCTACTGATTTAATTCATAATTTTTTTACTTAAAGGACAATGCCATTTTCCCATTTGAAGCCAAAAAGAATACTGCAGGCAGAAATTTATAGTTCTACTGAGCCTGTTTTTACAATAGGAGAAAAACACCTCCCCAGATGGCAAGAGTGGTTTTGTTTGGGAGTACATGGCTGCACACAGCCCACAGGCTGTTCATTAAAATAAAACCAGAGGGTCACAGAATTCAAATCACTGAGAACCAGCAGTTATTAAAGCATCAGCATGAACACTGTAGAGTCCAGACAGATGTGTAAAAGTAAGACAGAAAGATTTCTAAAATCTACCTCTTAAAAAAATAAGGAAAATCAATAAAACCCCCAAAAAATTTTTTAAAAATGGAAAATGCAGCCAAGAAAATGCAAACAAAAAAAAAACCAACCTCATGCAGAGTAGAACAAAGTATATTTAAGATCATTTTTAACCACTCATTTCTGCATCTACTTGATTCTTACATTAATCCTTAATTTCTTTAAATTCTGAAGCATTCCAAAGGGAATTGAACACTATATTCTTAAATTCTAAATTATCTCTTTTGAGTCTCTAAGTCTAGTAAGCATAAGGAGATAATTCACAGTAGTAATAATTTGCCAGTAATATTTAAAGACAACCTCATTTCAACCTGAAAGCATCAAGTCAAAAGATGAAGCACATCTGGAGCACCCAATGTTGTTCTGTGGGGTTTTAAATATGGGAGAGTATCTGTGGTATCACTTTATCCTAGATTTTTTTTTTTTTTTTGGTGTAAATATTATGTTGATGAAAATAATTAGATTATAATTGTCCCTAATGAACAGTACATGACAAGAGAAGCCCTGGTGATATTCACACCAGGCAAAAGAGCAACAAGGAGATATATATATATATATATATATATATATATATATATATATATATATATATATATACCAAATACAGATGCTATTGACCTATGGTAAATAATGGTAATGGAAGATATTTAATAGTAATAGGTCATGGTTTGGGGAATACTTTACAGCATCCATAAGAAAGTGAAATCTCTGTAAGAAAAAACACTTTTAAATCCTTTTTTTTTTTTATTTTCTAAATTCATGCAGTTTTATTTAATATGAATACAGATTTAGGTCTTTATTAGTGGTGTTTGATTACCTGTGCCTTCATATTTTGATTGAAAAAAATTGTGCAAAATGAAAAAATCATGAAAATTATGAAAAGATTGTCTAATGAAACAAAACACCATTGAGGAATAACAACTTACAATAAAAAAAATTTTTAAACAAACTCATTTTGAATCCTTACACTTTAACCAGACAATGAAATTTTAAAATTAAGCTGGAAATATTAACTATTAACTTAAAAGACCTGCAAGATCTGCCTCTAAGCATGATTTTGTTCTTAGTTTTTAAAATTCCCTCTTAAAAAGAGGTGACCAACACTGGCCTAAACCGAAATCAACAAAGCTGTCAGTTAAAAATAGGTTTGTGGGTTTTTAAAGTAAATAGTCATAGTTTATTTAAGTAATGGAGAAAAAAAGAACAATACATTTAATTGTTTTGACTTTTTTGCAAGCTTTCAAAGGGTGCAGAGCAAAAATTATCTATTACTGCAATGTAGGAGGTAGACAAGTAGTGACACAAGAAAAAAAAATAGCACTATTTGAATCATTGATCTCAGATTTAGTGTATTCTCAAAAATACTGGATTCGCTTTTGTTGGTTTTTGGGGGTATTTTTAAGACGGAACTTTCTGAATGTACAACATTCATGCATGTTTCTGATGAATTTAGCAAAGCACCTCTGTGTTAGTGAGCTGACAAGGCATGAGCTCAGTGAGGGACAGCTCCAGCAGCCAGACACCTCCAGCTGCTGCCAGAGCAGACAAGGGCAGCAGCACCACAGGTCACACTCACAGCTAAGGGCAAACACAGCCTGCAAAGCAAAACCTTCCAGGCAGAGCATCAGACTGTGGAGAGGAGCTGTGAGCTCAGTAAAAACTCAACATCTGAATGGATTTTAGCAAAAGTGTGCCAGGCTTTCCCTCCCCCGTGTACTGCTCCTGGGAGCTATGACAATACAAATGCAATTTGCACTTGAACCAGATGTTTCAACCTGAGGCAATGTGAAATTATTTCCTGTTCCTTAGCACTCCTCTAATGGATTTGCAACACTGCAGTGCTTTTCTGAAGTGCTACAGGTAGACAAATTTGGCTGAAAGAAGCGTGTGCCTTCTACAGAAGCTCTAAAGCATCTCCTTGAACAGAAGTGAGGGAAATTCCCAGAATCACAGAAAAGTTTGGGGTGGAAGGGACCTTAAAGATCATCTAGTGCCACCTCTGCCATGGGCAGGGACACTTCTCAGGGTCTTCAAAACCCTGTCCAGCCTGGCCTTGGATACTTTCAGGGATCCACAGCTTCTATATGATCTTATAGGAAGTTCTGTGCTAAAAATCACTGCTCTTTTGGGAAGTTATCAAACTACTGACACAGAAAGAATAGTCTTTCAATTCTTCAATCTGACCTGTATCTAAAAGCTGCCATGGTGAGGCAGATTTAGCCCCAGCCACTGAAGTCCATCCTTTTGCCCCCCAGTTTTCTCTGAGACATTTGTCTACCCTTATTTTTCTTTATCCATAACTGTTATGAAAAGACAGGCCAAACATTTAAGTATGTATATATCTTTAAATTAATAAGTAATTTTAATAAAACTAAATTCAAAAGTGTGCCTGGACTATGCATGGCAGCAGCTGGCTATAGCCATAGATATTAATACATCCTTTTTTAATTCTCTGAATAAGCACTACAGACTTGCATTTACATTATTATCTTTAATGCTAATTTTAGACCTTAGTTATAATGGTTTCATGGAGATCTGCAAAACTTCTTTCCTCCAAAAGCTTTTACATGTGGGGTTTCATTCTTTTCTCTGGTTTCTATTTTTGGTTGCAGATGCCATGACCCCCCATGATCCTGCACAGAGCACTTCTCAGGTCCATCACAACAAGGGTAACAATGCAGGCTGCCAGTTCCACTGCACTCTGGAGTCACAGCAGCACACCAAAGGAACTTCATATGTGCTACCTACAGCATTTCACTGTGTGATTGAAGTGGTTCCCAACTCTGAAATACTGATAGTCTTGAGAGGTCACATCAGTGATAGAATAATGAGCTGCAGGTTTCTGCGCGCTTTTGGACTAAAAAATAAAAAATTATGAAATCATGTTGTAGGAATAAATTAACAAGGTTCATTACTTTCTATTGATTCGTTTATTTACCATCAGCATTTCAAATTCCACTCCTCTGCTAACTGCAATAGTCATAGTTTGTTTCCTTTATCTCTCCCACTGCTAAGTTACTCAGATCATCCCTCATGTTTCCAGCAACTACAAAGGAACATACACACTTCTGCTTTTGTGGTGGAAAAACTGCATTCTCTGTGCACTTCCTGAGCCTCACTGCCTGCTGTGCTCTAGGAGCTGAGCCCTACAGCACCTGTGCTGGGCAAGTTCCATTCTAATCACATCCTGATGATGGGGTGGTTCACATCCTGCTGGCAGCTAATGAGGCTCTCCAGGGACCCTACTGGCCACCAGAGCCTGGAGGGGCTGGAGCGTGTCCAGGCAGGGAATGGAGCCCCAGGAGGGTGTGGGGGAGCTGGTCAGGGGCTGAGGCTGGAGCAAAGGAGGCTCAGGGGCCCTTGTGGCTCTGCACAGCTCCTGCCAGGAGGGCACAGCCGGGGGGGTCGGGCTCTGCCCCACAACAGGGACAGGAGGAGAGGGAACGGCCTCAGGCTGGGCAGGGCAGGCTCAGGGTGGCACCAGCAGCAATTTCCCCATGGAAAGGGGCTCAGGGCTGGGCAGGGGCTGCCCAGGGAGGTTTGCAGTGCCCAGCCCTGCAGGTGGCACCTGGAGGTGGCACTGAGAGCTCTGGGCTGGGACAGGGTGGGCATGGGGCACAGCTGGGACTGCATGGCCTGGGAGGGATTCTCCAGCCCTGATGATTCTGTGAGTCCTCCACCAGCTTGAATGAGCTCCTCACCTAAATATACAATATTTCAATTAATCTCCCAAATTACAATTTGTGCCTCTAGTATTCTGAATTCCTGTACAATTTGTTTCTAATGTTGGGCTTTTCCTCCTGATGCAAACTTTCCATGCTTCCCCTGGATAACTAAAGGGGAAATACCAGACTCATTATAGGTCAGAGATCATTTCCCCAGTAAACATTTTTAATTTCTCTGTGGGACTCTTGAAAAAATTGGATGATGGCAATGTTTTTATTTTGTTTTAAGCATAACAAACTTGTTCTAGGGAAAGGTTCTTGACATTTGAAATGAGTTGTGAGACTTAGAGAGCAAGCTTAGCTTGGCAGAGTGATAAGCTGAGTGGCAACAATAGATTAAAAAGTGTAGGGAAAATTTGATTTGAACCAGACTTCAAAAGCATTTTAAGACAGCCATGAAGAAGCATGAATGTTAAATCAGAGAAGTGAGGGAAGCAGCACAGCTCTTTCCTAAAAATAAGATAGTTTGAGCTTTTCTTTGCCCTTTCTAAAAGCTATAGGTGAGAGGGAAATATGTCACACTGGCTTGGCCAAAAGGCAGCCTCCATATAGAAAAATAGTCTTGTTTTTTTAATGTTTCTCACAACAGCATGAATTTTATCACTGATATCTCCTTAAATTAATTAATAATCTTGAAGTGCAAGTGCCCTTAAGTCTTCCTTCTCTCAAGATATCTTACCACATTCAAGGTAATGTGGGTAAAAAAAAATCACATTTCATACTGGGAAGAAAATCATCCATATTTGCAAATGCTTAACAAACCAGTGAACTATAACAGTCAAGACTATAAACTACTAGAAAGTTTTAAGGAGTCAACTTTTATTCACACCAGTTGTTAGAGACAATGTTTTTGTCATGTTATCTGAACTGCCAGGCACCAACAAAATCACCTCCCTCTCTAACTGAAGTCAGATGCTGTGTCACCATAAATTGATCCAAATCAACTCTTCCATCAAAACCCAAGTCAGCTGCAATAGATATAAAAATAAATGTGGTGGGTTCTCCCCCCTCAGTCTGAAGGGAAGCAATTTCAGTGAAAACAAGGGAAGTTGAAAAAGCCTATATAAACTTAAATGAAGACAGTTAAACTTCTTTTCACATCTGTGAAATAAGTTTAACAAATTACTCCATTCATTTCCATGATGAATGGCTCCTCATGTGCCAGCTCTTTATTGCATCTAGCAATGAAGAATACAGCTTTTACATGCTTCTGCAGTTGTTTTTCCCTTCCCTTTTATTCTGATGCTCAGTATTTCCATATTTTCAGTGGAAAAATGTGACAGCTATCATATGCCAAAGAAGTGATAATTAGTCTTATATGGCTGTCTTTATATTGTCTTGGCTTTCCTAAACTCATTTTCACACAATTACCTAATCCACTGTTATACAGCCTCTTTCAAAATGAGAGGGTATGTTGTTGTTTTTTTTTCCAATATAAGCACAGGATTAAAAGGATTTTTCCAGTTTTTAAAAATTCATACATTTTAGAAAATTTGCAATAAGGTCAGACCAGACAGATTTAATTCTTGCTTTCTGGTGGACCAGAAACAAGAAACCAGGATGCTGCAAAAGTATCCTAATCTAAGTATAAACCCAAATTCCAAACACTTGTCTCAATTTCACCTTAATAGTATTTTAAAGATTATATAAACTAAGGAAAAATGTTCCAAAACCGATGGAAAATTAAACACAACTACTTATAGAGTATCTAACAATCAGCCAAGCAATAATTCACCAGTTATTCTTTCCTAATTTTTCCATTTGGAAATAGCTGGAGAAACTTGATGCAGCTTTACATCAGTTGAGGGTGGAATTTAAAACAGCCTAACAGGACTCTATAAGGGCTGGATTAACCAGGTTGTATGTGCAAATTTCAAAGCCCCAAATCTAGATTTAAGTACAACTGAATTCTATATCTATCTACCTAAAACTTTTAAGGAACAGATTTCCATATGTTTATTTCAATAAAATTCCATTGAGAAAAAGATTGCTGTTGATGGCACACACCCCAAGGAACATATACAAAGGCAAGAGACAGCCACAATCTAACACAAAGCCAAGCTGGAACCACTATGACAAAGAACCCATAAATACCTTTTTTTATACCAAATTAACAGGACTTAGTCAGAAAATACCTATTGAACTGGGCTGTACTGGGAGGCTAGGTGAAATAATTAATGGATTCTAGAATTTGGATTAAAATTTTTCATGAACTGCTCAAAACCTGATGCATTTAGGGCATGCACAGAATGAGAATTCTGCACATCAAGAGAGCTTTAAGCACTATACAGCAGCTGACTCTGATAATTCCACACAGGTTTCTGTGATCCTTTACTGAATTGGTCTACAGACACTGAAATTCTGCTCCTGCATCCCTTTAAGCAAAAGAGGACAGATGTATCTTTACAAGTTCAAAAATGATGATTTCATGGTGTCATCCAAAGGACACTTAGAAAATTTTATCCTCTACTTCAATACATTCCTTCAGCATGACTAGCCAAGCAATCCTAATAGTCTATGGTGTGGTCCACTTTTCAAGATCTTTCTCCTATAAAGTACCTTAATATTGTCCAACTCATGTAAGCCAATTGGACATAGTACAGTATATTAAAGCATGGTTGAAAAATAAGATCCCACTTAATATTTCTTTAATGGCTGTCACTGAATGGAGTTTTCTGCATCATGACCAGGTTGAAGTATTGAAATTAATTATGACAGCCATATAAATTAGACATAAGAGACTTCTAAAGCTAATTAGAGTCTGAGAGTTTTAATTTGATGTCTGTCTTGGTGTAATATCTGCTTTATGGATTAAATTAATAAAATTAAGACTGCATCATTATAAATTTCCACTTTCATAGTTCCATAAGTTTGACAATTACATGCCATATTTGAATGATAATTGAATGAAACGAAATCATTATGTTCATGTCTGCTTTTCCAAAGACTTAAAAATAATATTCCCTATTTTCTTCTATTCATAAAAGTCATAGCTGCTGCAGTGATCCCAATCCAAAGAGCAGTTCACAGCAAGGGTCAGCTTTAACACAGGAGTTTCTGTACACTGCTCTCACTGTTCCAGCAGTAACACAACTTGTAACTTTTGCCTTCATCAGATTTCAGCAAACTGTTAGGTGACCATAATTGTTTTGTGAAAGAAGAAATGATATATGAGTTTTTTCCTATCAACAAAACCCACATCCAGTCTCTGAAGAGGGGAAAAAGCAAGTCCCCTTCCTGGTCAGAACCTGCACAGAAGGCTGTGCCCTGACCAAGCCTTGTTCAGTGCTAGATCAGGAATTCCCATACCTGAAAGAGTCTAAGTTAATCTCTACTGGTCTCCTGTTCTTTATTACTTTACTTGCAGGAAACAGAATTTTAAATATGACATTCTGGTGACTGTTTTGGTGGGATCATAAGGAACCAGCAGTTTCTGGTATGAAAGAGTTACTGAGTTGTATTTTACAGAGAATCACAGAATGGTTTGGGTTGGGAGGGACCTTAAATCCCACCCAGTGCCACCCCAGCCATGCAGGGACCCCTCCCAGTGTCCCAGGCTGCTCCATCCCCAGTGTCCAGCCTGGCCTTGGGCACTGCCAGGGATCCAGGGGCAGCCACAGCTGCTCTGGGCACCCTGTGCCAGCCCTGCCCACCCTGCCAGGGAACAATTCCTAATTCCCAATATCCCATCCAGCCCTGCCCTCTGCCACTGGAGCCATTCCCTGGCTCCTGTCCCTCCAGCCCTTGCCAATTGTCTCTCTCCATCTTTCCTGCAGCTCCTCCAGGCCCTGCAGGGTCCCCTGAGCTCAGCCCAAAGCTTCTCCTCTCCAGGTGAGCAATGCCAGCTGTGCCAGCCTTTCCTCCAGCAGAGCTGCTCCATCCTCTGCTCATCCTGTGTCTCCTCTGGGCTCTCTGCAGCAGCTCCAGCTCCTGGCTGGGCTGGCCCAGGGCTGGGGCAGCTCTGCAGGTGCTCAGGGTCTCACCTGGGGGCAGAGGGGCAGAATCCCCCTGCCCTGCTGCCCACGCTGGGGTTTTGGAGTTGTGGCTTTGGGGTCCCAGCACACACTGGCAGCTCAAACACATCAACCTGTCAAAACCTGTGGTTTTGAGCAGCATTTCTGATTAAGACAGCTTGTGATAACAGGAAATAAGTAACAAGTATAATTAAGCAGAAAAACATGGGGTCCCCTCCTTTCCTTAATTCAGCAGTGAGGACTCTGCAGTTCCATTAATTTGTATCCCCTAAGGAAGTTCTCCTTTGCCTCCTGTACTCAGGGGCTCTGTGTGCACACTGTCCATGTCACACTGTGTCATTTAACCAGCTATGCCTTATGTTCCATTTGATGTCTGGCATGTTGATAGGACATCAAAAACCTGACATATTAAGCATAACAGTTGCTAATGTCATACACAAATTAAGATTATCCTCTACTATCAATAACACACATCACACACATACCACAGCCCAGTGTTTTGAAATAGAACTTTAGGATATTCTGTGGAAAACCTACTTCAAGTGAAGAAAACATTTTACTTTTAAATGGGGACATAACATCTGTGACAAAGGATCATAATCTCAGGTTGAAGATTTGCTTTTGACATTTTTATTTTCACAGGCAATTAAAATTTAATTTGGCCTATGATGAAAAGCAAATCCTTTTATCCTATACTTGCAGTCACAAGGGGAACATATTGCATTAGAAAGGAGCATTGTAGCTTAAGGTTTCATATTTGACATTTGTGACATTGTAAAAAAAATAATTAATACACAGGAAAGTTTACACACACTCCAATCATCCTTAAACTTTCCTGCCTATTAACTAAATGTGATGTCACTGGTATTTTAATATACAAGCTATCAGCTCAGATTTAAAGCATTATTTAAAGTAAAGGCTACCTGTTCATCCACAAACCTTTGGCAACTTATCTTGCCAACTATATGTAAAACAATATTGCTGGAGACAGTGGATGAATGAGAAATACAGAAGACAATTTTAATTCATTTTTTGAAAAATACTGAGTAACAACACACTCTGACTGGAGACCTCAGTAGTTACTGTTCATTATCTCTGGTTAGCATTCTTCCATACTGGACATTCCATTCATTTACAAACCTGTAATAACATGAGGGATTTTTGCAATGAACAGAAACTGCATCAGAAATATTCTAGAAATCAGCATCTCCACCGATTCCTGAGGAGAACAGCCAATTTCACCTGCATGAAACTATCTGCATTAATGAATTTGTGGCATCACACAAGCAACACTGTGGACACATCAGAGAGCAGCAACAAGCTGACAGAGATTCATGGAATAAAGAGTGCATGGGACTAAAATCTCCCATTCTAAGCAAACATCTTTAAGCATTGCTTAGAAATATTAGTATTTCCTTCATGCTTTGAGGCATTCCTAGTTTCTTCCTGCTGTTTTTATTTTTAACTAGCACTTACAAAATAAAACCTGGAGGTTTCAGGCACATTCTCCAAGAAAAATCAGCTATGGACTGGAGTAATTTCATGCTCAGTTCCCAGCTAGACCCTGCCATGACTTAGCATTCCACGTGCTTCTGACACCACTCCCAATAACTGTGCTCCATATTATTTTGGAGCAGGGAGAATCCTCCAATAATTAAGAGTTGATCTGCTGCATCTTAACTACAAATCAGAGTCTAATTCTCCACTTTGGAATACAGTCATGTCTGGCACAAAGAAGGTAAAATCTTTAAGTTGGTTCCATTAGTGAAATGTCCATGAAAATTCCAGGGAAAGTAGTGTCTGGAGTAAGCACCAGAGGAGAACTGAGCATGCTTAGCCTTCCAAAGATGCCTTTTGATTTTCCTTGTGAGTTAGGTCTGTCTGGGGTTCTTTCGAATGTCAGCTCAGGCTAAAGGTGAATAAAGATGGACCTTTTCTTCACTTTGTGTGGCCATCTCTGGACCAGCACTGGTTTGCAGCTCAGAGGATCTGTGCAGGTATGTCCAGTGCACCAGGTTAATTAGAAGCATCAGTAACTTTAATCACCAAGAACTCATTTGGTTGTCATCTGTAATTCTGTAATCCATTGTAGTTTAGAATTAATTAATACCCATTTGTACAACAGCACTGCCATAAATCTCAACAAGGGTGATATGCTCTGAGATAAAAGAACATTTAACACAACAGATCCAAACACAAAAATCACTACATTGTTTTAAAATACAGTTTGGGATCTTTTGCTTACTATACTAAATAAAAATGATACAAAGTGGTAATTGGCCAAGAATTTGTCAAGCTGTTAAAATTATATAAAACTTAAGGAACAGTAATCTCTGTCTTTATACACGGATGACAGGAGTCATATCTGTTCTTTTCACTCTGCTGCAATAGGCAAAGCAGTAAAATTCTCAATAATAATCATAGACTAACAGCCATATTCATGTAAAATGAAAGTATTTTTCCTCATGTAAAATGCTATTAGCCATATTTGAAGGCATTATGTTCTGATATCATTTTTCCATTTCACTAAATGACAGCTATTAAATGCAATGGCAACTGCATGACAGGGATATTTTTTATTACTTCAAAAGGAAGAAAAGGATTAAAATGAGTTTATTCAAAAGTGTGATTTGTCAATTTTTTCTTATCAAGAGCTGTGTGGGACAGCTTTAAACCTAAACACTGTGATCTGACCTCCTATTTGAATAAGTTAATGTGATCCAGTGTTCTTAGAAAAGTAGTGAAACCTATCTTTTATATGCAGAAATCCCAGGAGGAATTTAGGCTTTTATACGGTCAGCTGCAAGGTGCCATTTCCTTTTCATCATTCCTGCTTTTATCATATTGTACTTCTTGACAGCTTAGAGGTTCTTTTTAGAATCTGGTGGATGAGCAAATATATTGAGACATTTTTTATATGACGGATTTCTTTCCAGCCTCCAAGGCTTTACAGTCAAACAGAATTCTGCTGCCAGAAATCCCTCTCTTATATTCAAGAGGGACTAATCACCATATTTGATAGAGCAAGCATCTTACCTAAACATCAAATAGAACCATAAATTACCTCCTCAGAGCATTAAAGAAGGATTTTACACACATCAGGTTCTTGCATTATACATCCTAGGAGTAGTAGTGAAAATCATTTCATATGTGTACATCCACAGAGAGAGACAACATCTAGCTGGACAAAACATGGCTCATTAGGGATTTCCTTGGAAGGATTATCCTCCTCCCAGCAGATCTTTCTCACAGGAGATCCTACACAGTGCATTTCAGGCCATTTTTTAGTGTTCTCTGTACATATTCTCCCACTTGCTTACACTAATTTGCATATGAAAGCATCTATATAAAAAGTCGCGGTGATTTAAAAATCAGTACATTAATCAGAAAAATTAAATCCAAAAGTATACATTAATTTAGTGTCTTTTGTAATCCCCTATCTTAAAGCTCTGGCATCTCTTGGGTGACTTATCTCTTCTAGGAGAAGGAGCAATTCTCAAGGCTTCAAGACATGAGCTAAAAGTTTTGTAGACCAACATTGTCAGCTAACCTGGAGCAACTCTGCCTTGTACAAAACAAAGCCAACTTCTACTGGCTGCAGATATCATGCAGCTGAAAGCCCACAAATCAAATAATTGCATAGATTAACTTGAATGGAAAAAGCAACCCAAGAAAGAAACCTCAAAGCTGAGTCTCTCAAAATTAACTCTTCAGAGTTATGGATAAAACTTTTTCTTTTAAAATGTCATAATTTTAACACTGCAAAATGCAAATTATTCCATCTTTCAGTCTGTAGGCCAGGAAAGTACTTTGGTATAGAACCATTCTGGCAAAAATTCTTACTCCATTTATCTCAAGGAATGAAAAACCAGTGTGGAATAGCATCAGAAATCCACAGGGGCTATATCTTTACCCTTATCTTCTGCTACTAAACTACTATAACATATCCAGAGTTATGGTATCAATAGCAGACTTTCCTTGAACATCTTTGTTACTCAGGACTGCAAATTAATATTTTATACTCAAGTTCTACCTAAAAACATCCTGTTTCTAACTCTGGGAACGACACTTGGGAGATGAATACAGTTCCACTGACTCCAGTTCTGCTAATCTACTTTGAATCAGAGAAGAACTGCACAGTTCCTAAATTCTCCTGCTTAAAAAGAGCAGAGAAGTGATGAGAACACAAGTGTTGAGATATGTTATCACACACTGTAAGTGATTCCTTTTCTGCCCCGAGTCTGCCTTGGTCCCATGTGCAGAGAGACATTGCAAACAATAAATGGCTCAAACAGCACCATTCAGAGGGAAACACTCCCAGGCACTCCAGCCCTGCACTGCAACCCCTTTCCTGTGTCTCTGTGGGTTTGCTGTGCAAACAAGACACAAAGAGGTCACAAAGACTGCCTTTGTCTAGGGATTGTCAGAGGAAAGCTTTCAAGCACTCCTGGCTTTACCATTTATCTCAATTCCTGGCCAGCTGCAAACACCTGCTTACACAAAAGATGTTAACTTGCTGACACACTCTGGACTAGTTTATACTGGTGTTTTTCTCCGCATTTCTGATTTAAAGACATGCTCTGTAGCCCTCATTTCCACAGCTCAGCAGGCAGTCTCAGGTTTACTGCATGCAATGACATAAAACAAAAAAATCAGACTGTTCAAGGTAACAAAGAACATTATCTGAGCACATGAATTCTTTCCTAGCCAAAAGCAAACCCCAGATTAGTGGAGATAGCCAATTAAATACCTTATTGAACACTTAATTTTTTTTTTAATTAAAATATACATTACACTGACAAAAGACACGGTAACTAATTGCTGAAAACTGGAGGGGAATTTCACAAAGACATCTTTTTGAAGTCCTTTATTCTGTACTTAAGCAAACAAAGTTTCTTGATCAGCTAGAGGAAAAGGGCAACACCAAAGATTCAAATGGATTTCAAGGCTTCTGCTACTGAAGAAATGCACAGGTGTGCACACCTACACAGGGACATGATGTAGGTGTTCCTTGGAATTCCCTTCTTGAGTGATGCTGTCATCAAAAAGTCAAGTAATATTTCATGTATTGCTACATCACACATCATGAGGTTGATGAGAGGAATGGAGCAGCTCTGCTGGTAAAAAGGCAGGGAGAATTAGGATTGTTCAGTCTGCAGAGGAGAAACTTTGGAGTGACCTCATTGTGACCTGCCAGTCCCTGAAGGGAGCTATGGAAAAGATGGACAGGGGGTTATTTGCAAGGGATTCCTGGACAAGGGGAATGGCTTCCCACTGCCAGAGAGCAGGGTTAGAAGAGACTGGGAAGGAATTGTTCCCTGGCCTTCAGGCTGTTAGCTGTCACACCCTGGCAGGTGGGCAGGGCTGGCACAGGGTGCCCAGAGCAGCTGTGACTGCCCCTGGATCCCTGGCAGTGCCCAAGGCCAGGCTGGACACTGGGGCTGGAGCAGCCTGGGACACTGGGAGGGGTCCAGAGGTGGCACTGAGTGGGCTTTTAGGCCCCCTCCAACCCAAACCTCCTGGGATTCTGTGATTATCAATTTGTGTGTGTGTAACAGGCTTTATTACTACCACTATAACACACCTTAAACTACAAATTAGCTTTCCTATACTAGAAAATTACAGCACCTTCACTGAAAATACTGACATTTCCATAATTGAAAAGTATTTCTCTGTAACTGAGCTTTTCTCCAAAGTCCATATTTAAGCAGTTACTGATCACTGTGTGGACATAATACAGTGGGTTTGGCACAGGTCATTGTCTTTAGTGTCAAAATCCATGCTAATAATAAGCAATTTGACACAATTAATATGCATAGTTGTTATTTATGACATTGAAAACCACTAATGTAGGTCTTGTAAATGCTTTTCAATATTATTAGAGCTGAAAGCAAAAACTGTCAAGTGACTTAACAACAAAATGATGTTGACAGCAACCTTTATGTCTATAAGATAATTTGTAAGATAAATCACCTCTTTTCCACAAGAGTAGCCTTAATATAATTGGTCCATTTATTTCATAAGAACACACATAAATGTGAATACACATAAATGTGTATTTTATTCTGAATTCCTTTATCAACAATTCCTATATATTGGTATATATTCTATCCAAAAAAAGCAATCTTACTGAACAATACTTACAACTGTTTAATGTTGTACTTAAAAGATTCAGCACTTATAAAAAGCTCTATTTTAATTAAACAGCGTCAAAAGAGTCACACCTATCAGGTTTGATAGATCTCTAATTCAAGTGAGTGAGATAAACTACATACTCATTGACTAAATAATTTCTAGTCCCAATTTGTGTGTTTGGACTCTGCAATTTAGAATGACAGCAGTGCAACCTGTCCAGAATTAATTGCTATAAACATACCAGATGTTGTAAAAATCTGGACTTATTCCTTTTAAGGGAAAACAAAGCAAATACCATAACAATGCAGAAATGAATTATTTAGTAGTGTAACCTTTATTTCCAGCATTATAGGTCAAATATATTTAGTAAAAATATGGACAATTGACTTCTCTTTTTTGTTAATATCTTAACTCCAACAGGACTAGGCTGGGCTATAAATTTCCAGGTTTGCTCAAAGGGCACCAGCTCCTTATTCTAAATGAAGCCAACGTGCACATGAGCACTTTTGCACACATCTGGGTGCCAGCAGTAAGTCTCCAGTTTTTGCTTCTTACTACAGCTAAAAGCACATCTATTAAAAGGTAAAAACTATTAATGCTCCACTTCTTTAATATATCCCATCACAGCAAACAAAGTCAAGTCAGAAATAAAATCTGAATTGACTCAACTGCCATTGAATTGAAGCACCGTGACCTCAGATCATAACTACACACACAGGACTTGAGCTTTGAAATGAATTTTGTTTCCCCAGAAGATTTGTCAGATAAAACCCTCAAGAATGCATGAAAAGCAACACAGGATAATCAGATATTTCTAATGAAGAGGTGAGTTTTACAAGGAATATTGCCATAACCTATTATGATTTACTGAATTTTATCTAAGTGCAGTGCATATCTGTCTTGGCATGTCACTAAATGCTGAGATATGAAAATCATGCTAATTACCAGCTATGTTTTATGATTCTTTCTACTCATGTTTAAAGGTAAGAAGTAGCCAATTGCACAGGAATGAGTTATATAGCATTAAACAGCTGGTGGAAATTCTACTTTAGCTGAAATCATAATTAATTCATGCCAACAGAATCAGCTTTGCTTTTATTGTCTTCACTTATCACATGATTAATTGCCAAACTTACAAATATTTCTACTCAAACATTCCTCTACTACTGTTATGGGTGCAAAGCTAAGGATGAGAGCCAGAAACAACAAAATTCCTGTTTACAGGATATTGTTGGCTCAAGCCAGACAACACAGCTACAGACACCTGCAGGCCATGGTTTATTTTGAGATGGGTTTCTTTTATCATAAGTGATCAAATGCTTCCAAACCCCAGTCTGCTGCAGCTGTTATTTTTTGGAACACCCATATGTACATGCAAAATATTTGCCAACCATTACCATAGAATCTTTGTAGCAGTTGCCTTTTAGGGTCCAAACCCTTACAATTGGCAAGAAAAATATTCATTTAGCACTCATACTTTAGTACTTAACCAGATGCTTTAAACCTAGCACGTTTCTTTACAATATTCACAGAGTGTGTCCCCTTCAGGTATTTTGATATAGATATAAAGCACCACATAACCTTCAACAGCCTCTCTCAAGCCCAGAGTTTCTTCATAGCATAGTATTAAAACTGTGTTTTTTTCACAGAGAGAAAATTGCTTGTTAAAGTTAAACAAAGAACTAATTCACAGCTAAATAGTCAGCTCATTATTACTGCAGGGACAGAGAGCACAATGTATCTTTTTAAAGCTATTCCTCCAGGATGCATGAAATGCATCAGGTAATTTGAGAGCAAATCTGTCAGATCTAGATTTCACAGGACTAAAAAAATCTGGTATACAAGATCTCCACTAAGGTAACAAATACAAATAGGCCAGATTTGTGACTGATGCTGGCCTGCATTAAATTTGGCCATTAAAATTATACCAATAAAATCCCAGTTTAAACATAAATAGATCTAAACCCACATAGGATACAAAACAAAGTTCAATAATGAGTGGCCTTCACAAGCTTTTAGTGTCTCTAACTTATTTTTTTATAAAAGCCACATTTTTTTCCCTGAGAATCTAAAAATCTACTCCATGCCTTTAGTCTAAATATTTCTCTCTCAAACCACCAGTAAATTAGGGTCTTCTGATAAAAGACATGGGATAAAGGCTGATATCTTTGTTGTTGCAAGCAGAGAACTACAATGGTACATTAATGAATAAAATGTGAATAATTGTAAGTAATAATTTTGATGAAAATGTTACAGCCAAAGAATTGGTTTTCTCTTTTTTACTTTTTGGACCAAATCCTTCAGTATTTCCCTCGCTGTTACTTTATGAAATAATTACAGTCTTCAGCATTTCATTCTTCATAACTCTGCCTAAAATCAGAAATTGCAAAATCAACACTACTTAGAGTGAGTGAATTTCTTGAATTGCAATTGTGTTTTACACATTGTCTGAAGTACAAGGGCAATAGGTAAAGCACCTTTGGATCAAGTGATTTTCAGTGTGTTTAGGTTTTAAGTGAGGAGGAAATACCTTCACAAAAGTGGTAAATTATCCAAGCTCTTGTCTGACAGCCAGGAACAGTACATAACTATCAGACAGAAGGCAGTTCTGTTACCCAAGCTTGACAAAAATCACACATTATCTCTGTGCTGCCAAATGCAGAGCAGTCAGTTACCAGTGAGATTTTTGGGGGAAGATGGCATTATGGAGGGAGATGAGCTACTTAGATATCTTCTGGAAACAGCACCAATCTCATCCTAACTTTGCATTGAAATCACAAACACAGTCTCCTAATGGGATTCCCGGGCAGGGAATTTGGACAATGCTTTCAGGGATGCACAGGGTGGGAATGTTGGGGTGTCTGTGCAGGGCCAGGAGTGGGACTGGATGATCCTGGTGAGTCTCTTCCAGTTTGAGATATTCTGTACCTGAAGAGGAGGAAAACTGAAGTTTGAGATTCTGGGAAGTTAACTTTACCTCTCATAAAAATATCCCCAAGCACACACTGCCCTGAGAAGAATTTGCTCTACCAGGGATTCACAAGATGGAATTAAGAACAAGTAAATGTTTCTCTGTCAAGGGACAGAACCTGCAGTATGACAGTCCTCAGACACAAAAACATTATGAAGAATTATTTCATTCAAATACTTTTCAGCATGAAGAACAAGCTTATAATTTGGGTGGAGGTTTTATTTTTTATCCCAAAATTACTTCACTCAGGCAGCAATTCACTGCTTCAATGACTGATTACAGAAATCAACCTCTTCACAAGATGCATATGCAAAAATATTGTGGAGAAATTTGGCATTTTAAATACTTATGACTAATTTTACTTTTCAGCTGAAGCATAACATTAAGACTGCCATCAAAGGCTAAGAACATATGTTATTTGATGTCTTAGGTGAATCATGCTATGCACTAGATGTGCTGAAGTCTCATTTTTAAGAGGATCATCAGAGTGAAAGCTCTTAATACACTGCTTTAGTCTGCCAAGGTCTCTAATGCCTCCAGCCAGACAGCCTGATAGCCTCAAGGTAGACCTTCCTTGTTCTCCCACAGTCCAGCACACAGAGCTTGGTAATGAGTGTGTGAAAAACTGCCAGCATGAGATGCCCCCTGCACCCCACTCCTCTGCAGTCTGATTATCTCAGGGTCCAGGCATGGCCATCACAGCTGATGATGTGCCACAGCGTGGGCCCTCGGGCAGCCCTCTCCAGGGTCACTCTGCAGCACTTGGTTTGCCACATCTGCCTTTTTACTGCCTTTAAGCACAAATGCAGTTACTGCCCAGTGTGGCCAGGCTCCTGCAGTCCCCCAACAGAAGCCACTAAATGGGGAATCACTAAATACAACAATCCTTGCACCTGCAAAAGGAGAGCACTTCCGTGCTCCCTACAAATTAAATATCACTTTTAGCACTGCTGCAAAAGCAAGGAATAAATACTTGAGACAAAGATCACTGGAAATTGCACCTTCCTGAAATGAGCAACCCCTAAGCATTAGTATTTGCACATTGAGAGTCTAATAGCATTATACTGGGTTGGTGTGGAAGGTTCTGGTAGCTGGGGCTGCTTCTGTGAGAAGCTGCTGGAATTTCCCCAGGTCTGGCAGAGCTCCAGGTGGCTCCAGGACACACAAGGCTGGGCCCATCAGCAACAGCAGCTCTGGGTGACACTGAAGAAGGGGGAGAGCTGCAGAACTGCAGCTGGGTGGGAGTGAGGAGATGTGAGAGGAGCAGCTCTGCAAAGCCCCAGGGCAGGAGGGGCAGGAGCTGCTGCAGGGCTGGAGCTGAGGCTCCCCCAGCCCGGGGGCAGCCAGGGAGAGGCAGCTGAGCCCCTGCAGCCCAGGGGCTCCAGGATGGAGCAGAGACCCCCTGCAGGGCCCACACGGGAGCAGGGGGCTGAAGGAGGCTGGGACCCACAGGGAACTCCAGGCTGGAGCAGCTCCTGGCAGGAGCTGTGCAGAGGAGCCCAGGCTGGAACAGGTTTGCTGGCAGGAGCTGTGACCCTGGGGGTGACCCATGCTGGAGCTGGCTCCTGAAGGACCACACTCCATGGAGAAGGGCCCTGCAGCCCTCAGGAAGGACTTACTCTGGAGAAGTTCATGGAGCACTGTCTGCTGCTGGGGCAGGGAACAATCTCCTCTCCATAAAGAGGGAGGAGCAGAGATGTGATGAACTGACCATCGTCCCCATTCCCCCTGCCCTGCCCCAGGGACACATAAATGAGACACTGGGGGACTTCAGGTCCATCCCTGATCCAAGGCTGATGTACATGAATAATTCCCATTGCAACAAGTTAGTTTTGAAAAGGGAGGAGAGAAATGGAAGTAACCACAGTGAGCAGAAAATTAGGACAGAGAAAGTACTGAAATAGCTGCAGTGAGGAACAAGCAGTGGGACCTTAACAGGACAGCACATTGCACAATTGTTTCATGTCTGGTTCAGAGACTATGCAGATTTTTCCACCCCAAGTGTTCAAGGAAAGAACTGATTCTGCAGGGCAAAGTCTAGGACTTAGAAGCAGATGCAAGCTCAAGAAGTGGGGGTATGGAAGAGGAGCACCTAGGTGGACAGCTCTCTTTTGTTTTATTGTTACTTGTATCACTGTAACACTTTCATTTAACACGTTCAAAAGCTTTTGTTGAATATCATCCTTAGTGGTCACTTGTCTATCTAGCAGGCCCTATTCTCTCAAAGATTTATGCTGGCCATCTAATAAGAGTGGTCTGAAGGCCCTCATAAAATTCAAAATACACCAACAAAGATCTGTTTCTTTTTAAAGGAACTGCAGCACATTTTTATATCAAAGGGTTTCCAGAGCAAAACACATCCCAAACAAGTAGCCACAGCTACTTGCTAGGATTGTAATCAGCACTAAACCAATGTTTAACAACACCTGTACTTGCTGCCCCTAAGGCTATCAGTAAATAGCACCAGTGAAATGTGTCACAACTAAACCAGGAGAGATTTCAAAATACATCTCAGAGGGAAAAAAGCTTGAAGCTATTTTGTTCAAGCTACAGAAGTCATCAAGATGAAGAGAGAAGGCTGTAAAACTGGATGCAGAATCTCACTAATTGGTTTACAAGTGTCAAAACAGCACAGAAGAGGAAGAGCACAGAAGCACTGCTTGAACTGCCACACGTGTTCCTGTGCTCAGTGGAAGGATGAGGAAGTTTGCAGTCGTGATGGCCCTGTGCACTTTGAGACAAGCTGCCAGACAGTGCTGCCATCTAATGAAACTACAAAACAGCCAGGTCAGAGGTTATGTTTGGTCTCTCACTGGTAGCACAGCAAGGTCATTATAAAAAGCAGTATCAAAGCCTTTATCTTGCCTAATACTTACTTGGACACTGTTTTCCCCAATTCTGTCCCTTTGAAGAAGTGTTCTGTTACTTTTCAGGCACTTGTAGTCCCAGATTAAACTCAGTTCCAATCTCTTTCTTCCCTTATGGCACTTTAGAGAAGAGTGGCTTGTTCCCTTTCGAGGGTGGTGGCAGCCAGCAATCTGCTGCCGTGCCTGATTAAGTACCAGAGTCCAGGGACCAACAGTGTGAGGGTTCAGATTTGCTGGGACAAGGGGTTTAATCCTCAGCAAAGTACAACCAAAAAGCTTCTAAACACTTGATTTAGAAGAAGGTGAGAAGAACTTAATCTTTTTTTTCCTGTCTGTATATGACTCCTACTCCTCCCATGCAGTTAAACTCATTCCATTTAAATCTCACATATTTCATATAACGTGCTCCCAAATTTGAGAAAACTGCACAGCTGAGTCTGCTGTAAGTACAAATACAACACAAAATAGAAAGGGCATGCAAGGATAATATGGTGAAGCTATGGGAGTTCACAGCTTAAGTACCCAAAGGTTACATCAACATCTAGAAAAGGCTTAAGGGGGTTGCACAAGGTGTGAAGAAAACAACATCCTTTATGTGTACAAACAATTATTTTAACTTTTATATTGCATATTCTCAACTGTGAGAGTCTCTGCAGCAATAACAGAAACAAATTATAAAGTGACTGAAAGAAAGTTTTGTTTGTGCCTCTGTTTCTGAATATAAAAAGGAAGCCCCAAAAATTAAAGTAGAACTGTAATGGTAAATGGCACTAAGGTACTACACATGCAAAGAAAAACACTGAGCTGAGTCTCTCCACCAAGATGAGAGCATCAGAAAGAATCAAACAGCCAAGTGTTACCAAAAACTTGTGTTGTATTGCATTAGTGTTTGCTATTTAGATAATATATTGTTAGCCAAAGGATTTTATGGTTATTCAAAACATTAATCCAATTTAAAACCAAACAATTCTGTAGTACTTAATAAAATTAAAATTCTAGAGGTATAATTAATTCCCCTAAAAAATCACCTCTGGCCACCTGTGATTCATAAGCCAGAGCCCCTGAAATGAGTAAAGGCATTAAGGGATATTTCTTTAGACAGTAAATTATTTGAAGCCTTAGTACATACAAAATATGGTATATTTTTATATATACACAAACCAAATTATAGCATCCTATTGTCACTGTATGTAATGTTATGTTCACCAGAAGCAGGTCTTGACTTGAGCTACTACTACATTTTCACTAGAGCTTCTCACACTTTGTAAAATATGTTCTTGTGTTCAAGTGTGATAAAACACAATAATTCAGTCCCTACCTACCCAAGAATTTCTTCCATTTCTTTATAATGCCTATTTTAATTTTTTTTTTTTAATAGAGACCTCTGTCTCCATCTCTAAGCCGCAACATCACTGTGGTTTTTGCACTGTCAAACTTTATTTCTTGTATCACAGATATTCCAGAAAAATACACAAATTTGTAGAAGTAAAAACAAAAGTCTCCTGAAGCAAGACTTTGTACAAAGCATGAACAGGATCTAGGGGACAGCACAGAGTCAGAACAGTGTTGGTCAGTTTGGATATTCCCACCTCAGGATTTCTGAGAGCAGGAGCAAAGAACAGTATTTTGCCTGTTTGTCCTAGAAAATAACTGAAGCCTGATGTGCAAAGAGAATGAGAGAATGTGTAAAACCACCAAATTATTACACCACTAACAATTTGGAAAGCCTAAAATATCTGACCAATTAGTGCAGGTACAGAGGAATAATGATGAGAGACAACATGGAGAAATTAAACAGCACCATCACTCCTTCCAACACTGAGGAAAAATGCCTTTTAAATTTAGACATTAATACAAAAATGAATTTTAAAAGGAAAACAAATGCTGTGAATTTTTCAAGTATTGACCAGCAAATGCCACAATTCTTAGTAACCAAAACATAAAATGCTCTTCCTTCTGAAGCTGTGTTTGCATTGCAGAAAAAGTTTATTTACCAGGAAAAAAAAAAGTGATGATGTGCTGAATGCAAACAAAACTCCACCTCTAAAGGGCATACCATTATTTTAGAACATATGTCATTATGTGTATTTTTTAATGACACTCCCAGTTGTGCATTACCCTGTGTGAACACACACAGCTTGCCTTCCTCCTCAATCCAGAATTACTGGTGCAGAGAAAAACACAACCCCTGGGTTGGGTTTACTTGCAAATTAAGGAACTAGGGCTAAAAAAAGCCCAAATGAAATGTACTTTTAATTCATTACTAACACCTAAAGCTACCTGAAGTAGGTTACTTCAGTGCACTGAAGGAACTGTGGGGTTGTACAAGCAGCCAATGTATATTCCTAAAATTATTGATACATTACTCCATTGCCACATTCATGCAAAAATAACAAAATGAAAAATTTGTACTGCTCTATGTAAAAAACATCTCACTTCCTTTAATAGGGCATAAAAAGCAATTAACCTTGAAGTGCATTAACAAAGTGTTGGATTTGAAACATAGGAAAAAAAATGTTTTCAGCCTGTGATGCTGGGATATGTTTTTCAGTAGTACCTGTAAGGCTCATTATAACCATTGATTAAGAGAGTAACATTTTCAAAAGGTGAAATAAAAAGAAAAAATTATGTAGTCAACAGGAATAGCTTCTAAGTTTCCATGTAGATTAGTGCAGGCAATAAAGAGTGAATTAAAAAAAAAAAAAAAACCAGCATTTGGAGATCTCAAAAGTATATTACGTTTTCCTTGTTAAAACCCAAAAATCTCGAATTACCCACCTGTCTTTCATTGCACAAAACAAGCCTACCAAACATTTTACTGCAAAAATAACTTTCTGGTGTTTCCTTTGTGTCAGGGCTGCAGCTTTCCCCATCTGTGTAGTGCAAGAACAGTGGCTGCTATTTCATTGCACCCACCACCACGGTGCAGCTTTGCAATGTGCTGGCACTATAGAGTGCAGGAAAAGCTGCAAATCCCTAATTTGATCTTTCCAGCTGCCAAAACGCAAGCCTCAGAGGCTGCAGGTTCCTCTTCTTTTAAGGCTCGTGCTCAAGCCTTGTACAGAGCAGCCACAGTAACACACTCAAGGTACAGCCCATATTCCATCCCAGCTATGGGATTTTTCCACGAGCACGTAGCCAGGCATTAAAATGGCCCTTCCATTGGCATCAGAAGCGCTGAGGCTGTGCGAGTGACACGTCGTGAGTCCCCTGGGGCTCTTAGCAGGCGGATGGAAGGCTGAGAGACTCCATTGACACCGAAACTGCTCCAGCAGTGTGATGGTAATGACTCCTCTGGGGCTGCCACCGTGTCACTAGAAATATGAAACCCTCCCATTGATCTTACAAAAGCGTTTACACCGCTATCAGGAGTAAAACACCAGAAATGTAGCAATTTAAAAAAGATAAATTATTAAATAAAAAAATCAAAAGCTCAAGCAAAACAAAATTTCAGGAGAACGGTGTGTTTGTTTCAGCGTCACTGAAACATATTCATATATAAATACTGCCAAAAACCCAACAAACGCATCCATCCCCTCACAGATAAGAAATCAGCAGGCACAGATAAAAGAAGTGCCTAAAACTGCTCCCCATCCTGTAACTATAACTGATATGGGCCATTTATGAATTGTACTTACAATAAACTTTGCCTTTACAGTACTTCTGCAGCAAGAAAATGTTAATTAATGCTTCATAACCTCTCAAGAAAAGGAATTAATGGTTAGGAGTCAAAATAAGTGATATTCAGTCTGTGGTATTTCATTATTTACTTGAACTGTTTGGCAAACAATTGTTTAAAAATGTACATTCTGCAGTCCTAACCTTCAGAAAATAATGCTCATGAGAGAACTGCTAATGTATTGAATTTATTATCTGAGGTCACAAACTAATTATCAATCCATCTGTGATTTGTTGAACTAAAGTAACAAATCCAATTAGCTTTCCCCAGTTACACATAACTGACAACAACTTAGAATTATAATACTACTATAAATCATGAACAAGGGGCTTTTTGTGTGTAGCATTTTTTAAAAACAACTTCATGTTTTTCTCTTTACCCCATTCCATGGGTTCAATTTTTCCTGTTAAAAAAGTCCCCCTGAATAGATTCTCCAAGGACTGCTTTTGTGTTTTGTTCACAGTCACCAGGGTCACAGACCCAGTGTTAAGGGCTCATGTTCTACAACCAAGAAATCCACCAGGAAAAGTTTAGGGAAAAAAATCTGCAATTAATTATTACTAAAAGCAAAAGGAAGGTTATAGCACGTATAAACCAGCTTCCCCACAAGAAATAAATCCATCAAAACAGACATTTCCCTACAGCAAAAACTTAAGAAAAGAAAGAAAACAAATAAACCAACCCAAACCAACCAACCAAAAACTCCACTAGTACTAAAGGAATTATCAGCAAAGATTACATTAGAAGTCCATCAAGTCCTTGCTCTTATCAAGAAGCTTCACTTGTGAGACAAGTGGGGTCAAGACAACCCAGGAAAAAAAAAAAAAAAACTTGAGAGAAGGAAAATCAATTTGCAGTTTGTGGAAACGGGGACTGCTAGAGATACTGAACATGTGTGCTGCCTTGAAACTCACTGGGTACAGGAATCCACAGATTGAGTAAATATCATTATAGGTAAAAGGAAAGAGAAACCCAAAGTTTCTAAACAGGTGTAAGGGAAAAAAAAAAAAAAAACATGAGGAAACATTTAACAACAGCTTTGGAGTAGAAGGAGGAAAAGAAGGATTGCAGCTGGCCAGTTCCATGTGTCTTTAAGCCACATTTATGGTCAGGAGGCAAAAAAATTGCAGAATTCTGTATGTTTCAGTAGCTGTGAAAAATATTTTCTTTCTATTACTGATGAAATAAAGATACTAAGTGCTTACACTGATGTGCAGATTATGCTGAAAAAGCTGCTGAAAAACTCCTCAGCAATTCAGCAAAGCCATTAGCAAGTGTAAATTAGACTGTTAGAATGTAGATAAATAGACTTTTGCAGAAGTTTGTGATAAGGGACACGTAGCCAACATGGAGAACTTGGGGCATGGATACTTCTTCCTCCTTCTCATCCATGCTGAGTGGCATGCTGGCACTTTCAGATTGGATGGGGACAAAGCTGGACCGTTTAACAAAGTTGTATTTTATTGGAAAGTTATTATAAATATCTAGTGTGTAATTTAGACTATAAAAGATAAGACCTGCCTTTGCCAGGCAGATTCTGCCCTGGATATTTGGCGAGCAGATTGCTGTTCGCTGGACAAAGCATTCCTGAGACAAGAAACAATAAACAAACATGAAAACCTCCAAGAACAGCCTCATGCAGCTGGGTTCCAGAGCACCTTTATGACCTCCTGAGATGATCTCAAGTCTAAGGAGACACCTCGGGCGGTGACACATGTCACTGTGCAGGGCAGTGCCTGGCACAGCACACTTCCCCTTCAACTGCAGCTTCCCAAAGCAAGCCCATCCCTCTGCCACCACAGCCTAAGCCAGCTCCACTGCCCCTCCTGGAGCCTGGACAGGGGGTCCCAGGACAGGAGCTGAGATGTGAGAGGAATGTCACATTTGTCTTTTCAAACAAGCTGTGGGTCTGCTGGTAGATGAGGCAAGCACTGAGAGGTAAAAGAAACAATGGGATGGATTCTGCTGATTGATGAATGGAAAAAGATATTTGCCTTTACAAAGAAACTGTAGGATTGCTAATAAATGAAATTGGATATTGGAAGATGAAAGAATCAACGGGGGAAAACTATGAATTCTATAAGAATTAAAAATTAAAAGGGAGGGTTATGCATTAGAGTGGAATCCCAAGTGTCAGGTGTTCCAGGAAGTCTGTGCCTCTCAAGTACCTCAGCCCATGGGGAAAGAGAGAAGGAAAAGCAACCAGGAAAATAGGATAAAAAGGGAGGCTGCATCCTCCAAAAATCTGAGAGATCCCAGGGGAATGCCCCATGGCCTCTCCCTTTATTCAAATAAAGCAAAAAGAACTCCTCTGTCTCCTTTTTGGACACAAACCTCTGGTGTTTGTGGATCCATTTTCCTGACAGATGCCACACATCCCCACCAGGCTATGCCTTCCAGAAGGTTCCAGGCAGAGCTGCAAGGTAACTGCTCCTAATACGCTGCCACTACAGGACAAGAACACGAGGAGCTTTCCCCCCTCCTTTTCCAAGATGTTTTAAAGAGCACCCAGGAAAGAGAGCAGCTTTACCTCCCACCCTCACACCAATCAGGCTGTGCTGACACACAGCAGCTGGGTTTTCACCATCCCCTGCCCTGCGGCAGCTGAGCTCCTACAGCACCTGTGGCACTTTGCTCCCTTTCCCAGAGAAACTGCTCCAGGTTTCAGCTCTGCTGAGGAGAAACCATCTCCAGGTGCTCCAGGGATTCTCCAGTGCAATTTGGCAGGGATGGGGTGCACCTGTCCCCTGTCTGAGCTGGGTTCTGTCCTGTGCAAGGCAGGTGCTTTTCTCCTGGATTAAGTTTAAAGCCAGGGCTCTGATTTGGGATGTCATTTGTGCATGGACGTGATGGGAAACCTTGTTTAGTCAAGTATTGTGTGTTTAATGAAGTTCTGGTTGTAGACTTAGAGATGGAGTTGGTTTTCTCTGAAAAGAGAGGAGAGATCTCAAACTCTGCATTTTTAACTAGGAAGATTGGACTTTCACAGTGAATTCTAAGCTTATTATAGACTTGTTGTCCTTGAATATGAAATAACACTCTTAAAAACTCAGAAACTGTCTTAAAATGAGTGAGTTGTCCTGCACTAGATACATGGAAAAATGTAATGGTTTAATAATTTAGATACTTGAAAATTAGCAAACTGGGAATAAGATAAATGCATTTATTGCTGGTATCATTAACATTGATGGAATGGATGAGGTTGTATTTCTTTTGATGCTCCATACTTGGGTATGCACTGGCTACTGCCTGTGTAATAGAAATTTATTCCCTATTTTTTGGTGTCATAAGCTGGACACTTCACTGTCACTGCTCTGCTGTGGTAAATTTTAACTTGGCATTCCCCACCAGGGCTTGCAAACTGCCAGGTCTATGTTATGTTTGCCAGTGTATGCTTTGTATAATATTCACACTGGCTTTAGATGGGTTTTGAAGAGGGTATTGGTTTTTTGGTTTTGGTTTTTGTTTTTTTTTTTTTTTGTATATTTTAAATATGGGTGCAGCTCAGTGGGTTACATTTGATAGCAGGTGTTGTCTTAAAGAAAATACCATGATAATAAAACAGTTGTGCAGCAACAGTGAATTTAGCATATTTAGTGATCTATAAAAATCTTGTGGAGATATGCTGTAGGTTGCAGGAGATTAAATAATCAGTTGCAGGTAAGAAATTTCCAGCTTTAAGTATATTAGTTTCATGTTTCAGCACTGCCTGGTCTTCTTCCATATATGCTATGACGTAGACTATTAAACCCTGTGACATTTCAAATGAAAACTCCTGCTTGTAGCTTTCATTCATCTGTTTGCTAATGCTGCTGTAGTAGAATATTTGAAAATGAAAAAGCTTCTTATTAATCTGCTTAGGTTGTTAAAACAATAATCTGCTGAAAAAAATTGATTCTTTCTTTATATTGTTGTCCTCTCCTGATATTTTTATTTTTCATCCTGCACTAGTTTCTCATAGAATTTGGAGTTTTATTTAAGGCTTACATGGCAACACCAGTGTCCTGTTAATTCAGGGCAGCTCCTTTGTGCTCTTGCTGCAATTCTTTCATGACTCTGCCTATTTATAAATATATATATAATTTTCAGGCCCAAAACAAGCTTGAACACAGCAGGTTAAGCAGCAGAATGATGCAAACATTGGCAGGTTTAGGACTGTCATTGCTGTGTTTGCCATGCAGTGATGAAGACATGCAATCTCCCCAGCACAAGTCTGAGAGCCTCTGCCAGCTGGCTGCCTGCCCTGACCTCAGGGAATTGTAATAAATGATGCCTGAGCAAATGGGCACCATCTGGGTAAAGCTCAAGTGAGCTTGTCTGGACAAGGCTCCAGGGTCATGTAAATGAAATGGACTTTAATGTTAAGATGCATCTGTGAACGAACAATTCCTCCTTCTATAAATCTGGCTGAATCCAGTGCAAGTGCAGAGAGCTGGCAGTATTTATAGACTACCAAGAATTTATAGATTTTTAGAGATGCCCATTGTTTGTGTATAAACAGCTAACTCTGATGCCCACCTTTCACAGCAGCCTTGAAAAGAAGTGAAAAGGGAAGGGGTGTGGAGCAGCCACAGAAGGGCTGCCTTTGCCTGGGTTTGTTCATACCTGTTGAATCTCTATGGTTTTGGCCAGCACAGATACCAGTGCTTTGCTATAGTACTGGTGCATTTGGTAGGACTTTCAGATTCTTTGTGCAAAACACAAGTCCTGCCCTTACAATAGCAGGTGAGAAGAAAGTGTAGCTGTAGCAGCTACAATGTAATCCATGGTCCAAGATCTCTTTTGAACTCCTTGCTGCAGTTGATCCCAGATTTAGTTTTTCTGCTTCTGGTTGTTGTTACACAGTATTTTACTTTTCTTAATCCATTTGTGTTTTAATAAGATACAGGAAGATTTATATTGTTTGGTCTTGTTCACTAATAGCTTTCAGAAGTTACTTAGTTATTTTGAATTTAAAATACAGTGTGATTCTTGGCATGTTCAGTTACTTTGCCTGTTTTATTTTTCTCCAGCCTGTGCTTGATGGTAAATGTCCCTTTGAAAGAACTACTTTGTACATCTGTGTATCCCTTGGAAGTTTAAGAATCTTGGCTCTTTAGCTGTAGTTCTGACTTGCATGACCTTTTTTCCTATACAAAGTTATCAGTCCTGGCACAAGTTGTCACTAATATGAGTGGTTTTTATTTGTGATGTTTTCTTTATGCATAAATGTGTTGCATATGCTTCATATTTCTGGTAAACATCCCCAAAACTTCATCTGTATAGTGCTGAAATTTCATAAAACTCCACACAGTGAAGACAACCATAAGTCAATGTTGTCAATTATAGATGATTCAAGTATTACAGTCTTTCTTAAAAATATGAAAGAACTTTCAATTCCTCATTCACAGCTTCATATTGAAACTTCTCTGACAGGTTCTGACAGCACAGTGACAACCCTGATCAGTATTACTGTACCCAACCCATCACACACACACGCCTGATGGATTTCTCTTTTTGCTTTTTCCTTATTTTAAAAGGACTTTAAGCTGCACTGGGAGTCAGTTTTGTGTGTCTGTCCAGAAGGGAGGATAGTCTGTTTCTGCTGAGTGCTGCTAAATGTTCTATCTCGTGCACCCACTGCCTCAGCTGCTCTGGCAATGTGCTGCCCCTTTGTGTTTATGGGGCTGAGCCACAGGAAAGAGCTCTGGGGGCTCACAGGCAATGGCTTCTCCAGCAGAAACACAGGGATCACCCTTTCCATGGAGATGAAACACAGGGATCACCCTTTCCATGGGGCTGAAACACAGGGATCACCCTTTCCATGGTGGGAGCTGTGCTGAGCTGCTCATCTGGAAGTAATACTGCATCTTGCAAGATACTGATTTAAAAATCATTTCTTCCAGGCCATCTAGGGTAAAGAATTTGTTTGGGAATTAAGCAGATGCCCCTCAAAACTATGCACTTCCTTTTAAAATCCAGTTGCCATAACAACTGTACAGCACATTTGCTCTCAAACAAAGCACTTTTTTTGTGTATTAGGAAGCTTGCACTCCAGGAGAGCAGCTGATTTACTTTCCCTGAGGAAACACATCATATGACTTGCAAAATGTCAGGCACTGAAAAGTACAAACTGGAGCTATAAAACCACATTAGAAGTAAAATAGCTTATATCTTCTCTGGGTTCTTAACCTTTTTTTTTTTTTTTTTTTCTTTTTTTCTTAGCAAATGTGAAGATTAAGTCAAAATTTGCCATTGATGGTATTGAGGCACTGGCTCTGATAGATCATAAACTATGAATGAGTTGAATTCCAGATCTTGGAACCCTCAGACATCTGTAAATAACTATCACTAAGAAACCTACAGCTGCCACATGTATGTTCTCTACTAAGATGGTGCTGCTTGGTAAATACCATGAAATATTGAGCAGTGTAGTTTGTATCAAGCTGCTGAATTCCATGTAAATTAGTTTAAGGATCAGGTTCTTGCCCACTGACAACTGTGTGAGTTGTTTTTACCATCCTCTAGATTATTTGAGAGAAACTATTTACAAGAAGTGACAAGAGCCAGGGAATGGCTCCCAGGGGCAGAGGGCAGGGCTGGATGGGATATTGGGAATTAGGAATTGTTCCCTGGCAGGGTGGGCAGGGCTGGCACAGGGTGCCCAGAGCAGCTGTGGCTGCCCCTGGATCCCTGGCAGTGCCCAAGGCCAGGCTGGACACTGGGGCTGGAGCAGCCTGGGACACTGGGAGGGAAAAACCTTACAGAAGTTTTCTTCTGGAGAGTAAATCAAACACCTTCCCACAACTGGCTGAAACTGCAAGACTTACCCTTCTCTTCTTAAGACCCCACTAGCCCCCTGGTTGAATGGACAGGGACCATGACAAAAAGCATGGAAATGAGTCGATTCCAGCTTTGAGAAGCTTAGCAGAGGCTGGTGATTAGTTTCTTACCTCTTCAGTAATATGTGTCAGCACTTTCCTACACAAATATTCTAAGCTGTAGTCATACTGTGCATAATTCCCACTTGTGCTCCCCATCACTCTGTATTCAGCACAGTACTTTCTTGACCAGGAAAAATAGATTTCCCACAGAGCTTTATTTCTGACAGAAAGCAGTAATCACATTTCTAGAAAGCAAACAATGTCAGGTACTTTTGTTTGACAGAGTCTGAGCAGAATTAGACTTGCAAGTGTTATTTATAAAATAATATCCAGGAAGAACAAATGCAGAAGGTAGCAGTGACCACAGCATCTGAAGGCATGAGGATTTCAGTGATTGGAAGGTCTTTACTGAGTTGCAGGGGCTTCAGAAGGCTTCAAGTCTGCACTCCTAATAAATTTAATTACCTGGAGATCAGAAGTTAAGTGCTGCTCATGTTTGCCTTGGCAGTCATTTGGCACTTTGACTGCATCTTTGCCAACCCCTTTAAAATTCCCAGTGTGGCCCAAAAGGGATGAGTCTCATCAGGGTGTGCACCCTGTGTCCATCATACACCCTGTGTGTGTCCATCACCCAGAGAGCAAATACCTGTTTGTGCTTTTGGCTCTGTTCATTTAATTGACAGTCATTAGATGTAGTGACTCTGTTACTTAGGGGAGCTATTGTACTCCTCACACATGCTAATTTAATAATTGTGGCTGCTCATGGTTTCATATTAATTTGTTGTTAGAACTTTACTAATTCAGGGGTGGAGTTTTCTTCCTCCTGGGGTATTTTTAGGGAGCACAGTAGGGCCAGTGCTCTTGTGTGTGAAAGCAAATGATAACCTGCAGTCTGTATTGTGCAGTAATCCACACCAAATTACCCCAAAATTCAACTTCCCTGCATATAGGTGTCTACAAAATTGTGTCCCTTCTTGCAGCACAGCTACAACATCTGCATTTCTGTTTTTTAGTCCATGAACAATGCACTGGGAGGGCCTGAATGGGACATGCAAACAAGAGGAAATGGTTGGGAGTCTTTGGTTTTTAGGGAAGAAATATCTTGTTAATTATCACAAATGAGCAAACACCAAAACCTGGGAATCTAATGTCCTAATGCAGAAACATCACACAGGGTCATGAAGCATTTAAAATTTTGATTTTATCATTAGCATATTTTGAAAAAATCCATCATGCAATATTTTGTTTGGGTAGAGAAATACATATTCAGCAGTTAATAACCAGAGTGTCAGGAAGGAAAATTTTATTCACTTTAAGCAGGATTTTAAAATTTGGTGGGGGTTAATTATTACACTTCTCTACGTGTCATCTCCCTGAAGTGAAAAGGTGCATTACTTTTAGTCTCCTAATGAAAATGGCTCTCAGCAATAAACACCTAACACTACTGCCAGCTTTTTTAGCATTTCAGTTAATAATGTGTACTACAAAAGCAATAAAGACTCAAAAGACTAAATGTGTTTTGTGGAAAGGAAAATTCAACAGTATTTTTGATGATTCTCTAGAAACTAAAATTTGGAAACTAAAATTTTGAATGACTTGGTTGTGGGTCATTGTTTTTTCAAGGTTGTTGATGCAAAGAGGATTCAGGCTTCTGTAATTTGTAAATTGAATATTCTTCTCCAGAAATGTCAGCCACTGGAGGTTTACACCAGTGCAGGGACAATAGCTGGACTTGGATGATCCTTCTGTATTCTTTCCAGCTCAGATTATTCCATTATTACAAGGAAGATGCAAATGCAAACCCAGTATTTCTGTGATTTCCAGTCGACCAGAGATGGCTAAAACACAATGTGAATAATTATGGATACAGATTGCAGAGACACTTTACCACCATCCATTTTGTGTCTGGAGAAAAGAAAAAATAGATTTTACAATTTCAATACATGCGGGTTTTTTATAACTTGCATATCTTAAAAGTAAGTGTTTTTCCTTTTTTTGTTTGCTTGGGTTTATTTTTGTTTTGTTTTACATTCTATAAGAAACAATTTAAGTTCTTTGAACTCAGGAAAAAAAAATTATATTCAGTATCAAATTGTGTCTTGAGAGATAGAGCTATTGCTATTAAAAATCAAGACAGACAGTATAAAAAAAAAGTGTCTGATTGCTTTCTTAGCAATTCCATTGTTTTCTTTCTGCTTTCAGAAAATTGTCTTGAGATTGGATTTCCCCTTATTCCCCTATACAGGAGCATGCAATATAAAGGTTTTTTTTATTTGTTTGTTTTCTTTTTGGTTCTAAAGAGGCTTATTACAACACAGAAACATTTCACCTTCAGAGCACAAGAAGGGTGCCCAACTTCTGGGCTTAAATGAAACTTTTAGTTTTCACTCACATAAATAATATTTCATATATGTTCTAATCAGATTTTGGGGCCATCTAATTTCTTCACATAAAAAAAAAAAAAGCTTTAAAACTGTTTTCACTATTTTAAGTGAAACATAAATGCTCAGTATATTAGCACTGAGTATTCTCTTGCTGAGGAAACAATTAATGTTACTTTTTTCTTGAATTTATAACTTTCAAGATGGGAAGAGCATCTGTTTCAGCACTGGCTCCTCAGGATACTGAGAACTCTGTGCTCACCTTGTCCTCAGTGCCTGTTGGAAGTGTGGAGCCTCTGTGAACTTCTGTCAGTACAGTTAATTAGGTTTAAAGCAACATAATCAGCCTCTGCAATTAGTTACAAGCAAGTTGATGTGAGAGTCTTTATATTTGTCTGCTCTACTTCAAATGCAAAGGGCAATGATTTAAATATTGGAATAAGAATCTGATTAGGACCTTACACTGCAAGACATTTCTTGATCTGATAGGTGAGATAAAATTTCATAGTATTTAACAGGATTTGAGCAACAACAGGGAGTGGAAGGCAGCCCTGCACAAGGCAGGGACTGGAATGAGATGAGCTTTAAGGTCTCTTCCCATCCAAACCATTCTGTGATTCTATGATCTGTTGTACCTCATTATAATTAAGCCAGACTATGTTAAGAAATACTGTCATCTGTTCCCTTGCTCTTAAGTTGCTCATTTGAGTGAAAAATAAAAGATTTTCTCTTTTATTAGTTGAGATCTAAAAAAAGATGAGTATAATCCTGGTCATGAATTAGGATGGCAGAGTTTAAGGTTTTAAACAGCAAGTGTGTTTTTAGTGTGGTCTTTGACATTTTGGATGAAAACAGAAATATAGTCTCTAACGACAGTGAGTACCACGAATATCAGCAATATCACAAGCTACAAAACAGATTTACTGAAGAGTATTACCTAACTAGTCTAGCTGACTATCCTCATTAAGTCCTGATTTTGATGGTAACCTGGTAGCTCCCAGTCTGGCAATTTAATTAAAGGAAGATTGTCTATAATGGGATCTGCAACTTACTCTGAGCCTCTGTAACAGCTAGGGGGGTTCTGTTTAACAACTGGACTGAGTGACTTCTACATTAATGCAAAAGACATGTAATTATACCATTCAAAACAATAGAAAAAACTTTAAGTTACCTAGCAAAGGAAAAAAATTATAGGTCCCCCAGTCTTGCCTTTCTTATTCCAGTGTATATGCTTATATTTAGTACCTATCATCACCTTTTAAAATCATTTTGTACCTTGTATCCACTTGAGAACAGAGATTGTCTTCAATCAGAAAGTGAAATGAATGAACTTTTAACTTCCAAGTTAAAGAAAGGGCTCCTTTTTAGCTTTCATGTAGCTTTTAGTGCTGATTTGCAGCTGGCATTGTTGGATAATGTTGTAATGCATGTGTGCTTCTTGTTAGCCCTGTAATAAAAGTGGCAATCTTAAATGTTATGTAAATAATTTCTATTTCAAAGGCACAGGAAAATAGTAACAAAGTGACAGGTACTTGTAGTATTCTTTGTATGCTCCTCAGGGGAGCTTGGTCCTTCAGTGCTTTTCAGCTCATATAATCAGTATCTTTGATATTTTTACACCATAAGACCTTTGCAAAGTGTTACTCACGAAGCCATCATGATGTTGCTTTAAATGATCCTGTTACACACCAGAAAATACTTTCTACCTTCTTTTTGTGCTAGGCCTCCAAGGCCTACATTTCTGTTATTACCACCAAATAAAAGTCCTTACTAAGCTTTCTGAAATCACTCTGCTTAGACTGCTTCCAGCTGATGTGTAGAAATTTAGTCTGAATTACTTCAGCTGTGGTTTGAAATAATAGTGTGAGTTGTCAGAGTTACTGAGAAAAAGAGAGAATGTGTTTATGTCTGTGTTCTTAACAGGGGAAAGGGTGATCAGGCTTTGGCAGGGGCTGCCCAGGGAGGTGTTGGGGTCCCCATCCCTGGAGGAGTCCAAGGAACAACTGGATGTGGCACTCAGAGCTCTGGGCTAGTAAACCAAGTGGGGATGGCTCAGAGGATGGGTTCTGATGCTGGAGGTGTTTCCAACCTCAGTGCTTCTGTGGTTGTTGCTGTCTGCAGCCAGTGGGGCTGGCATACCCAGCTCTCAAGTGTAACTCCTGCCTTTCCTGTGTGCCTTACTGTGACATTCTATCTGCAGTAAATTACAGTGTCTGAAAAGATCATTTTGAATTAAATTGAAATAATTAATGAATTGCATGTCAGTGGATTAGTTCTGTAAAGTGAATATTCCAGTGCTTTGTTGTTACAGATTAAGTTATTTATTGCCTTGGGTATTCATTAGGGCTCAGCACAGCAACTTTGTGCTCTAACACCAGCACACATTTCAAGATTCCAGCTACTTCCTATTTCCTACTAAACAGTTTTCTTTCTCTAGTTTGTATACAATGGGAATGAATTGTTAAAAAAGCAGGAAAAAAGCTGTACTAAAACCTGCTTGCTTATGAGGGGAATTACTGAGGAACTCCTGGAGTGTCTGGGCAGGGAGACACCGCTGGGGCACCAGCAAGACAGTAGCATTGATTGATTGATTGACTAATTGGTTTAGAAAGGGTGGACATAGTAAAGTGGAGGTACTTGGCTGGCAGGTCACATGTTTGGGGGTGCAACTCAAACAAATCCATGCTCATCAGGTTTGGGCTAGGGCAGTATATTTGTAGTTCCAAATATACAGATATACTCAGGTCTGCCTTGTTCTCCAGCTGGGAGGGACATGATGTGTTTCCATGGAATCACTGAACGGTTTGGGTGAGGAGAAGCCTCAAAGTTCATCAAGTCCCACCTCCTGCCATGGCAGGGACACCTCCCACTGTCCCAGGCTGCTCCAGCCCCAGTGTCCAGCCACTCTCATGGTTCTAAACTAGAACTCCAGAAGTCTTAAAAAAAAATCCTTAATTAATTGCTTGTGACCATTAATTATATGCCACAGGAATACCTAGAATTATTGGCAGTATTTTCTTTCCTGAGGATTCTGGAATAGAAGCAGGCTTATGACTGCTGGGAAAATCATGCAAAAATATTGAGAAAGCAGGTGAAGGCATTCAGCATATCATTCTGAAGTTCATATGGGAGGTTTGAGTGACTTAAACCTTCTGTAGCAAAGGTGACTTTTGGACTTTTGCTAATGTTAATCTGTTCTGCCAGAGAAGACAAACTCTGTTAACATTTGATTTGTTCATCTCAGCACAAGTAAATGCATATGTGCTGCAGGGGAGCTTTCAGAGCAGCTCAAACATCAGTGCTTTGGGTAAGCCAAACCCACAGGCTGCAAAGGGCTGTGTGCAGGTAAAATGCACTGCTAAAGGATTTTGGAAATGAGTTCTTACTCAATAGAAAAACAAATGTTGAAATTAATATTGCAGGGCTAATAGTAGGAATGTTTGATTGCTCAGTTCTCTTATACCATGAGGGGAAATTTTTCTTCTGATAGATTTTTGTACCATCATATTCAATGTAAGGTGTTGCTACAGTAAAAATCTCTTAAGATTTAAATTAGATGTAATTGGATGAAAACCAGAAAATACCCTTTTATTAAAAACTGTACTGCTAAGTCTTATCTTTTATGACTTCATGCTTGTATTTTTGCTCATTATTTTAAATTATCAGTCCTAATATGTCGATTCATATTTGTTAATTAAACACTTTTTTTCACTTTATTCTAGTAGTCTGATAATGAAATAACAGCTTTTTAAGTAGGTTTAATACAACCTTATGAAAACAAAACCTGTGGAAATACATTTTTCACTTTTTTCCCTTGATTATTATAAAACAAATTAAGTGTGCCTGTAGAGTTGTCTCACACCAAATAAAATGAAAGACAAAAACAAAACAAGAATAATTTCATTAACTTGAAAGGGTTTACATCCTACAGAAAGGCAAAAATAGTAGAGAAGGAGAATACAAATTGTAGTTAATTCCTAACGACTTCTGTTGAGTCCTTCATCCAAAGGAACTGATGAAAGATAAAACAAGACTGAAGTATCAAGTAGGAAACATTATTGGCTAAATTGTTGAGTTCACAGACTAAGGTGAAATCTTAGAGTGGGGTGGGGTTTTTTTGTTTTTTTTTCTTATTGGTAAAGTATTTCTGAGAAATAGATGTAAGATTGCTTGGGTAAATATTACAGAATTCAGGATACAGAGATTGTGTTTTATTATTCCACCATCCTCTGCAGGATACTCTAAAATAATCTGCTTTGTTTCCTACCATAGCACTGTGTGCCCTTCCCAATTTTGGATACTGCTGTGACAGATTTCTACCCTGGGAGAAATTTATCCCCAAGAAATGCTGATGATCTTTCTTGACACATATCAAGGTGCTGAGAGCATTCTTGCATTGTCCCAGGCTTTTGCTGTAGCATTTGCTTTCCCCTTGCTTTACCACTAATGTTAAAAATAGTTTGATATATTGTGAATTCCAGCTGAGGTGATATTCCCCCTCCCACCCTTCAGTCCATAGGTCTCTTATGGAACTTGGCTTCTGTTCTGCTGACAACTTTTATCACTTTGAAGCTGAGCATTTATTTACAAGCAACCAAAGAAGAAAGCCTTGATGCAAGAGAATGAGTAAAACTTCCTTATGAAAGACATTGAAAGATGGGAGATAAAAATTTTAAAGCCTAAAGTTTTCATAGCAGGTAAAGTTCTCGAACAGTTGAGCTTTAATGTATGTAAACAGAGTGGATATTTCTGCTGCTTTGACTGACAGTTGTTTTTGGGGGGCAGCTATCCTGCATATATATTTTTTTTCTTTGCTCTCCTTTATGTTTTACATTGGGGTAAAGGTTTAAGGCCAGTTTGATCAGTTGCAAAGAGACTGCTCATCCTTTTATTTTGTGACCTGACTCCTTGCATTGCTCTCTAACTTCACGCTTGTTTTTCTCCTGGCAATCTATTTTTTTCCCTCCGCTACTTTCAGGCTCTTCCCTGGCTGTTTTGCCCAATCCCCACTTTGTACTGTTTTCTCCTCCACGATCTCTCAGTCTCTGTTATGCTTCTCTGGTTTTTGCCAGCTCTAAGTTGTAACTCATTTTTCCCTTCCTGTGTGACTGAGACCAGCAGCACAGACAGCCTCCACCCTTCCCTAACCCTCAATCCTGCACATCACTAGAATTCCTTCTGGGGTTTTGCCACAGGATAAATCTGTTCTTCTGTCTTACAGATGCTGACCTGTGGCTTTCCTTGCACCTCCATCACATTTTCCACAGTGAAAACCTCACCCATAACTTCAGGGGTTTCTTCACACACAGCTTTACAAGTCTTGTATTTATCACTGCTCTCCCACAGGAGACAAAAGGATTGTATTCCCTCCTTTCTGCTTTTCAGCAAGTGCTGGAAATGCTGGATTGTCTGAATTCAGTGCTGGTTTCCAGGGATGTGTTTCATATGGGATCTTCTCTTTCAAGTTGTGCACCTGTTTACATTCTCATTCTTTATAGAAAAAGGGATGTTAGAAAAAACAGTCAATTTGTTTTCATGCTCTACACCAATGAAATAATAATCACTTTTTTATGCCATAGAGTTACATGTGAAAGTTACTTTTTAGTGGTAAACAACAATTTACTTATTATTTATATGGGCAATTATTTGTAGAAATCATATTATTTATTGTCTCCAGTACCACACTGGTGTAGTGTGAGATGTTGTGGGATTTAGGGTTTTTGAGGGGTTTCTTTTGGGTGATTTCTTAGAGGCTTTTTACATCAATTAAAAAAATTTTAAAATACTTTGAAATCAGTTCTTCAATTTTCTACAGATCAAGATAGTTCTTTGCTATTTGCTTCATCATATTTGTTATTAGACCTGTGCTGAAACATTGGGTAATACATCCTGCCTAGACAGTAGATGATTTATTCTGTTACACCAGGAAGAAAAAAAATATATTTTTTTTTTACATATCATTCAGTAATGATTAATCTCATGTTGAATAATCATTTTTAATTTCAATTTCTTGAATATATTTGTTAATTTACCTCCTGCTAATATGCTGCTCTAGATGCCACTATTTTGAATTTATTTCTGTACTTAAGTATCATTTGCATAATGGCATTAAGAGGTCCACACCTGAGTATTTGGTGGTGGGATGTTGGACAGAGTGAACAGGCTGTAATTAGTGGCATCTGACCTTCAACTTTATTAATATGCAAATAGAAGTACCACAGGGTGCAAAACCATGGTGCTATTAAAGCAGCCACTTCTGTTAGTCAGATTTCAGTCATGGTGGTTTGCTTTTTATTTATTTTATATAATACATAATGTTACGTGATTTTATATAATGAAATACCCATATAGAGGTGAATATATAAAATTGTACATGTGCAGAGGCAAAAGGGTTTCTTGTATTCCATAGAGATAATGGGGAAAGCTAGGTCCACAACATGGATATAGTTCTTTTTGGCTTTTCTCACATAAATCTTTTTTCCATGAGATGCTGATTTATCTAAAGCCCTACCATGACTGCAATTCAACCACAGCTTTATACAAGCAAGTTGGGAGTGGATCACACTTGTTTGTTCAGCTTCCCCAGCAGCAGCTGCTTACAGAGAATTGAAAAATATGTCTCCTTAGCTTTATGTCATTATGCCCTTTAGGAAGATAAGACACAATCAAGAATCCCAGGGTGGGTGAGGCTGGAGGGTCCCAGGGGCTGCTGTGGTGGCAGCTCCCTGCTCCAGCAGGGCCATCCCAGAGCACAGGGCACAGCACAGTGTCCATGTGGCTCTGGAATATCCCCAGGAGGAGACTGCACAGCCTCTCTGCACACTCTGCTCAGGGCTGGGCACGGCCCAGGGCACAAGTTGTGCCTCCTGTGCAGGGGCAGTTCCTGGGCTCAGCCCCTGCCTGTTCCTCTTGTCCTGCTGCTTGATCTCGATGCTCAGGAAGAGTTTAAATGAGGGCTTTAAAGGCAATGTGAGCAGCACATCGAGAGAGGTGATTCTGCCCCTCTGCCCTGCTCAGGTGAGACCCCACCTGCAGAGCCCCCAGCCCTGAGGCCCTGCACAGGAAGAACCTGGAGCTGCTGGAGAGAATCCAGAGAAGGCCATGAAGTTTCTGAGGGGAATGGAGCACCTCCTGCATGGAGCCAGGCTGGCAGAGCTGGGGCTGCTCAGCCTGGAGAGAAGAGTGTCTGGGCACCTGACAGCACCTTCCAGGGTCTACAAGGAAGCCAGAGAGGGATTTTTCATCAGACAGTGGAGTAAGAGGACAAAGGAATGTCTCCCACAGCCTGGGGCTGGATGGGATAATGGGAATTAGGGATTGTTCCCTGGCAGGGTGGGCAGGGCTGGCACAGGGTGCCCAGAGCAGCTGTGGCTGCCCCTGGATCCCTGGCAGTGCCCAAGGCCAGGCTGGACACTGGGGCTGGAGCAGCCTGGGACACTGGGAGGGGTCCCTGCATGGCTGGGGTGGGATGGGATGAGCTTTAAGGTTCCTTCTAACCCACACCATTCTGTGATTCTACGATGAGAAATGTGCCATTCCTCAAAATTTCCTGTCCCTTGAGTACTTCATCTCTTATGAACTTATTTAAATGCTGCAGAAGTGTCAAAAATGTTTGGTTTTCATTTTTAATGACTCTATTTTTGGAGAGTTTAAGTGACACGTTCACATCCATTCCAGGCATATCTATCAATCATCTGTGTAAATCACCCTGCCAAGCCTGCCCTTATCTGCGTGCACAGCAGAGTCACAGTGAGTTCTTTTGGATCAATAAGCAACTTTTCCCTGGAAACACTCCTCTCCCAAGTGGGTACAGTGAAGTTGCTAAGTGACTGCTCTTGCTGCAGTGTAGCTGTACTCACATCAGCCTGACAGAGAGCAAAGCTTAGAAAGAAAGCAAGGGGCAGCACAGCTAGAGAATGATGATGTGTTTGCTCCCTGGGAACAATATTATTGCCATTTAGAACTTCTAACTCTGCTCTTGCTGAGTGCACTTGCTCTTTGGCAGGATCAGCAAAGGTATATTTAACTGTTATTTCATGAAGTAGAATCCCTGTGCCTGCTCTTCCATGCAGTGGCAGCACCACGTGAGAAATAAGCAGGGTTTGACTTCTTTCCTGTGCAAATGAGTTCATAGCCCATTACTGGTCTGTACCTGGGATTTTCCTTCTTGCTCTTCCACTGCAACAGTAGCTCTAAATTAAATTAGCTTTAAATTAAGTATGCTGTGTGAGGAAAAAGACAAGACTTAAAAAAAATCCCATATTCCTGCTAATAAATGAGATTCTTTGGAATTCTTAAGGCAGTGGACATCCATCTGCTTTCACCACTGAGAAGCAGAAAAGAACTTGGTTTTTTTTTCTCCCTCTGAGACACTCTCACCGCCCCTTCAGATGGTTTTGCCTCTATATTATGGAATTAATAATATAGGAGTGGTAAGATGGGATAATTATCTCTAGCAAGCAATTGTAGTTTAGGGGATACAGTATTACATGGCAATGTCCATTGAAAATTCCTGGAGCAGTCATACAGCCCAGATCCACAAAACTAAAATACTGCTGGAAGGATCTGATGGAGCACTTCAAGTGACAGAGAGTAGGAATCACATTGATGGAGATGAAGTTTTTTTACACCTGCCAGGTAAGTTGCCTTTGGATAAAAGGATGTTGATATCCCATGACCATAGATACTTCCAAACACATTTTATAACTGAAGTATTTTTATACAGATTATCAAATTGTAGTATTTGATCAAAGCCAATTTTCTATTTTCACTATAAAACCAGAAAAGAAACTGGATAATCTGTGGGGAGTGTTTCTCATGAAATCCAGTTCCCAAACTGACTGGGTGAACTTTCATTTCCAAGATCCTCTGGTTTTCACTCCTGTGAAAGCAAATTATTTGGAAGTTGTGCTGGGGAAATGGAAGGTCTGCAGGATCAGAGACTGTATTTTCAATGCAATTACTTTATGCTTCATTGCACAACAGATATACAGATTTCCTTAAGACTTTATCTGTCACTTGATGCCAACTATCCATTGCTCCAAGTTACAAATAATATTAAAATATAGAGCAAAGCTGAAACTCTCATCTGCCTAATGCTTTATTTCTAGGAAATATTTGCATTTGATATACGCTTTTAATTTTTTTTTTTTAACCTTGCTCATGTCAGACACAAAGAATTACGAAATTAGCGTAGGAAGCTGCTAAGATTCAAAGTTCCAATTCAGAGTGTCTATTTACTCTGAATATTTAATTCTTTGGAACAATATGCTTCAGAAGAATCATTATTCTGAAATCCCCGACATTATCTATTATTTGCACGAGTGGCTATTGGTGCCATGTAACCTCTGGGATGGTGAATGGGGTGGTATTTCCAGAGTGGGTGTGCCCTTTTGGAAACAGATGAAAGGTCAGTGCTACTTCAGACATTCTGAATTCTCTAATGGCCTCAAAAATGATCATCATTATTGAAGAGATTATAACAGCATTTGTTTTGTCAGAAAAATTTTAAAAGTATAATAAAAAATAAACATACAAGTAGAAACATAGAAATATTTTTTCGTTGTGGGTTTCAGATATAGAATAGATTCCCATTTTTTTTCAAGCCAGTAGTAAATTCCAGTTGCCTTCAGTTTTGCCAATATTTTATCCAATACAAACATTGTGAAAATGCATAAATAATATTTCACATTCTCTCAGCATATCTTAAGGGATTTGCAAGTAACCATGCTTTTCCCATATCATTGTATTATAAGTGTTCCTCCTGAATGTCTCTACAAATATCTGATGGTTTTTTGTTCTTCTGGTATAAATTCAGGGTGTCTTTGTTCAAGGAGAATTTGCTGTTTTCCACTAGGAATCACTGACACCATCAAACTTTATGACGCCTTCTCACATTTCACAGTGTTGTTGTCTAATATGACAGAGTCAAGGGTGTGGTTTTATGCTTAAAAAGACATTTTTTAATAAAGAATTCAAAATAAAGATTCTGTTAAAAATTTAAAAGTTGCTTTTTGTAGATTCTGAATATATGTAAAATTCTTATTTTTGAAGCATTTTTTAATATATTAATAAGAACAAATTATAGCTTTTCATTCTATAGCTTATAGAACTTTTTAGATCTATTTCCTGTGTCTAGTTTTATCCTATGGTACTGGCAGTCTTCATATCAGTCACAGAGGGTTAGGCAACCAGTAAAACTCTGTTTCATGATCCTTTAGATCACTAGAGATCACTTAGGTCACTATATATTGTTTAAATTGTTTTTAAAATTAAATATGAGCAAGGTAGTTTGTGGAGTAAGATGAAGCAGTAACAAAATTAATGGGCTTATTCTCTCTCCCTGGAAATTTGGAAAATTTAATTTTGGCTACCTGTGCCTTTAATTCACATAATGGAATTGCAGAAATCAAGCAGGAGTTTCTAAAATGCTGAGTTAACTTTATGTTACAGTCTGGGCTTCCCCTAAGAATTGTGACAGGTCAGAACTAGTGGGATGCAAATCCTAATGTAAATTATAATGTAAGTTGTAGAATCATAGAAGGGTTTGGATTGGAAGGATTTCATCTTGTTCCAGCCCAGCCATAGACAGGTACACCTTCCACTATCCCAGGTAAATGTGAAAGTGCAGTTTAGAGTTGTTTTTCCTCTGTGGTCTGTTCAGGAAGAGATTGCCTGGATGGTCTTTCCTGTTCCTGATAATGCTCTTCCACATCTGATGGCCATTCCAAGAATGTTCCTCCCTCAGCTCAGCCAGGAATGAGAAAGTGCTTAGGGAATCTTAGAGTATGTTAGGGAAAGGAGAGCAAAATAAGAAACCTGTTTCATCTCTGGGAGGAGAACTTTGGGGGAAAAGCAGACTTTTTGTTGGTGATGAGTGTTGAAACACCCATATTCCCAAGCTAATCCTGTCTGGCACTGAGCTGTGTGTGGGGAGCTCTGCAGAGCTGGTTTTGCTAATGGGAGCTGTGACAGACTTTAGGGCTGTTCATTAGGAGACAGTTTCCTGCCTTTGATTACTTTTTTTCCTGCAGCAGTCTCCATTGATTTCAGTGGAGCTCCAGCACATGCAGATCAATGACAGGATCTGTGCTGGTGATGGACTCACAAAAAGCAGCAGTAGGGAATTTATGGTGGCCTGGCTGCTCCCAGCACTCTTCTTATGCATTTTCAAATTGCAGAGGCTTTAGAAAACAAAAGAAATAAATTGCTTTGAAAAAGCCATAATTGTTTGCTTAGGGAGCCACGAGAAGGAAGCAGTAAAGGAAAAAATTAGTTTGGGGGAAGGAATATATAAGGCACATTATAAATTTTCCTGAAAAGAAGAAAGAGATGCTCCTGATTTCCTGAAGTGTCTTTTTTTAAAAGAGCATGTCAAATTCATTATATGCTTTCTAACAGTTGGTAATGAAGACTTTTGGTAATTTTGCATTAAACAACTGCCATAAATGCCTCTGCTGGATATAAAAATTTCTATTATTAAGGAATTGCTGAATGCATCAGACTAACTCTAGAAAACTGATCTTTATAGAAACAGATTCCCAAACTAAATAAATAAAATAATTGTGTTATCTAGAGTTGAACCAATATAATAATGACACTTGTATCTACCCTTGTAACAGAGTTGTTCTTCTTCTATCTTTGTTTTAATAATGAGCTACACAGGAATCTCAGGCAAAGGAGTGCTCTTTATTGCCAAAACCTGGCCTTTTAAAGCAGTTAGCTGGTTAGCAGTTTACCTTCTTCTAAGGCACAACAAGCCAAATCCAATCAACCACCATACACCACGGTGTGGACATTCTGCAGGCATGCAGCACATCCCTCATGTCCCTCAGGTCCTTCATGTCACTGACATCCCTCAGGTTCCTCACATCCCTCATGTGCTTCACGTCTCTCATGTCTCACACATCCCTCATGTTCCTTACGCCCCTCACGTCCCTCATGTTCCTCACCTCTCTTACATCACTCACATTCCTCACATCTCTCATGTTCCTTATGTCTCTCACATCCTCGTGTCCCACATGTTCCTCATGTCTCTCACATCCCTCGTACTTCATGTCCTTCACATCCCTCACCTCTCTCAGGCCTCTCACATCCCTCACATCCCTCAATTCCCTCATGTCCCTCACATCTCTCACATCTCTCACATCCCTCACGTTCCTCATGTCCCTCAAGTCCCTCATGTTCCTCACCTCTCTCACATCTCTCACGTTCCTCGTGTCTCTCATGTCCCTCATGTCCCTTATGTCTCTCACATCCCTCACGTCCCTCACCTCTTTCAGGCCTCTCACGTCCCTCATGTCTCTCACATTCCTCATGTCCCTCACATTTCTCATGTCCCTCACCTCTCAGGCCTCTCATGTCCCTCACATCCTTCATGTGCTTCACTTCCCTTAAGTCCCTCATGTTCCTCACATCCTTCATGTCCTTCATATCCCTCATGTCCCTCATGTTCCTCACCTCTCTCTCATCCCTCATGTCCTCCATGTCCCTCACGTCCCTCAGCCTCTCTCACATCTCTCAGTCCCTCATGTCTCTCTCAGCCTATTCCAGCTGAGTCACTCCCCACAGTGTGGGTGAAACAGGACTTCTGGACAGCAAATTAATTTGATTATGCAGAAACTGATTTATTGTTTACTTTGTAGCCCTAATTATACATTCTAAGACTACTGCCCACGCAGTCACGCATTTCTTGGTTGGTGCCTCTATGCATGAGCCCCTCAGGTACAATGATTGGTGGTTGTCCAGAACTTCACTGCCCACCTGTCTGTCTTTATTGTGACATCTTCATGTTCACTTTAAAGTGCACAGAATCACATATTTAACTCAAATTTCCACTGTAGTCATGGTTGCCACTCACAAAAAGCAGTTCTTCATCTCAAGCCAGTGCATGGCATGTGGGATGGACACAGACTGAAAGCAGGTCAGCAGGGCAGCTGTTCACTGCACAACTAACCATCCCTGGCCTCAACTGAAGGGCTGAGATGCAAGTTTATTACAAAAATTCAGGCGTAGATTTGAGAAATACCAAAGTAGTGCTTTTAGAGGGATTCTTTGTACCAAAACAACCTGAGGTTCAGGTTTCCTGCCTGCATTGGGCTGTGCAGAAGGGAGAAATAATTAATTAAACTTTTCCTTGCTGTGCAAATTTGGGATTTTATCTTCTGCGTGGATATGTCCTCAAAGCAGCAGAATAAATCAGATACAGGTGATTCTAGTAACCTAAGAAAGCTTTTCATCAGCTCCTGTCCTGGCTGCTAACAGAATATCCTCTTTACAACATAAAGAGGTTATAATACTAGTTTCATGAGAACAATTGCTGAGTGACACTATTCTTGACATGAAGTATTTCACCTCCAATTCCAACAGGGAATTGCTGATGACAGAAGGTTTTCAGATACTCCTTATAGAGCTGCCATGCCATCTAACAGATCATTTTCTGGCCAAGAATACAGTAAGACTTTGTATCTTCTGTGGAATCTGTAACTGAAGATGCCTGAAAGAAAACAAAATCCTCAAGAGATGAATATTTGGGTAAGTAAATCCATTTGGTATTGCTGGTAGGGTCAAAGCCATTTTATGAGGGTGTGTTCTTTGCTTCAAATGTGTTCCTTTTTCATTTCATTGGGAAAAGCATCCAAGTTTGTGAGTGCTGATTGTGGAGGAATGGAACATTCCTGAGAGCAGTCTGCTTACATTTCAAACTGCAATTGGTGTGCTTAATTAGGAGTTAGAATCATGTCAAGCCCGAGGTGCTGCCCAATCACTTTCACCCGCCCCTCACCCAAGTGATAACAAAGCTCATTTTCATTCTACAGCTACAATGAAATAAAACATCACTGTTTGTGTTAAATGTAGCTTTGGGGGATTTTTGCAGTTGTTTGTCATTATTATTGTCCTAAAACACATATGGTGCTGCCAGGCTGCACAAAAAGAAACATTTGGGAAACATTTTAGTTGCAAATGGAACAGAGAGTGATGTGTGATGGAGATCTGGCTGTGCTGCCTGATTTGGCCATGGTCCCCTGCCTGCCTGGGCCAAGGCTGTCTCCCCTCAGCTCTGACAGCTGAAAGCATTTGGTGCAAGAAGAAGGAATAATCCAACAGTTAAAACTGGAAAAAAATTGCTGTCTGCAACAATCTGCACAGAGTAAGCAACTAACTGTTTCCTGATTCTACAGCAAACCTGACAGGGTCAGGACCTGAACAACCACAACAATTATTAATTGCTCTCTTCACTAAATTGTCATTTATAGATTTAATTGCTGATGATTAATTTCCCTCGTGTGTTTGGGACAAATGTCTAGGACTTGTTTCTTCATACTCTTAAACTTGTATTCACTGGATGTCAAAATCTACACTCCAAACTGCTGTTCTATGCTCAGAGCCAATTATCTTCCCAGGTGTGACTTTAAAAAGCACAGATAAAAGGGCTTTTGTGCATTTTTTAATGTTTTGCATTGAGAAAATATTGTATATGTGGTATCTACAGCTAAAGAAAGAGAACATGTTAATAAGAATGCCAGTAAATAAAATTTAAAGGCCAGAAATGTTATAAATGAATATTATAATTGTTTTGAGGCTATATCAGATATCAAGGATAAGAAGGTATTTTATTAAAAGTAATTGTATTTGTGATGGTATGAATATGAAAAGTAGAAGTTGTAATTTTTGGTCTCAAGGGAGATGTGACATGGTATACTCAGAAAAGATAGCCTTGAGGGTAGAAGTTGAAGGAAAGTTTAAAAGAAAGTTTTAAAAATCTGGTGGCATATTAAACTAAAATGAATAAAAATTTCCCAGCATATTTTCTGACTAAAAAGAATTAGAATAAATGCCTCAAAATCCAAGTCTTATCTGAAGTATTTAATAATGAGAATGTTTGTGCTAAGGGCCAACACACCCAAACTAACATTACACATTTAATGTCATTGGAGAGAGTGTCAGAGGCTGACATGTGCCAACAAAATACCATCAGGCCTGCATCAAAAGTACCCGAGGTATTTGTTTGACTTTTTAAGGCCAGTCTGATGCTGAGTTCCAATAAAATGCAGGTCTAAAGCCATGTGAGGCACACAGTTGTCCTCCTGAACTCAGTGACAGTCTGGAGTCTCTTCCCAGTGTAACAAAGCTTCTCCTGCAGAGCAGCCTTTAGGTTTGGGAGGGGACCTGGAAATCATGGCTTCCACATTGATTAAGAAGATGAAGATATTATAAGAAAACTGAAGCTGTTAAAATGCAGAACAGCTAAATAATTTATAAATTGCCATCTCTGCAGCCTTTATTAGGCAATTAAATTCATAACAATAATACTTTCATCTGAGATGCCACATTTGTCTTCAAAGGGTCTGACACTGGCGTCACATGGTAGAATGCTTAACTACTTCTGTCTGTTCCCTGTTACTATTTCAGGAGCCTTAATTTCTTGTCTTACTCCCATGATCTGACAGGATAAGTTACATCTCTGTTGCTCAGCTGTTAAGTGTATTCCCCCTGCTAGAAATTATTTATTTTACTGGCACATGGTATATCATCTGTCATGTCCAAGTGGAGAAAAGATCTTCCTCCAATGTCTTTCCTGCTCTTTAATCTTTTTATGGAAAGCTCCAGCTTTCCCTTCAGACTGCTGAAGAGAATGTTTGAACCATTCTTTAAAGCTGAAGAGTTCTTTCCCCCATCACCACATTGGATGCACAGGAGCACTTCTGTGTGCTTTGGTTTCAGCACTGAAAGTTGAATATGAAACTTTTTCAGGTGTCTTCAGTTTAAATGTAGTAACTAAAACCTGAGCTGGATATGAGAAACAGATCAGTTCAGATTTTTCTGGAGTTCTACTAGAATTAAAAATCAAATAATTTTAGATGTGTAACATATTAGAAGCAACCCAGACTTCTTACTGATACTATGACATTAGTAGTATCATGCTAATGAAGGCTTCAATGGATTTGAAGATGTTTTCTTGCTTTTATTCATGAAACAAATGAAAGATTATTTTGTCTAAAGGCAAAAGATATCCCAGAGATCTGCTTAATTTTTTTGGTGGAAGTTTTGGTGATAATCTATTTTCAATACTAGAATTTTCTTCATAATACTGTTAAAATCCCTATAACTGTTAGTCTCTGTTGTAATAATAATGATTTTGCACATTGTGACATGCTAAGGACATAATATATTCAGGATGTTACTAAAAGGCCTATCATTCAAATAGTACTAAATTCCTGGGCAAATTAAATTAAAATTTGGTTGGATTTTCCTATCCCCTTGTGTGTTTCTTTGTTCCCTGTGATTCTGTTTTTAAGTTGCTAACAGTGGGAATTGCTATTTAATGAAATATTAGCCTGGATAAACCATTTGTAGTATTTTATAATTTAAGAGTGCTATATATAGATCAGGGGCTCTCTATGGTCTTTGTCTTGGCTGGTATTTTTGTTTTTAACTCTTATTCCCCAATACACAACTTGATCGAATATATGATCTATCCTTTATATTTTATTATAGATTGATTAATTATACATATAAACAAAATATTTGCATTCCAGTTCAATATCACCACCAGCTAAAAGGTATCTTTCTTTCCTAAACCAATTGAAATGTATTATAAACCTTCAACTCTTCAGCAGAAATTGGAATGACTCTGACACCTGTAATACAGATGTTTGAGCAGTTAATTTAATTAAATATGGCCAAGACATATTTTAAAAACCAGGTTACAGAAAAGGTACAATCCTTAGTTTATAGTTGCAGTTGCTCACAATGGATACGATTTTTCCAGGCACTGTTTTATTTTTTAAAGTAAAATCACATGTAAAATCACGTGTAGAATCTCAAACAAATCAGAAAATGCTAAAACAACTGGGAAGAAACAAATCAATTCATTGATATTTCATAAAATATTAGCCTTGTCCAATTTTGACACAAGTGAGTAATTGCTCTGTTTTATGTAATTTTCCTTTTTTAGTTCTCTGTGATTAGTAATTTTGTGTGATTTAGTTTTAGTTTTGTGTGATTTAAGTTTGAAACTCAGTCAAGCAGATTGTTACTCTCTTGACTGCAGGGATTGGTTGTGATGTAGTGATTTCACACAGTGTTTGGGCATTCCCCAGGTGGAAACCTGTGGCTGCAGACTTTGTGGCAAAATCCCTGCATTATTTAAGCATGTCTTTGGCCTTCTGTTGACATCACTAGGTACAAAAGTACCATTTCTTTCAAAAAATTACGATCATAAGTGCTTATCTAAATCAAAAGTGAACTTGGTCAAGCATTATACTTGCTAATTTTGCACAAACAAAAAGAAATGAAACAGTACAGAGATTAAAAATTAATTTTTTTTTTAATCCCAGTCTTTCCTTCTCTTGCATTTCTGTAGGTTTTTACAAACTAACACCAGAAGTTCCCCTGCTTCATGAAAATGTGATCAGATTGTCCATGGATATTTTGAATGTCCCATCCCTGGAAGTGTTCAAGGCCAGGTTGGAGCACCTGGGATAGTGGAAGATGTCCCTGCTCATGGCAGGGGGTGGGACTGTATGACCTTTAAGATCCCTCTCAACCCCAGCCATGCTATAATTCTGTAATAAATGTTTTGCTGATTACGTAATGGCTACACAAGGCTAAATTTAGCTTAGTCTGACATCTCATTCCAAGAGAAGAGACTACTGGAATTTTAGGGAAAGAACACATCATAGCTAGGGTCACGTTTTCCCAGCTTCCAAGAAATGTGTGTGTCTTGTACAAGATTTTGCAAACAGATAGTGTTTGATAGTTAGTACCAATCTCTGTCCCCTGAGCTTCTGTAATCCCTCTTTGAAGCCATATAACCTTTTATCTTCACATCTTCATGTGTTGGTGGCATAAGTTCTTTGGTTTGATGGTTCCCCTGAATAAACCCAGGTTCCTGTGTTTTGAGGAAGAACACACATCCATTTGCTCTTTGCATCCCTAGCAACTTTCAGATCTCCATTATATTCTCTTCCCAGTCTTTTTACTAGGAAGGAGAAATTATGTAACCTATTTAATTTCCCATCACAGTGAACCTCTTGCATGCTTCTGATCACAGCAGTTGTATTTGTCCAGACTTATTCTAGCTCTCCATTAAACCCATTTGCCAGGTAGTGAAAATAAAGAAAAAGTCACTCAGCAATTCCTTGACAGAGCCAAGCAGAGTGTAGACTTCAGAATCATTCTTTCTAAATATGTTATATATTTGGAAGAAATGCAAAATAAGCACCAGTTAGGGCTTTGCCTGCAGTCTTCAATTTGTAATTATGCCCTGTTGGGGTAGATTAGATACCTAATTTGTATTCTGATCACTGGGGTAGACATACATTTCATCAGGATTTGGAGTTTCTGTGGTCTGGCATCTGGTTACTCAGTGAGAAAATAAAGCTATGAAAGTTAGAATACCCCTAGGAGTATCAGCAACATCTGCTGAAGTGAAATAGATGCATAGCCCAGGTGAAAATTCACAAAGTGCCCTATTATGAATAACAAGACACATTTCAAAGATTGTATTTACACTGGCCTAATGTCTTCTTGGTGATATTTAATGTTCTGTAAAATAATGGTGTAGTACACAACAAAACTAAACAAAGGAGTAGCAGTGCCCTCAAGGAGAAGCAGATTGCAGAGTAAATCTCAGACACCAAAGGAATGCATTTGGAGGAGACTCTATTGAGATTAACTTTTTTTAACTGTACTGCTTATGTATTTTCTCAAAAGACATAAACAGACAATAAAGGAGCAGCATTCTGGAGGCCATAAACTGAATTAATACCATTAACCCATGCAGTGTTTTTTCATCTGAGTGTGTAGAATGAACCACACTGAGCAGCGTCACACATCTCTGGGATATCAATGCTTCTGGTCTTTGAGATGATCATGCTGTAAAATTAAAAAACAATAACTTTAAACAAACTTTAGAATATTGAGCTCAGTATGAAGGGAGGTGAGAACAGTGGCTTTATTGTGCTCCTGGTACTGCAGCACTGTGCCAGCAGTGTGCCACTTCATGTGACACAGGTCACTCAGGTGACACAGGTCACTCAAGGCAAGGCACTCCACGTGAGCTGCTGGAGGGCTGGTGAGTTCCCAGTCTCAGTTCTGAACCATTCCCAACATCCCAGTGCTCTGTTCATCTCCCTGTACTCTCCCTGCCAACAGGGTCCTTCACAGTCCTCTTTTGTAATATCTACTGGGTTTCTAGTGCTGAACATCGTTGTGCAAGAAGAGCTGGATTTACATTCCCAAAAGTATTCAAGTACCTCCTGCACACCTGCAAGGCCAGGTTGACAGACTGTTGATGGCACATTTGTTACACCCACAGCCAGGCAGTACAGTCAGATATCACACAAATGTGGATCCTGGGTTTTGGACATGTCTCCATCCAATGGCAGCTCCTCTAGTGAGGAGCAGTGTGCTGAGTATTTGGTGTCAATTACCTCTGAGCAACAAAAGTCAAGTAAAGCTTTACAGGACCATTAAGCACCCCATGGAGGAAAACTGGTCAAACATGAGAATGTTTTACATTTATAGCAAATGTAAATTTACTTTCTAAAGAGAATTAAAAGTACAGTTGTCTCCATAATTTGCTGTCAAACCACTTTGGAAAGGTTTAGCACGCACAGTGTGGTGAATACCAAGTTGATCTTGCATAGATGAGATTTTGAAAATATCTTTTTTTTTTTACTTTTAAATGAGTGAGATGATTAAGAGCAGAACACTGCAGACCATTTCTGTTATCAGAAAAGCAGACCTGCATGTTACAGGTGTCCAGAAGTAATTTGCTCAGCATCAGAGGACATAATTAGTTACTGCAAGTTTGTAATAATTGCAGCTGTCCTGTCAGAGAAATTTTAAAAAAACAAAGCCTCAAATACTTAAAATATAAGAAAAAATCAAAAGAGTTATACCTGCTTCTCACTCTGCTGTGGTCTCAGTTATAGAAATTCCTCTTGTTTTCCTATGATTATTGATCATATTTTCCTAGACTTGTTAAAATTCCATCTGCAATTTATGTGTCCTGATTTGAATGATTCAAATACACATCAATGCACCCTCTGTGTGACTTACTGCATTATTTTCTGCAATTGTCTGGGCACAAATTTACCTGTCCAACACCTTGATACATGCTTGAGTTCATATTGCTACAAATACTTGGATTTTGATAATTATTTTATTTTATTTTATTTTATTTTATTTTATTTTATTTTATTTTATTTCTACTATTACAAATACAGCGCGCAAAATACTTGTCTCTGATGAGAACAGATTTGGAGGAGGATAGGATTTTTAGGAGGGAGAACAAGTAATTACTCTATACCTGGTAAGTGTGTTAGAAACTTAATTTTGATTTCACTAAAGTTTATGAGTGGTTTATCACTGAATTCTTGAGGATTAAGAAAGAGCTAGACCCAGACTGAAAGTTTTTAAAAATCTCAAACTCTAATTACTTTTGTGTGGCATCTACAGCAAAATTCTGCCATTGGATTATTTCTGAGTTAACTCAGTAGTGTCCCTGAAATACCATATAATTTAGCTCCAGTTAATACTGCAACTAAAATTCCATTTATTTTGTGAGGCTTTTTCTTTTCTTTTTTTATTTTTTATTTATGTTCTTATTTTATTTTAGTTCTAACATGTATTCCATTCAAAGAAACCCATAATTTTTAATTAAGTATTAAAATCACATTAAGGAAAGCAAGTACTTTCAAAGCAAAATATTTTTGCTGCAGGGAAAATAGATTATTTATCCTTTAAGGAGGGGGGAAGATAAATATTTCATAGTGAGATAAATATGTTCCTCAGTACTTAATCTTTAACATGTACTAAAACCTAGGGGATTACAAGGGGTTGCATCAGTATTCAGTTTATTACTGTAAATATTTTGTACCATGAAAATGCAGTTTGTGCTTATTGTTTAACTTGATTCTATCATACTGACTTTTACATAATGCAAAATAAATGTGGATTTTAACTGGAATGTGGTAGTGGTTGGACAGAATCCCAAGCACAGGAGTCCAGCTCTGTTCCATGTTGCTCAGCCTGAGCATGGGCATTATAAAGGTTTTTTCCTGCTTTTTGCCCTCCATCCAAATGTATTGGCAAGTAAAGCAATATCAAACACACCAAAAGCAGAAAATACTTTCAATTGTTGGAAGGTCTTTCATTCAAAGTAAGCTTGTGCTTTTAGATGCTTGTCATCCTGACAGGCCTCTTATTTTCTGTCTTGCAGTGAGACAGATTGTATCACAGCCTGCCATAAAGATAAGGAATGCAGGGGCAACAAAAGACCAAAATATGGGACTTAGATTATTGATGCACTTAGAAATCTATTTTTTTCCTGTTACAGTCAAGGTGAAATGGATAGGTTTCCTAGGAAGGGGCCATCCTGAACTTAAAGCTTCTTCTCCCCATACCTCTGCACCTGACTGCTGAAGCAGCCAGTTTTGATTGTTATTCCCTAAAAAAAAAAAAAAGTAGAAATAAAAATATGAAACAGCTTATTAAATCAATGTTTATATGTGTTCTTTCAAGGAAACAGTGTCATAGTATTTTTCCATACCTTTTTTTTGTTATGCTGCTTTTTGGATATTAACAAGTTCCTGTTTACAGCTCCAAGTCCCTAATTAATCACAATGACAAAAATAATCTTTCTGTGCAGGCAGGATTTACCAAGTGGGACTGCTCAAGTCTTCTTCATTACATCCAGCAGCTTGCAAAACCAAGCTAAACCAAACTTTCTCTGCTATTCCCAAGTGCTTTGGGTTTTTGCATTACTTGAAATTCCTTGGCACTTCAGGAAGTGTGGATTCTGTCTGGGAAGGTGAGCCTGGAGATTGCAACTTCACACTAAAATGTGGGATTTTGGTGCAGTACATCTGAGTCAAACTGAGCAGGAGAATATCAGTGCAAATGAACTTGCTGCTATTCAATTAAGTGAAGTACAGCTTCCCTCAGATAGAAATCCAAGGGGAAAAGTGGAATTTTACAACCTTGATAGAGATGTTCACCTTCTGCCATGATATGTTGTCTTCATTCAATCCCAGAGAAGGTCACCATGCATATAGAAAAATGAAACCAGGACTTTGGTAGCTTTAATTCAGAGCTTCTTCATGGAAAATATTCAATTACAAGTAGGTATTTCTAATGCAAATTGATTCACCTTCAACTAATCACTAAGAAGACAATTCTAGGTTGCCATAAACCCAAAAAAATTATATTTTAATAGCATTATACTCTGAACTCTGCAGTCTAGTGTTGTCTATTAATTGTGCATAACTACTTTTGCAGTTCAGATCTCACATACTTATTGTATTTAGAAGAATAATAGATAATTTACTCTGAAATTTCAGTTTTCTGGCATCTAAGAGACCAAAAATAAAGAAAACACAAAGATGCAAAAGGCTTGAAAATGAAAAATATTAATGAAATAAAATCCAAACATTTGAAATCAGAAGTCTTCAGATATCCTTTGGGCTTAGTTTCTCATTGTCTGTGTATAAAACAAATAAATTTTTAAAAATTGTGTGTGTATTTCCAAGGACAGGCTAAGAGACAACTTTGCTTTCTTTGCAGCTGGAATGTGTGTTACTCTTTATTATAAGTCAAATTCTGTGATTAGTTCTAAGTTTTGACCCAGATTTAAAAGAAGATAAATTTCATACTTGAATCAATAAATATACTTCCTGGAAAGCATTGTCTCATTTTAGTATATTCCTGTCTTTTAGGTAGGTCATCACAAGAGAATTATTCTTGTTATCTCTTTCATGAAAGAGAAATAGCTTATCTGAGCACAGATGTGATATTCTCATGAAAACAGTGCCTAAACCAGCAAGTTTGACTGCTGTCATGTCTAAATAAATTGAAATTATCTGTTTCCCTCCTATGTGGTGATTGGGTGGAGCCAATTTGCAGTTGACTGTATAAGACCTTGAAGATGTGTTAAAAGTCCCTGAGCAGCCTTGTCCTCTCAGTTGTGTTAGTGGAAAGTTGGGATGGCATTTCCAGAGGCACTGGAACTCTGCAGATATAGAGTTATTAAGAACAAGAGAAGTTTTACAATCTTTAAAAGACAGTAAAATGATAAGAACAAGGATTTGCATTTGTCTGGAAATCAAGGTGGGTTCCAGTTCGTAACATGTCTTTCAACTGAATGACAATCTTCCCTTTGGACAGCTCTTATAAAATTTAATTCATTTGAAACCTCTTGCCTGAAAATTGGAAAACCCAAAACCCCTCTTTATCAGTAATATTTATGGACAATTTACATATGTATTAAAAATATGTTTAGTGTATATTATCTCATAGATTTCACTCCACCAAAGTAAAGGGGATCACAGTTTTCTTAACCTTTTGGTAACCTCATTACTTCTACAAAATCATTTCTCCCTAATTTATTTCATGAAGAGGAATTGAAAGCAATTGGCATGATTGAAGATGTGGAAGAAAAGGAGCTGGCACAGCAATATTGAAAAGTCATATTTCACATTTATCTCTTCAGCGGTTCCCTGCATTTTGTCACTGAGCACAACTCGGGAAGTGAAGCAAATCCATATCCCTTGCCCAACAAAACTGAAGAGAGATAACAGCTGCCTTACTTCACTGTGAGAAATCTGGAATCTGGTGCAAAATGTGATGATGTGAAGGAAAAAAGAAATACCATGGCAACCTGCAGTAATTTAGAGATATGGAAGAGGCATATGGGAGGGTGCCAGTTCCATGGACTAAAGCTCATGAATCCCAAATTACCCATAAATACCTAATTGTGTGTCATAGCAACCAAGGGGACTTTTCTTAGGGGTTACAAAAAACTGAGTAATTATATTTTGGTTGCTAATAGCTTTAAACAATATGTTATGCTCACCAACATTTATTTGAGAGAAGTATGTGTTATTTATCACATTTCCCTGAAGGACCCATTAATGCTGTTAACTGTAAGAAACTGCAAATAATGAACGTGGAAAACACACAAGTTATTCCAAAGACAAATAGAAATTCATGCAGCCAGGCAAAGAGAAAGGATTACCTGAATTTTGCTTAATAATCATAAGTTTAATGATCTCTACTCTTCTCAGATATAAACTTTCATTTATGCAATATATTTATGGCCTCTTTCTTATTGTCTTCTGATAAAAAAGGTGCTGACAAATTTAAGGGCAGATAAGGAAGGCAGTTTAGTCCTCAGAATGCTGAGCTAATGAGCTGGTAAAGCATTTTCCACTAGATTTGGAGAGAGGATGAAAAAGTAATTCAAGATGCAAGAAGTGATATAACAACTTGTTAATTTACCTAGAGGACTTACTTGCTTCCTTTTCCCCACCAAAAGTCAATTTTTACTGGCACCTTAATCACGGATCAAGGCAAGTTACATGATAAGTGAAAATAATTTCAAACAGGAAATTTTAGAATCATAAAGTGGCTTGTGCTGGAAGAGACCTTAAAGCTCATCCCATCCCACCCCAGCCATGCAGGGACCCCTCCCAGTGTCCCAGGCTGCTCCAGCCCCAGTGTCCAGCCTGGCCTTGGGCACTGCCAGGGATCCAGGGGCAGCCACAGCTGCTCTGGGCACCCTGTGCCAGCCCTGCCCACCCTGCCAGGGAACAATTCCTAATTCCCAATATCCCATCCAGCCCTGCCCTCTGCCACTGGAGCCATTCCCTGGCTCCTGTCCCTCCAGCCCTTGCCAATTGTCTCTCTCCATCTTTCCTGCAGCTCCTCCAGGCCCTGCAGGGCCCCCTGAGCTCAGCCCAAAGCTTCTCCTCTCCAGGTGAGCAATGCCAGCTGTGCCAGCCTTTCCTCCAGCAGAGCTGCTCCATCCTCTGCTCATCCTGTGCCTCCTCTGGGCTCTCTGCAGCAGCTCCAGCTCCTGGCTGGGCTGGCCCAGGGCTGGGGCAGCTCTGCAGGTGCTCAGGGTCTCACCTGGGGGCAGAGGGGCAGAATCCCCCTGCCCTGCTGCCCACGCTGGCCCAGCCCACGGCAGGGGGGTTTGGGGTCCCAGCTCTGCCCCACAGATCCCCAGAGCCTCTCCCAGGGCTGCTCCAGCTGCTCAGCCCCAGCAGGGAGGGATCCCAGGCCATGGATAGATCCCAGGGAATGGAGGGATCCCAGGGCATGGAGGGATCCCAGGGAATGGAGGGATCCCAGGGCATGGAGGGATCCCAGGGAATGGAGGGATCCCAGGGCATGGAGGGATCCCAGGTGAATGGAGGGATCTCTGCCCTGACCCAGGTCCAGCCCCAACACTTGGCCTTGTTAGACCTCAGGAGATTCCCAGAAGCCACTACTTGAGTTTTCTAGGTCCCACTGCCCCCTCAGCTCCTTATCACCTGGAAATAAAATCAGACCAGAGAAGAAGTGGATATTAAGGTTCATTTGTATCTTTTAAATCCCTTATTACACAGTTTTCACAGCTTTAGTCAATTATAACAGACAAATTAATAATTATCTCAGTGTCCAGTATCAGCTAAGGCCAGATGCTTTTGTGCTTTCATGAATCAGCTGCCTTGAGATGGAAAGGTGAAATAATGGTACTTTTAATTCAGTAAGTGGAATTGTCAACACCCCAGTACTCACTCCTGCTGCTGAACATGGAGACCAGATGAAGGGTGAAAACCCATGTGAACTGGGGGAAGTTGAGGAGATTGCTGCTACAGGAGATTTTGAAACTGAACTTCATTCTCTGCTGCACCTCAGTTTTTGAGAAATGATCCATTCTTCCTGTTCCTCTGTGGGCTTTTGGAATGCTGCTCCTGTTTTTAAAGTCTTCAGTTCTGGTTCCATTGCCTGTGAAATCTGTGTGTTCAAACATTGGAAGCAGTGTTGACATTTTCAAAGAATACTTTAGTACTTTTAAGTCTACTCATGTCCTTGTCTGATACATCTTAAAGCTTTAATTAAGAACGTATAGCTAAGGCCAGCTTTATTATAAACACAGGAGATCAAATTCTCATCATTAGTGTTAGGCTCTAAAAAAAGATCAAAAGGAGGCAGATGTAATGCTCAAAATCAGAAAACATTGTATTAATCTGTTTTACTGGGTAAGGCACAGGTTCTCACCACAGACAATTAGAAAATAATTTGTATGAAACTACTTAGCTGGACTTCAGCAGGGCTGTTTTCAGATATAGACTTTGCAGGTCACTGAGGAAGCCCTTATTTTATTGAGTGCATCATTATTAGCATTACTATGTGTAATACTTAAGTAAGTTATGTCCAGAGGTGTCAACTCTTGAGTTTCCCCAGCCTGTTGTTTCCATGAGCCATGCTGGGATTCCTCACCCTGTGTTTCTGTCTGCTTCAGTCTGACACTTAGCAACTTTTAGCATATGTTTGTGAATGATTATTTCTTGTCTCTCTGAGGAGATGCTACAGAAAGTGTTTATGTGCTAAAGGATTCCTCACTTCTCCCATATAGTCTGTGCTATACCTATGGTAAAAGAATATTACAGTAATTATTTTGACTATTATGAGTTTCTCATTTTTGTTATATTGCTATTATATTCTTCCCATTACATTTTCAGGATAAATTAAACTGAGCCTACAGACTTTCTCCATGATCTTCTCTTCAGGTGAAAGTCCACTTTCACCTCATCAGAAAATGAATATACATGTATGTGTGCTGTACCTAAGACTGAAAGGATAATTGCTTCCACTTGCCTGACCATTGGTTAAAGTTATTTGCAGAGTTACAGGCTGTTCCTGTGAATGCTGAGAAGAGATTAGAGGCATGACTTTCATCTGAAAGGTATTCAGGTTGTTTATGGGGAGGCTTGTTTCAATCTGTTTTGCAGATTTGTCTTTTTAAAATGTCATATTCAAGAACTTCCTCAGTCTTTGGGCAGACTGCAAATGCTTCGTGGAGTCTCTAGAACTCACAGAACAGATGAAGATGTACATAACAGCTTTGAATTTAGTTTCCACACCTTGTTTTATTTTAAAGACTTTTGACTTCTGTTGAAACCTGCTTTGTTTCAATTACTGTATAACCATAATGAACAGCTCCTGTCTGCTCACATCTCTGTTCACTTTACTGTTCTTTATTCTTCCTGTGCCCTTGGGTGGCTTTCCCCATGTGGCCAGATTCATATCAACACTTGTGATTGAAGCACATTCATTGCTTTGCAGTCCAATGCTCTTTTTGGCTTGGAGTTAAATGACTGGGATTTGAAATCAATCAGGCTCCTTCTCAGAAGTTGTTCAGCACTGGTTAGGTCATGTTCCTTGGGCATAATAAGGCACTGAACAAGGTACAGTTAAATGGATTTTTAAATCAATAAATACAAACCAAGACCCAATGCAATGTCACAATTTTTTTCCTTCTACCTCTTTCTTTTTAGAATAAATATTGATGAGAAGCATTTCAATAACAACTTTTCCAATGGAGGAAATCTTCCTGATGTCCAACCTGAACTTCCCCTGGCTTGAGGCTGCTTCCTTTTGTCCTGTCTCTTCCCCTGGAAAGAGCCCAGGCTCCACCTGGCTGTATACTCTGTTACTTTTCAAATTTTTTTTTAACTTCAGGTTTGTTTGGAAACAATCCTTGGCTGATGCACAACATCAGCACAAAGTGAATTTGGTGACCATGAAATAATTAAAAGTAAAATAATGTAGGCTAAGGCATTTTACTTAGAGAAGTAAAATAATTCCCAAGATTACTGCACTTAACTTTATTTTCTCATACTCAGTGTAGACAGCTCCAACTGTGTTGATTTGCTGCCAACACTGTTTTTGCCATTTCAGCATCTGGAAGCCTTGCTGTTAAATAATCAATATTTATTATTATAAAATGGAGAAACATTTACTAAACTTTCCTTGGAGGTTTTCCTGACATGCCTTTGACATCCCTTTGTTAATGAAAACTCTCTGGACTGTTTTCAAAATTTTTCAATGTATTTGCAGAAAGGAAGAGAGCAGGAGAAGAGGCATTTCTAGTTCCAAACTTCTCAAAATTAACCAGATAGAATAAATAGTGTTTAGCAAGTAAACATATTGAATTCAGGGTAAGATATTATGATATTACTTCTCTTAAAGTTCTTCAACTTTTTTTTTTTGGTGATCAAAGGAACTGAGTACTGCTCCAATACCAACAGAAGTTCATGGGAAAAATCCCCTTTCCCAGCTGTTAAAACCAGGTGGGACATTGTTCTTTATCTTTTCTACAACCCATCCTTCCTCCAGGAGATATCTTCTGTTAATGGGCCACTGAGTTCCAGTGCATGACTGATAAAATTACACCATTATTCCCATTACCTTGGGAGATGCTCCAACCAGGGGGAGGAGCCAAGTATTTCCTACTTGGATAGAATCTGAGATTTGGAACAGCACAATCAGCCTTTTTCCACTGGATTCTCAGAGGAAGACCAGACCTTTCTACACCATCATTGGACCTTCAGAAGAAAACTACGATCTTCTACATCAGCACTGCTTCAACACAATCACATCTGCCACTGCAGGAGAATGCAGCCACCATTTATTGGGACTGCTGCCAACACCCTGACTGACAGTGTCAGATTGGATTCTGACTTCAGTGGTTTTGTACTCCTGCATTTATTTTAATTTTCCTATTAAATTGTAGCTCTGACTTGGAGTCTCTCACTGGTTTGCTTTCAAACTAGTACAAGTATTTCCATAGGATTATCATAGAATCATAAAATGGTTTGGGTGGGAAGAGAACCTTAAAATCCACCCAGTCCTACCTCTCCTGCTGTGGGCAGGGACACTTTCCACTATACCAGCTTGCTTCAAGCTCCATCCAGCCTGGCCTTGGACATTCCAGGGATCCAGGGGCAGCCACAGCTGCTCTGGGCACCCTGAACATTTTGCAGTGTCCTTATATTCACCCATGGGGAGTATTTGGTGGCCTTAACATGTGACCAGTGGAGGTGAGTTTTCTTCAGAATTAAAATTCTGATTAGAGGGTTCTGGCTGGCAAAGCAGGTAATTTATGAGAGTGTAAAACCCCATGTTGAACTGTAAAGCTTTAACAAACGCTCCTCACAGATGAGGAACACAATTTCTTGAGAAGCATTTTGCAGGTTTTTCCAAATACTTCAGCATAGGAACATTTGCTGCCTCCCTCCCTAGTCACAGGTGTACAGCACTGGGATTAATTGTTCTCAGGCTAACTCCTGCACTCACAATCTTCTCTTTTAAATCTGTACTTACAGAGCAATCCCAGCTGAATTCGCCACGAGTAGGAAAATTTCCTACAGGGAGCTCCTGCTAATTCAAGTGACTCCAAATAGCTCATTCAAAACAATTGTATTGTTTATTCACCCAGAAGAACACAGGAAGGCCTATTCCTCTGAGAATTATGTTAACTTTTCCAGTTTGCTGGAAGTTTAAGAAGCTCAAGCTTGACCCAAATACTTTGAGTTCATAGCTAGGAGACATAGCAGCTCTTTCCATCCAGAAATTTTGATGGAATATGGCTGTGCATCCATTCCCCTTCCCAGTTTGGGGTTGCTCTGAGAGAGAGACTGATGACCCTGAGAGATGAACCACAATCAATTTCTGCCAAAAACTGGCCAAAAAGTTTAAGAAAATGCACAATGGCTGAAAAAAAAAAAAAAAAAGTGGTTAGTTTTAGTTTCTTATCAGGTTTTTTGTTAGCAACTTAAATTTAGAATTAGGAGTGCAAAAGCATCTTAGACACAGGATTTAATCTACTCTGATTACTGAAATGATGTTTATTTTATTGAAGAGAAGGTAGAGGCTTATGTCAGGATAGTTTTTTAATTTTTAATTATAAACTTCTGAAACACTTCTAGGCATTTTTACTGCAATTTTGTGCAATGAAGGGCTTGGATAAAAGCAAATATTGTGGTTTACTCTTCTCCCAGAGTTCACAACCTTTAGGACACATGGATATGTGTTCAATCAGGAGTCTGTGCTGCAGTCTGTGCTCTCCTAGGAAATCAGGGCCCCTCCTCTCTGGCAATTCCAGTTTTCCAGGGTTTGAGTCACCCTGACAGCTGTGTCATGCCATCAATCCATCTCCTGCTGCCACGTGGGGGTTTTGTGTCATCCTTCATATACATCCTTTGGCTCCACTATTACACTTAATTGTTTGATTTGATTTGATTTTGCAACCCTAAAGTATTAAAGGTGCCAAATTTCAAAACATGACTGACAATACCAAGTGTAAACTCCTTGAAAATATTGTTTCTTCTAGAGAGCTCCTTTTTATGTTAAATCCTATACCACCCACCAGCTTTTCTTTCTCATTTTGGCTAAGATCAACATTATTTAAAAAGCAGTGCTTTTTAAAGTTTGGGAGTGAAAACTAATTTCATTTTACCATTTTATATATTTTTAAAATTTTTTTAAAAAGGTGCTTATCTTTTCTTCTGTCTTCCACACACAAGTCTAGTGCAAGATAGAGACAGGGAAATAAGATTTCAAAGATGTTTTATCCAGACATACTCTATAGAAAAAAAAAAAAATTTTGTGGTGGATTTGTTTAAGCTGACTTGATAAAAGCTGGAATTGGTGACAAGATGATTTTATAAAACCCTTGCTAACAAGTGGCAGACATTACCAGTGTGTCAAAACAACACTGCCAGAGGCATTCTGGCATCAGGCTGGACTGGTAACTCCAGTGCACTGAAGCAGCTTTCTGGCAGCTATTTTATTCCTGAGTGCTGCTGATTAAATGCAGCAGCTTCAGTTACTGTTTTCTTTCCTTGCAGACATTTTCATTCACATATACTTTTATTTTTGCTCACAAAGAGAAAGGTAAAGATTTTTAAATTATTAAAAATTAAAATGTAGAATCCTATGTCTCAAATGGAAGTAAACTGGAATTTTTGAATTATTTTTTTCTTGTACACTTTGGCTGCTGTTGTTTCCATTGTGATGCACAGCTCAGGTGCAACTGGAACTTTGGGAATTTTTGGATATTTGCCTTTTGGCTTTGTTCACCTCCTTCAGGAGATCTGTTTATGATCAAAAACCTTAAAACTTCTAGAGGTATGAATATTCCTGTCATTTCAATAGATATAAAGTGAATTTTTCTGAGCGATATGTGATTTTTCTTTTAATAAATAACATTGGACATTCATTTTATTCCTTTGATTTTAGGAATCTGGTGGACTAGACCACAAATGCTATGCAAAACCTTCAATTTTGATCTGAAATAAAAGTGCCATTAAATTTTAAACAGTAGTTTATCCTTTCCCATTTCTGTTCAGGGTGTTGATAATGTCCAAGGATTTCTCCTGTAAACAAAGATTTTGCTATTAAAATTTATACCTCTCCAGTACTCATGAAGAATGATATCTGAAACAGTTGCAAGCTTTAGATTAGGTTTTCAAATTATAACAGATTCCACATCAAAGGTGTGATGCTGGAGTTTACTCACAAAATGTGCTATTTTGATTACATATTTTTAATTGGGGTTTTATTGGTTTACATATCTTTTACATATAATTTTGTTTTGCATATCATTTACATAGGCAAATGGGGGGGGAGAGATTTGTGTAAAATGAGATGAGAATTTGTGTCTGCCAGAGCCTGAAGCTCAAAACCTGAAGCCCTGAGGTTCCTGACAGAAGGGTTTATTGACATTGTTCTCATCCCTGGAAGGACATGGAATGGTGAGTGGTGGATTTTGGGAGTGTGTCTGTGTGCTTGTGTAGACAACTCTGCTCATGATGCTCCAGCCCTAGCTCCTGCAGCACTGGAGCACTGGGAAATATAGAAATTGGGTTATTCAAAGTGTTTAGCTCACCAGAGCTGCTCCCCAAAACTGAGCCAGGCTGCTCTTGAGCTGTTTGTGCACAGTGTGGTGCAGCTACCTGAGCACAGGTACCTGGTGCTGTTTTGGAAGCACCAGTGCAACCCAGACATCCAGAGCAGCCACAGCAGATGCAGGGTGGGTGAATCATTGGCTGGATATTCATGTACCATAGTGTCTCTGGATGTCTGCTTTAGCAATCTGAATTATTTCTCAAAGCTCGTTCAGAACTAACTCAGGGAAGTGCATTAGACAGGTCTGTAAAATATAATTCTTTATGAGTCACCAGGTCCAGTGTCCAGAGAGGGGCTGGAGCGTGTGCAGGGAGGGAATGGAGCCCCAGGAGGGTGTGGGGGAGCTGGTCAGGGGCTGAGGCTGGAGCAAAGGAGGCTCAGGGGCCCTTGTGGCTCTGCACAGCTCCTGCCAGGAGGGCACAGCCGGGGGGGTCGGGCTCTGCCCCACAACAGGGACAGGAGGAGAGGGAACGGCCTCAGGCTGGGCAGGGCAGGCTCAGGGTGGCAGCAGCAGCAATTTCCCCATGGAAAGGGGCTCAGGGCTGGGCAGGGGCTGCCCAGGGAGGTTTGCAGTGCCCAGCCCTGCAGGTGGCACCTGGAGGTGGCACTGAGAGCTCTGGGCTGGGACAGGGTGGGCATGGGGCACAGCTGGGACTGCATGGCCTGGGAGGGATTCTCCAACTTTACTGATCCTGGGATTCTGTTACCTCCGTGGAGTGAATGCAAGAAGCAGTTAAAATCCATGAGGAAATGAAGTCACAGAGGAAACACTGCAGTGAACACAAGACAACGTTTATTTTGTGCAGGTGGACAGGCCTTTGTGCTTAAATGGTAGGACACTGGTAATATCTGATATGTGGCTCCAGATGTTGCATCACTAGTCACTAGTCACAGATTTAAAGATAATTCTTGATATTGCCAAAGGGCCTAATCATCTTCATTTTCCATTCTCATTGCTATTTATGTCAAATGTCCTATTTTAACACTGCACTACATATCTGTGTCCTAAAGTTTATTATATGTGTAAGTACACAGCCAAATGCAAAAGATGTGTCAATTCTGTGGCGTATAAGAAATCCAAAAATGAATGAAATGGACTCTTTATTTGTACTTTTGAATTATCCATTCAAGCATTTTAACTGACAGACTCCTTCTAATCCCCTGACAGCACCTGGAAGGATGCTGGTAGAACACCAAAGGGATGGTAGGAGGATATGACATATGACACTGGGGCAGGATCTGGACTCAGACAAATGAAATCTGTCAGCCAGCTCCTCAAAGCCTGCCACAGTTCTTATCACTGCTTGGTTGAGCTGGCTTGATACACAGACTTATTGTATTATTCAGCTGGTTTGATTTTCCTTTTTATGACAACCTTACCCTGGAGACCATCTATCTCTTTGCAGTGTTGGAGAATGACTCTAACTGAATGATATTTCAATATAATTTATAATCCTATACTGTAAACAGAAGTGATGGTTCCTTCTAACCACTGTGAAGAATTCCAATAAGTACATTGGACTTCTATTTTCTCAAAGGGTTGGGAATACTTTGGAGTTGGGAATTTTTTCATAGCTTAGGGTAGTAAGTTTTATAGCAGAAGAGCTATCAAATACCCTGCAAAGGACAGGAATTTTTTCCATATATGCCCTGGCAGTTAATGGTGCATGTGAACAATCACAGCTGCAACAAATTATTTGCCAAAAATTGAAATGGTAGCTAGTATCAGCTTTCAGCTTAAAAAGACAGCAATGATCAGACATCCTGAGAGGAACATCCCCCACATTGTGCCCATCCATTGTCGAGCAGTTTCAGTTTTTTCTCCTCCCCGTGAGAAATATCCCATTTTCACTCTGATTTCCTTTGGGTTAAACCAACAGAAATAATAATCTTTCAAATAACAAATTTGATTGATCCATTCTTTTTAGCTTTTTAGTTTAGTCTTTTTTTAGGTGGTGGCTGCCCTGGATCCCTGGCAGTGCCCAAGGCCAGGTTGGATGTTGGGGCTTGGAGCAGCCTGGGACAGTGGAAGGTGTCCCTGCCCATGGCAGGTGGTGGAACAAAATGAGCTTTAAGGTCCCTTCCAAGTCAAACCAATCTATAAGACTTGGATTCTCTGGAGTAATTAAAAATAAATTTTAACATGTGTAGTTTTACCATAATCACTCAAGTTTCAAAATATTTTTAAGTATACCATATAAATCTTTTTATGGAGCAGCTTGCACTTCAATGTTTTATTTTTCATCTTATATAATTTAGTTACATGTGTAAAGTACAAAGAGAAGCAATGTACAAAGGCTGTAACTGAAATAGAAATGTATAATATAACTCAATAGTAATCCTATTAAGTAATTCTATTTGCTGATGCAATACAAGGCAAGTCAAAATGCACAGTCTTTTTTGTACACGTCAAATGGCTCTATAATAATTCAAATGCTGACAACTGACATTGTTCTCTGACTGGCAAACAAAGCAACTATTTTGGTGTTTGATCCAATTTTTTTGATTGTGACTATGTTAAATGACATACTGCATCAAACATTTACAAAAAGCAAGGGAAAAGGGGTTTTTTTGTACTATATTCAAATGAACTAACAAGTGCTGGCACATTCACAGGTACCAACAGCTAATCAACAAATGCTAGAAACAACTCAAATCATCCCCTTGCCTAAATTTGGGAGTTTTTGTGGCCAAAGTGCTGCCCCAGCCCTGGGCCAGCCCAGCCAGGAGCTGGAGCTGCTGCAGAGAGCCCAGAGGAGGCACAGGATGAGCAGAGGATGGAGCAGCTCTGCTGGAGGAAAGGCTGGCACAGCTGGCATTGCTCACCTGGAGAGGAGAAGCTTTGGGCTGAGCTCAGGGGGCCCTGCAGGGCCTGAAGGAGCTGCAGGAAAGATGGAGAGAGACAATTGGCAAGGGCTGGAGGGACAGGAGCCAGGGAATGGCTCCAGTGGCAGAGGGCAGGGCTGGATGGGATATTGGGAATTAGGAATTGTTCCCTGGCAGGGTGGGCAGGGCTGGCACAGGGTGCCCAGAGCAGCTGTGGCTGCCCCTGGATCCCTGGCAGTGCCCAAGGCCAGGCTGGACACTGGGGCTGGAGCAGCCTGGGACACTGGGAGGGGTCCCTGCATGGCTGGGGTGGGATGGGATGATCCTTCCAACCAAAACTATCCTCTGATTCCATGGCAGGTGAGAGGTGTATGTATGTCCTAATGTCTCTTTGCTTGATCCTGGTTGAATTAACAAAAGCACCCCCAAACAATCTATTTCCAAAGACCCTATCCAAGCTACTTGCTTATATGTTAAGCACCCAGATGTCACTAAGCTCATGCTGTAATTAGAGAAAAAGAATTAACTTTGTTCCTAAATGTCTGAATTCTCTGATTTAAAAGACTAAAACTCTGCTACGAGAGATTTCTGAGGAAAAGATGGCCATGGAATGCTACAAGGTGGCATTCAAACACCACTCTCAGTAAGTTTGAAGTGATGTCACTCAGGTTTGGAAAAGATATCTCACTGAGGCTCCAAAATGAGACAGATCTCTTGATCATTTGACAGTTATATGTATTTGGATGGCAAAGCTCAGCTGTTAGTAACAGTTACTTGGTCAGTGTAAATCTTCTTTACAGATTTCCTAAAAGACCTTTTGTAGTTTTATGCTGGATTTTTTTCACTGAATTCAGTCAGTGCCAGCTACATGCAGAGTTCAGCAAAACTGTGTTCAGAGATTAAATAATTAATTAGTAAAGCAGAGACTAAATCAACAAGGCTGCTCATTCCCTAAAGATGATGATTTAGATTCAATCTCCTCTCTTTCTCTGCCTTAGACTAACTTTTGAGGCAACAATAAAATACAACCAGAATTTCATCTATCCACAGTTTAGGAATTTTACCTCTTTGTTTTCCTTTGCTGTTCAAAGACATCCCTGAACAAAATGGGGTCATTTTAAGTGGCAAAGCAAAATAAATTAAACTTCTGAAATTCTAGAATTGACGGAGAAAAAGTGACAAGTTTTAATTTTAATTTGATCTGCATAATTTTTCTTAGTTTTTATTGCCTGGTTCAGTACCTGAATGAAAAAAAAATAAATCATTCAAAGAGCTCTAATGATAGTCTCCTTCAGCACTACGATTAAGCCATATTGATCCCTGAAGAAGTACTAACAACTGCACTGCCCAGGAGTGGGAGTAAGCCTCTCAAAATTTGACATTACTAGAGAGAATAATATGTTAAAAATACACAATCCCTGGCTACTTTGTCTGGAGAAGAATATCTCTATAAAAATAAAAATAATTGTATTCTTTCTCAGCCAGAACTTATCAAAGGGAAAGTCTGTGTATTTTTTCTTTTCCATAAAAATCCACGTATCATAAAACAGTTCTTCTGAGGAAAACTATTTGCATCTTATCTGGGAGCACTGGTGCATTCTTGCATAAGCATTCCTTACTTGTGAATAAGCAGCAGCTTCTATAGCCTGAAGTGGCATCACAGCACTATGTGTGCAGCATACAGCAAATAAATCCATTTTATGTCAGGTTTGGGAGGCTTTTTCTGTACTGTTTTATTGCTATCATGGCTTTACCTGTGAAACATCTGAAACAGTTAAATCATTTTTTATGTATGGAAGATTATCATGTGAAGAGGTGCTTTATACAGGATGCTGTAGGGAGGGCACTGAGCATGTCAGGAATATTTGAGACAAGGACAGGACTTGCCCCTGGATCCCTGGCAGTGCCCAAGGCCAGGCTGGACACTGGGGCTGGAGCAGCCTGGGACACTGGGAGGGGTCCCTGCATGGCTGGGGTGGGATGGGATGAGCTTTAAGGTGCCTTTCAATGCAAACTGTTCTGGGACTCTTTGATTCTTGCAGAGATTTACTGGTTCCAGTTCTGAAGACTGGCACAAGTTATTTTGGAGATCAGATCTCCAGATGAAGTTGATTTGATAAGCACAGACTTTCATTCCTCCTTACCCTATCATAAATTTTTCTCTGTCCTCTGAGACCACCACTTAGTTCTGTCCTTTCTTTCTCATCAGATTTTAAATTTTTGAGGCAGGGATCATCCCTTTCTAGTGTTCTTCTGTTGCCTCCCTTTCCTCCCCAAAACTGAGAACACAGTCAGAACATTTTATTTAAAAAAAAAAAAAAAAAAAAAAAAAAAAAAAAGCAACCCAACCTGTAAGAAAGAATGCAGTAGCAAATATTCCCTTTTCAAATAGAATCATTACCATAGCTCAGCTATCCTTCGGCTCCCAGCAGCTGCAAATGGAACAGGGAGATGCTAGTGTTCACTTCCACTGATCTCATTATACAAACCACTAAGAGGAGCAAGGGAATACATTTGGAGAGCTTTCATGTGGTTAAAGCAACAGGGGAAATTCAGCCTTTGATATTCCCTTGTTCAGTATATCTGCATCACTTTGTGCCTGCCCCTCAAAAGGCAAGGCTGAAAAAATATTAGAGGGCTGTTGAAAGGGATTGAAAAAAATGAGAAAAGGCTCTAATTAAAAGGACAAAAATATACTTGGAAAGTGTTTCTCAATGTTTTAAAGTTCAAAACTGGACCACCTATCCAAATCTCCTCATTAAAAGTCAGATCCAATTTTCATGCTGAGAGCTTGATACTGGTTTCTACCCAGCTAGACAAATAGTGCTTTGATTTCTACATTACCAAAGTGCCTAACAGGCACTGACTGATACCTTTGTTTGTGACCTGATGATCTAGGTAGGGTAAAGTCAGCATTCACCATTGCTAATTTGGTAGTGAAAGCTCAGAGGTCAAGAGATTTGTCCACAACTGCCTGGGATGCAAAGCACAGTCCCTGGCTCTGGAATGCCATGTCACCTAACAGAAACCTTTCCTTCATCTTTTCTTTCCTTGATCTTTTCTTTTTTCTCTTTTCTTTTCTTTCTTTTCTTTTCTTTTCTTTTCTTTTCTTTTCTTTTCTTTTCTTTTTCTTTTCTTTTCTTTTCTTTTCTTTTCTTTTCTTTTCTTTTCTTTTCTTTTCTTTTCTTTTCTTTTCTTTTCTTTTCTTTTCTTTTCTTTTTTCTCCTTCCCTTCCCTTCCCTTCCCTTCCCTTCCCTTCCCTTCCCTTCCTCCTTCCCTTCCCTTCCCTTCCCTCCCTTCCCTTCCCTTCCTTCCCTTCCCTTCCCTTCCCTTCCCTTCCCTTCCCTTCCCTTCCCTGATCCAAGCAAACCCCACTTCATTTGTTGGATTTTCTGGCACAGGGGCCATTGTGAGCTGCTCCCTCCACAGATGTTACACATGACCACACCACTACAGATCAGTCCCATTTAGGATTTTGGTGCCAGAAAGAAATCATGGGTTTGCAGGGGAAAATCACAATTGAAGATTCAGGTGAGTGGATGCAGCAGGACACTTAATACAGTTAATAACATTGCAGAGTCAGGGCACTGATGGAGGCTGAGAGCCAGAACAAGGGGATTCTGAGACCTGCTGTCAAGGAGATTCCAGAGAAGAGCACAGATAATTGACATAACTCCTACTTTCTGACCACATTTAAGCTGTGTGATGTTCTTATTAAGCTCAGACTTTTACCTATTCCTAATTTCTTCAGTGAAAGGTGATAAATTCCTTCAGTAGAGCAGGTGAGTCCATGGGTCTGGGCAAGACCCAGCACTTGTGCAGAACCCCAAAGGTTGGAGAATCCCTCCCAGGCCATGCAGTCCCAGCTGTGCCCCATGCCCACCCTGTCCCAGCCCAGAGCTCTCAGTGCCACCTCCAGGTGCCACCTGCAGGGCTGGGCACTGCAAACCTCCCTGGGCAGCCCCTGCCCAGCCCTGAGCCCCTTTTCAGTGAAAAAAAGAGCTATGAAACCTCTCACAACAAAGAATGTACATCTTCCCAGCTCTCAAATTTCTCTGTTAAATCTGTCTTGTCTGGACTGATTTCAATCCTATTCCCTAACATTGATTTCTATTCCCTGCAATTTCATAGGTGCTCAGTAATTCCCAGTTTCTAACTTCATTCTGGGCATCATGGGACTGAAAGCTTTTGTGTACACATCTCTTGCTGTGCTGTAAGTGAGCACAATTTGCACCTGCTTGTGCAGTTGACTGAGCTAAGAAATCTTCTCTCTGTTCTCTTACCTGGAAACCAAAGCCAACCTCTCATGCAAGATGAATCTAAACAAAAGTTTTAGAGTTCTGCTTTCATATCTCACTAGAAATCTATCCTAAAAATTATTTTGCTTGTGGAAGCCTGACTGTAAACTTCTTATGGCTGTAATTCCTGATTTCAGCCAAGTCAACAGAAGCATTTCTCAGTGATTTTTATATTAACAAAGATGTGTAAATTCTAATGGCCAGTTAATTGGAAGCCAGGTTTATATTTCAGTATTCTTTTTGATATACTGAAAATATTCAAAACTACAGGATTCCTCTCCATGTTTTTTAAGGCAATGAAGTTTATTTACATGGTTTAAGTAATGCAGCTACATCCAGGGATGCATTCTAAAAATTCTGCAATTACCAAATATTGTTTAAAAGAAAGTTACAGCCTATATTTCTTTTACCTTATTACTAAAAATAACAGTAATGTTTTCACTTACAGCAGTGCAGAAATTTTGTAGCTTTAATTTTTAAGCTCATCCAGCTCTTACTCTTTACTTTTGTACATGTTGCAGGGTAATATTATTATTCTTGGCTCCGTTTATAGCTTCATGAAAACTATACAACCTACTTTAGTATTCTTTAGTCCTTAACAAGTGAGACTGGGAATTGAGGGGAAATCACTAATGGTTATCTGCCTTTCCTATTTAAAAACAATAATGATGTTCACTCATCCTGAACAAGGACTTTAATTAATCATTGTAGTAATGCAGACTGGAGTCCCAGTGTTACTATCACTGACACATAATAGTAATATTAAATCCTGCTTAAATGCTTTTATTCTGTAAAATAAATCTTTGCATCAAGACCCAATAATTTAGTAAAATTAAAATATAGCCCCATTATTCTATAATTACAAATTTTTTGAGCAGCTGTATTATTTTTAGGCAGGTATTGTTTTTACCCTGTGAGAGCTGACAATTACACTATTTAAAGAATCTGTTTTCAGGCAGTGCAAAAATAAATATATTTTTATATGTATTCTGTCCTTATATATATTTAATTCTTATATTAAGAGACAAATTTCTCCTTCTGTATGGATTTTCACTCAATTTTGCAATGTATATCTAAATTCCACAAAGTGTAGCGTAACCTCCAGGTTTGTTTCTTTGGGTTTAATGGGCATGGGAAGAACCCAACTTTGTGCATTGACTGAAATACAATCTGCACCTTCTATTTAGATATGGCTACTACTATATAGCTAATAGCCTAATTAGATTAAAAGCTACCCAGTGCATCTTTTTCCACGTGAATAATTCAAATGAAATACTAATTAAATTCTTAAGGGAAGCACACAGATATTTTTACTGCTGCCTTGGAGTTCCCATCACTGTGGCCACACACACATCTCCTTGTCCTGTCACATTTCAGAGCATCTCCCAGGCTGGGAATGCTGCACAAGGAGGTGCTGGGCAGCTGAATTCTCTGGAGAACAGGAATCAGTTGTGCAGGGAGTTAACAAACTCCACTTTCCAAGGAAGACAGGAAAAACCAAAGGAAATGCATTTCTGCAGCAGCCTGAAAGGCAAAGGGCCACATTTCATAGGACACTGCCCTATACAGCATCATCTCTTGGAGGCAGAGTGAATATAGAGTGTATTGGGTTGTTTTGGCACCTTCTTGGGCTGGCACTCCACATATATTTATTTTTACAGGATTGGGTTTTATTTTTTTTTTCATCACGCCTTGCCCACAGTTACTCAAGGAAAACTTTGGCAATATTCAACTTTGCTTTCAGGGAAGGGAAGGAAGGGAAGGGAAGGAAGGGAAGGAAGGAAGGGAAGGGAAGGGAAGGGAAGGGAAGGGAGGAAGGGAAGGAAGGGCAGGGAGGGAGGGAAAAAAGGAAGGGGGGAAGGGAAGGGAAGGGAAGGGAAGGGACAGGAAGGGAAGGGAAGGTGAAGGAAGGGAAGGGAAGGAAGGAAGGGTGTAAGGGAAGGGAAGGGAAGGAAGGGAAGGGAAGGGAAGGGGAAGGAAGGGAAGGGAAGGGAAGGGAAGGGAAGGGAAGGGAGGGAAGGGAGAGAGAGAAGGGAAGGGAAGGGAGAGAAGGGAAGGGAGCGAAGGGAAGGGAGGGAAGAGAAGGGAGGGAAGGGAAGGGAGGGAGGGAAGGGAAGGGAAGGGAAGGGAAGGGAGGGAAGGGAAGGAAGGGAGGGAAGGGAAGGGAAGGGAAGGGAAGGGAAGGGAAGGGAAGGGAAGAGCATCCTTGTAGTGTAACAAGAGCAAAGCTCTCTTTTCTATGCTGTCCTCTGTGGACAACCTCCAGACAAATCACAAAAGCATCAGAGCTATTTCTAGTTATCATACTGTTAATTTAGAGCCATCAATAAGTCAGAGAAATGCTTCCTGAATGAATCCATTTAAAGCACACACGATCTGAAAAGATAAAATCCCTATTAAGGGAAATGCATTCAGCAACAGCAAAACATCTCAAATAATCTTCTAAAGAAACAAGTATTTTTGAAGACTTTTTGGGCACATGTTGCAAGGAATAGAAAATAATCTTTGTGGTTCACACTGACCCATTATATTCTGTTATGTGTCTTTCAGAAAAATATGAAGTGCAGCTGAGCTGAAGCTACATCACAATCTCAGTGACCAAGAATTCAAATTTCAAAGGAGATGCAAGCACACAAAAATATCACCAAAAGATATAAGTTCACAAATAAGAAGAAAATAGGCAAATGGTAGAGATAATGTGTTCTCTGCTGAAGGAAAAATTTCAGGTCACATAAAATGAAGGAAAGATGGAAGATTCTGGTGGTAAAATGATTCTTCCAATAGGACATAAAAGATCATTAGGAAGTATTTAAATCAAGGTAATTAATAATTGGTCAAAGAAAACATTTTTTGAAAAACCCTTAATATTCAGGATCCCACTTGGGTATTCAAAACTTCTTTAACTGCAAGTTAAACCATGATGTTGTCATTTTGGCATTGTCCTTCCTTCCAATTAAAAATATTTGCTTCCTTCAGCAACACAGAAGAACTGGAAAATAGAATATGGACAAAAAACCAGAAATTTATCACCACAGAAGCAAGAAATCCTTCAGATATTTAGTATGATCAAGGGAAGGATGTTAGTTATTCAGTAGCTAAGTGGTAATCTCAGACTTGTGTTGGCTCCAAGCAACAGATGCAGTTATCATCCAGTTCTTTTGTTTAATCTTTATGAAAATAGAGCTGAAGTGGAAATTGATGCAGAGAGAGGAAAGGTCAAGGTCTGTTTTCTAGCAGTTTTTAGTGATGGTGTGTCTCGCTACTGATCTGGGAGAAATAAAATCATTTTGACTCTTCCTCCAAGTTTCAATTAATTTCATGGGTTTTATTTCTTGTCTGTGGGGTCGCCTCAGAAGGGGAAGGTTTTATTTGTGTTTCTGTGTGATGGTACTCAAAAATCAACCCTTGAAGTCTTACAAGTTAAGTCTTTTCCTGATTTTACTCCTAATTTGGAAGATCCACATTAAGATTCTACAACTGCTCTCTCAGGACTCCAGAAAATCATGGGATCCCAGAATGGTTCAAGATGAAAAGGACCTTAAATCCCACCCAGTGCCACCCCAGCCATGCAGGGACCCCTCCCAGTGTCCCAGGCTGCTCCAGCCCCAGTGTCCAGCCTGGCCTTGGGCACTGCCAGGGATCCAGGGGCAGCCACAGCTGCTCTGGGCACCCTGTGCCAGCCCTGCCCACCCTGCCAGGGAACAATTCCTAATTCCCAATATCCCATCCAGCCCTGCCCTCTGCCACTGGAGCCATTCCCTGGGTTCTGCCTTTGCAAGGAAATGTTCCTAAGTCTTTTTTATTATGAATCTCTGTGAAAAATTATGGGGTATTTTTGGCTTTTCATTAGAAAAATTTGGCCATTAAATGTAAATGAGTTATTCAGTGTCCAGTGAAGTCCCTGAAGTCAATGAGGACAGTAATCCATAGAAACAGCTTTAGTTTTTCATTAGATTACTCAAGTCTGCTCTCTCTACAATTGCTCTTTCCTAGGTGAATTTTCACTGCCACCTGAGAAGATACTTATAAAATGTGGATAAATTTTGCCTTATCTGCCCCATCCCCTGTTTGTTTGGCTTCTCTATTCAGCATCATGTGTATATGAACAAAATTGTCTTTGATACCAAAATGAGTCATTTTACAGCACAAAAAGCATCTTGATCCAAACAAATCTGTTCACTCATTTGAGTAGACATTAGAATATTGCCTCACACTCTTAGTTTTCAGCACAAGGTGAACAGAGTCTGTCACTCAAGGCCTTGTATCATTTGTCTCCAGCAGCATTAAAAAGAGATTTCCCATTAGACTCCAGGATGCTGCCTGGCACATACAAATATTTTTCTTCTTCTTTTTTTTGGTTTTTTTTTTGTTGTTTTTTTTTTTTTTTTTTTTTTTTTTTTTTTTTTTTTTTTTTTTTTTTTTGTTTTTTTTTTTTTTTTTTTTTTTTTTTGTTTAAACAAAAATCCTTTATATTTCATTATTTGAAGATTAGGACATTCAGGATTTTTGTTTTTGTGGATTTCTTTTGCCTTAAGCTCATATTTTGTTGGCTTATTAATCAATTACATAAAAAATACAGGTCAAAATCATCAAGTTTATATAAAGACTGAAAAGATGGAAATGTAAATTCAAAGCCATTTAAGCTCAATGACATCAGCTGACTCAAATTTATGTCTTCCATCTGTAATTTATATATAACCTGCATCATACATATACATATAATATCTCTCCAGTGATCTTCAACACTCCTCTCAGTTTTCCTGTTCGTAAATAAGAAGTATTTAGCATTTTTATTAAAAAATTAGTAAAATTCTCCACAAATAAGCAAGTGGTAAGTGTTTCATCATCTGTTTCAAAGTTAAATACTGCGCTAAAAAAAAAAAAAAAACCCTTTCAATTAAAGTATTTCTTAATTTCTTCCTCAAAACAGCATTTTTCAGTGGTTTTGTGCAGGTTTTTTGCATTAAATAGTTTATTTTGTGCTAAGTGATGCATTGCAGATTACCCCAAGGCAGGGCTGGTTTTTCCCCTCTCTGTTTTCTCTTCCCTTTTCCATCCTCAAGTTCTGTTAAAAATCCACCAAGCCACTCCTCATTTTTGAAGGTTTGGATGCAGAACTGAAACACCCATTATTTTCCCACCTGTAGCAATGCTCACTCTGGAAAGCTAAGTTAGAGCTGCAGAAAAATAGGTTCATTAAATGCTATTTGCACAATAATGCACCATGAAGAACTTATTATTTTATATTTAAATTACTGTAAATTAGAGAAGAAGCAGGATTAAAATATTCAGAGCAGCTGCCTGAGATGGTTTCAGCTCTGCACTGAGGATGAGGTGTTTGAGTCGTGCTGGTGTTTGGAGCTGCAGGAAGGTCTGTGTGATGCCAGTACCATCTTCAGGCAAGTCAGGGCATAACAGAGGAACTTCTCAAAACTAAAGGCCAAAGCACAAATCAGTCTGAAAATCAGTCTGAAAATCAGTCATTTCACCTTTTTCAGGTGCTACCCTTTGTTAAAATCTAAAATTCTGCATTTTGTCTACTCTTGAACCTACTGTTGCACAGAAGTAACAAATTTTTGAACACATGCAAAGTTAGGTAACCTTAATTTAAAAAATAAAAGGGATTAATTTCCGTTTTTCAGGTACAGACTGAGGGGAGAGAGCTGAACATTCCTCATCACTACTCACATATTAATTTAAAATATAATAAAATTTAACAATTACCTTGATAAGCACTGAAATCCTTTGCTGCAGGATATACAGGATTGTCCAATATCCAATATATCCAATAATAATTTATTTGGATTTTGATGTGACTCTGAAATGTGGAAAAGAAATCCATCAAGAGCTGTGAAAATAAAACCACACCTGGCTGAGGAAACCCCCTCAATGTAAATTGTTCAGAGAGAACTTTTCAATTACTTATTCTTTTTTTATTAAAACAACCAGTTGGAACTAGGACAGTTGGGCAATTAAAATAAATGGGGCTTAGACCTGAGCCAGCACTGTGTGGGAGTGTTGCTGATAACCAGATTTTTGGAAAGCATTTGGGTAAAATGGTGATTTATGCATCTTTAGAAGGATAATTGGACAATGCACTAATATTGGAAAACTATACTACATGATTTTCCTGAGGATACACTAGGTTTAATTCCATCAATTCAAATATCTCAGGTCAATTGCAGAATCAATTTTGTTTTCATGCTCCCTGTGAGAAAAGCCTTTTTCTACTTAAGTGTTTTTTAATTTCTTAATACTCTGTTGTTCCTTGTCTTAGCAATTTTTTCAAGTTTCAGTAAAGCCAGTGTTTAAATGCTGCTTCTAGAAACAGTCTGACTTTCCCAATCACTTTTTTGCTGTTGGATAATGTTGGTACCTTCCAATTTCTGATTATGACTTGTTTTGAAATGGTCAAGGGGAAGGTTGCTTCAAATTTTTGTCCCTCACCCCTCAAATTCAATATTTACCATCAGTGGGCTTTAGGATATTTATTACTCTGCATGGAATAGAGCCATTCTTAATTTTTAATTTTTTTTTTTTAAGATTATCAGTAAGAAAGGTTGTACATAAAACATAGTCAATCTTCTATGGCTAAGGCTTTATTCTAATTAAGAATTATGGGTTTGATGGCTGTTATTGCTGTAGAAAACGGAAAGATTTAGGGAAGCTTTTCAACAGTTGGATCTTGAAGTTTTATTTTCTGCTTCAGAAAGGGAAAACTCATTTGAGGCTTTCAGGCTTCAGTGATTTTGAAATTAAGCTGCTATAGAGAACTATCACAGCACTTCTTATCCTTGTGGAAGCTCAGGCCAGATGATCCAAGCTGGAATTGAGGTCTCATTTCCCAGTTCCTGGTGTGTGGATTAATATGTCAGAGTGAAACTGTAGTGTCAATATGAAATGCCTTTGTAACAGCATTTTCCAGCTCTTTCCACTGCAGAACAGTCTCCTGAAATCCTGATTCACCTGAGAGCTCCATGCCAGCAGACCTGGGGCTTGTCAAGGTGCCAGACCTCTGCTCAGGGAAGGTTCTGCTTCTCTTTGGTCCCTGAGCTTCGTGTTTGGGCTCTGGTGAGGAAGAGGAGGTCGATGTGCTCCTTTCATCACTGCTTTTGGCAGCCTGCTTCCCTGCTCCTCCCTGCCAGCAGCTTCTCCTGCAGCAGCAATTGCAGCAAATTCCCAGCTGTTGTGGAGAGTACCACATTTAGGGCTGTACCTGAATAATGCAAACTGCAAGGAAGCCTCAGCTTCATCTGCCACTTCTTGGACTGGATTAGAGGAGGAGGAGGATGGGGAAAGGTCAGGAGGAGAAGCTGAATGAGAATGGCTAAGAGCTCTTGATCTGTTCAGATTCACAGACCTCTGCCCTGTGTGGCAGGGAACAGCTGGAGCTGGGCCAGAGCAGGGTTCTGTTGGATTTTAGGGAAAGGCTCTGCTCCCCAGAGGTGCTGGCACTGCCCAGGCTCCCCAGGAAGCTGCCAGAGCTCCAGGAGCTGCCAGGGATGCACAGGGGGATTGCTGGGGGTCTGCAGGGACAGGAGTCAGACTCAATAATCCTGGTGGGCCCTTGTAGCTTATTCCTATCTCCAACTCATGTTCTTCTGTGATTTTGTAAAATGCTGCAGGTAGATATTGAAATCAAGGCCTATGCAATTTCATTGGATCTAGGCTGGACTTGGAGATTTTTCATCCATATACACTGACTCCAATTTAAAATTCACTTCAAACTCAGAATGAATCTGGCTAATCTGTGGATCTTTAAGGATTAGCCAGCACTGACTAACACTAAGGTGTCAGCTCAGGTCATGGTTTTGTCATTAAGTTGTTGCACCAAGATTAAATTACTGTGAGGATCAGGACATCTGAGACCCTGCCATAGGAATCCTGATGAGGAAACCTGGTCTGGGTGTGGGTTTGGGTTTGGGGGGAGCAGATGTGCAGGGACCTTGGTCCCAGCTCAGGTGCTGCCAGCACCTGCATGGCTGGAATGAGAAGTTTCCTTAAGTCAGCCCATGGGTACATGACAGCTTCTTACCAAAATCTGGGTGTCTCCTGCCTTTGTGAGAACAAACACCCCTGTCATTAGCAGAAAGATCCCCATCTCTTTTTTGGTTTTTTTTTTTTAGGACAGTTTCAAGCTCTTGAGATATTTAGCTGTAGCAAAAGTGACATAAAGTAATAGAGAAATATATCCCAATTTGCCCCTGCTTGGAGAAGGGATCAATGAATTTAAGATTTACAATGAGTACATTGGAAAAAATAAAGGACACAGTAACTATTCCAGGTACTATTTCCAGCTCTGTTTTTTTTTGGAACAGGGGGAGGAGGAGAAAAAGGCCACTCTAATACTTGTACATAATGAATTACTAAAAAATAAGCTAAGCAATTGTCTTCCTTCAAGTTAATTAAGAAAGCCAAAGGGAATTGGATAGGAGAGTTTGAATGGAGAAGATTCTCTTTCCATCTTTTCACAGTGGTGTGTAAGATGAGAGAAATCTGACAGCAGTGGGTGAGTATTTCCATCTGGTCAAAGGTAAATGCTTTCACATTGACAACATTTCACCTAAGGCACTCAGAGATGAATTGCAATGGCTGAAAATAAGGCCTCTGGAATAAAAACATGAAGCAAGATTGACACCCAAGTCCATGATGTTGCACACCATTTAAGGTGATTTGCAGTCCTGGAATATTGATAGTTTCCATAGCTAAGCTGAAACAATGATGCCCTGAAGCCAAAACTAATTTTTTTCCTTTTCTGTTTTGATTGCATTTCCCTTCTTCTGTAGAGAGGAGAGCTAATGGATGAAGTTGCAGGTTTATTTTAATACAGATCATTAACTGGGAAAATATTCAGGATAACTGTATCCTATTCATAGTCCAAATCCAGTTCCTCAGCCACACTGAGCAGTGCAATTACATGGCATGCAGGGCAATTTTTCCTAAAAAGAGAAGCTCTTGAATAGAATAGAACTGCAGAGTTGTGTGATCTGAACCTGTAAGTATCAGAAGGAATAAAAAAAGGCTGTCCTTTGCTTTGGGTCAGTAAAAATGGGTGCCCAGTGCTGGCTGTACTTCAGAGCTTGTGGGAAATCTGGGGCTGGCAGTCAGGATGGATGTACAGCACTGGCTGTCAGAATTTATTTGCCAGCAACATTTCATATTGCCCTGGATCACTGAGACAGCAGAGGACACATCACAACTCTGAGTGATATTCTGGTTTAAACCGGGCTGTAAACATGTCCTGTTACCACAGGTTAACAAAAGCACTGTCTTTGGTCTAAAAAAGAACTTTAATTGGGGTGTGAAGGCTTTTTAGATGGAAACTAGCACAAAGGATTAAGGTGCAGATTGATTCAAACCAGGAGTTTTTCTGTGTCAGTGTATATTTAAATTTTTAAAAACACCCTTATTTTGGGGGATGTTTATTTATTCAGCAGGGTGTGTTTTTTCCCCATGGGAACAGGCTGTGACTTCACTCTTGGTGTCCCTACCTGCCACCAGTGTTGCAGGGCTGTCTCTGGATCTCCTGGACTCCAGCCTTGCCCTGAACAGACAGAGACCATTGGTACTCTGGAAAGAGTCAGGTCTCCCTTGAATTAATTATCAAATTGCTTTTAGCATAAACCCTGGCTTGAAGGATAATAATTGGAGTCTAAATTAGAAAATCTGATTCTGAACATCTTTTTATATGGGAGGTTTGTCTCACAGGTGATATAAACTCTGCTGCAAAGCTCTTGGAAGTCACAAGAGTTTTCTGGTGACGCCAAGAAATCTTCAGTCAAGCACACTTGCACTCATCTGTGTAAAGACACAATAAATCTGTGTTATTGGGCAAATACAAGAACAGATTGTGTGGTAACTGTGTGGTTTTTCTATTAATATATTCTGCCATGACATTACATGTTGTTTCATTAATCTAAATCTTCCTTAACACCACTGCTAACCTTGTCAGCAGGAGCTGCAATAATGTCTAAGCACAGAGAAAAAGCAGTCAAGTATTTGGTTGTTTTATTAAATACCTATTTCAGTCCTTGATCATTAAGGTATCAGTCAAAACCAGTCTTAATTCAAATAAATATTCTGTGGATATATTATGAAAGCTCTGATTAATCTAGCAATGGAATGTTTGTTTAATTGAGGTATTACAGAAATACTTTTACAAAGCCTGATAAATTACACTGAAATCCAAGATAGTAGCAGCTAAAAATTATAGATACCTAAATATTCAAGTCCCTTTATAAGAGATGTATATACAGAAAATAAGTAGAGTTGTTTCCTTTTTAAAGCCACTAAAACTGATATTTAATGCAAATGAATTATACAGAGTTCCCAAATGTGAAACTAATATTTTTAATGAATAAACATTTTAATTTGGGGGAAAAAAAAATGTCTAGACTAAAATTCATTGTAATGAATATTGTGACAATACAAAGAACAGAAGTGATGACTCTTGCTATATGCTACTAAATATGCACAGAATTATTTCCTGTTATATGTGTGAATGCCTTTGAAGAAATGCTGAAATTCAAAGTTTTAGCATCATGTGCCAAAAGAGGGACTTTTTTTCAGTCTTTTAAAATGCAGACTTGCACTAGAACTTTAATTCATTGTGTGAAATTGTCAGGGTTTCAGATACAAAATCTGCTTTCCTTGCAGCCTGTCCAATACAGCTCTGAGGTCATCACTGGTCTGGTCCTGCTTCTTCTAATGACCCTGAGCTGCTGCACTTCTGCAAAACAACTTAAGTACATAGTACAGGTAGAGACTTGTCAGAAGAGGAAAGGAAAATAATTTTGTCAAGTAGCTCAGGGTTCTGTGAATGACACAGGCCAGGCTGCCTTTATAACAAGAGGAGAATATTCCTGTTTTTATCCAGCAAGATCCTTCCTGTTCTTGTGTAAGATTTGGAGCTGCTGGATAGAGCCCAGAGGAGGCACAGGAGGAGCAGAGGATGGAGCAGCTCTGCTGGAGGAAAGGCTGGCACAGCTGGCATTGCTCACCTGGAGAGGAGAAGCTTTGGGTTGAGTGTGTGGTTTCCTCTCAGCAACACTTGATAAGTGATTTTCTTGTCTTTATTTTGACCCACAAGTTTTCCCACTCCAGTTCTTCTCTATTTTCTCCCTCATCACACTGTGAAGGTGGAGGACAGTGAGCTGCTGAAGTTCCTTCTCTACTCCTGATTTTCTGGTACCAAATGTTTCATTGCCTTTTTGCTATTTTAACTCATTTATAAATTGAATTTAAATATATTATTCTGATAAAAAATTCAAAAATTCATGGAAGAAGGTCATTATTTTATTGTCAAAACTCTTCTTTGTGCAGAGGGAAAATTGAGGCTCCTCTTAATTGTGTATTCTGTCAACCTGGTGAGAAGGAGCATAGGAACTTCTCATTGCCATAAAGGCATAAAGAATGAAACTCTGCCTTTATTCTCAGAGCCTAATTCAGTCTGAGCTACAAGTCTGTTTATTCCACAGAATATTATTCTCCTCCAGCCCAGGGAAGCCTTCAGCCTGTTTCAGGTCTGCAGGCAGTACTGCTATGTAAAATTGTTCCATAAGAAGTAGAACAAATCAATGAAACAAACCAAATCAGGAAGAGGCTAAGGCAACTGAAATCCCAGATATTTTTCCTTCCAGTTTATCCTTTGCTGATGGCACTTGTGAATATTGCAAGAATGTGTAAATACCTGACAGGGCCAGGAAGGAAGATGGAGCCAAACCCTTCCCAGTGGTATGGATTGGAAGCAATCTGAAATGCAGGAAATTCCATTTAAACATAAAAAACCTTTTCACTCTGAGGACAGCCAAACCTGGAGCAGTTTGTCCAAAGGGATTTTGGGTTCTCCATCCTTGGAGATACCAAAAACCTGACTTGAAGGCAGCTGTGAGCAACCTGCTCTGTGTGACCCTGGTCTGGGCAGGAGGGTGGATTGCAGAATCCCCAGAGCTCCTTCCCAGCCCTATCCAGGTGTGAACCTGTGGTGACCCTCCAACAGCTCCCTACCTGTGAACAGCAGCACAGAAATAAAATAAATTTAATACCTGCAATTAATGCTGGGCAGTGTCACTAATGTTCATAAAAAGCCATCTGAAACTGCCTGAAATGATGGCTTGTAAAAATAAATTGCACTCCCATCACCCAGCTGCAGACAATTTCAGTAAAAACATTGCTGAGCTGATATGTGGGTTGATGGTGTTTCCACTGGCCGTGGTTTGCAAACCTCCTATTATTTTCTCAATAGAAACTGCATAGTGTTTAATCTTTACAAAAGCTATTGCATAGATTTATGGAAGCAGAATATGAAAATAAGACAAATGGGTTACCTGGAAAGGGCATTAATGTTCCTGTTACTCACAGCATAAATCAGAGTAAATCAAGTGGTCATTCACCTTAGCATGGCTCAGGCTCCCTCAAGCCCTCATGCAACTTCTGTTTTCAGAAATGAGCCAAAGTACAAATTCCCATGGCCTGAGCATGAGAATATTATCAGAAATAACACCTCACAAAAAGTCTGGGCAGAGGAAGGCATGTTTGCCTTCTTACTGAAGAAAATACCTCATGTCTTCCTGTGGGTGTGATCATCTGGAGGTAAATGCTTTTCTTGTACACAACAGGGTTTTGTCAAAGAGGGTTTTTGTTGTTTTTTGAGACTATGGAGCAGTAGAGTTTCTATAAAGCAGCTACTAAGCTTTCCAGCATTCCTGGGAAGCAAATAAAATACAGAACATAGCTTAGAGGAGTATCAGGATAATAGAAATGGGATTAAGCACTCCAAATCCCAATTAGGTGAACCACAAGAAATTCCTGAAGCAGGCTTAGTTCCAGGTCTGCTGTGCATTCAACTGTTCTAATTCTGCTGGACTTGTGCTTTGTAGAATGACAAGAATTAAAATACTTGGAGAATTTATTTTATAGAGATTAAAAACTGCCTCTGGTTTTATGTCTCTTTTGTTTTGACAATTTGGAGGGGGTTTTGCTTTGTGAGTGCACCAAGGAAAAACTGGTTCCAGCACTACAGAAATCCAGTCATTAGACCAAAGATTAGCAAAGCCACTAAATGATTGTTGATAGGGATTTAAAGAGTGTCATTAAAAAATAGTAGGTGTCAAATGCTAGTGACCTCAATTGCAATGACAGCCAAGCAATCATAGAAGGCAAGAAATATACTGAGCAGGCTTCAGTCTTCAGATTGCCTGTGAGAAAAATGCCTTTATAAAGAATCTTTCCAAAAATGCTCTTGCCATTTCTGCAGCTGTGGGTTATCCAAAAGGTCCTTTTTTAAGGAGACTTGAAAAGATTAAGAATGTAAGTCTGCAAATGGGCTATGGGATTCATGCAAGTTGGCATGGATCTTTAATTTTACATGTTGAAAGTTTTCACTCTATGTTTTTCAAGTATTATTTTAAATGTGACCTGAAATTAAAATAATCTCCCCCCAGAAAAGGATAAATTCCTTCATCTTGCATTATAGAAACACATACTGATTTGGGCTGAAAGGGACCTTTAAGATCATCCCTTTTCACCCCTGCCATGGGCAGGGACACTTGTCACCAGACCAGGCTGCTCCAAGCCCCATCTCACCTATCTTTGAAAGAAATTCATAAAACTTATGCAGAAAACTTCAAAATTCATGTGGAAAGAAACTTTTCAAATATTGAAAAGCCTCAACAAGGAAGTAAAGTCCTTCTGCATCCAGTTCTCAACACATTTCTCCATATTTTCAAAGGCATAGGAAATATAAAGTGTTTTTTAGTAAATCTTGTCTAACAAGACCTTAAATGAGGAAAAATCCTGGTATTTTGAACCAGAGGGACTGTACCAGAAGGGCCACTCAAATGACTGAAAAAAGTGAAGGAATGAAGTTATGTAGTCTGTCTAGACCAGGTTTTGATAATAGTCAGTATCAGGTGCTTGTCAAATGGTGCTAAGTGTCCTCAGCAGCAGGCTTTGACCTCAGGGAACATTTCCCTTTAACTTCAGAGGCATCTTCCACTGGCTGTGCAAGGGTCTTGTGGGTGAAAAAGGTGTTCAGAGTCCAAAAAACAGCATGCAGCTGTCCTTTGGAATGGTTAAACCATCCTGTAAATATGTTAAACTTTGAGTTTTGCACTTTGAGTTGTAGCAACACATCTTTCTCTCATGTGGGATGGGATAGGATGGGATGGGATGGGATGGGATGGGATGGGATGGGATGGGATGGGATGGGATGGGATGGGATGGGATGGGATGGGATGGGATGGGATGGGATGGGATGGGATGGGATGGGATGGGATGGGATGGGATGGGATGGGATGGGATGGGATGGGATGGGATGGGATGGGATGGGATGGGATGGGATGGGATGGGATGGGATGGATGGGATGGGAGGGATGGGATGGGATGGGATGGGATGGGATGGATGGGATGGGATGGGATAGAATAGAATAGAATAGAATAGAATAGAATAGAATAGAAATAGAATAGAATAGAATAGAATAGAATAGAATAGAATAGAATAGAATAGAATAGAATAGAATAGAATAGAATAGATAGAATAGAATAGAATAGAATAGAATAGAATAGAATAGAATAGAATAGAATAGAATAGTTTGGGTTGAAAAGGACCTTAAAAGCTCATCCCATCCCACCCCAGCCATGCAGGGACCCCTCCCAGTGTCCCAGGCTGCTCCAGCCCCAGTGTCCAGCCTGGCCTTGGGCACTGCCAGGGATCCAGGGGCAGCCACAGCTGCTCTGGGCACCCTGTGCCAGCCCTGCCCACCCTGCCAGGGAACAATTCCTAATTCCCAATATCTGATCTAAACCTGCTTTCTGTCAGTTTGAAGGCATTCCCCCTTGCCCTTGGAAATAGATCTGCTGTTCTTTGGATTGTAGTTAAAGCCAGCAGAGTCCCCCCAAAAAAAGAGTTCTCAAGATGGTCATGATAAGATTAAAGTGAAGAGTATCAATCAGATACTTTTCTTTAAAATTCTTAGATGCATTTATGTAACTCTTCCATGCTGTGCAGATAAAAATTTTCAGCATTGGATGTATTAATTTTTAAATTATTTTGATTTGCTACAAACTCTCTATTGTACTGATATTTTTATGAAGATTATTATTATTCTGATAATAGTATTTTCATCCTGGGAATATCACATAGTGATGAATTCTATGCCATTTAAATAATCATGAGTCTTTTGTGAAAATAATTATAATATAATGATTTCTACAGAGAACCATTTAAATTTTGATCAGAGGTTATTGGGGTCAAACATGATGAATTGCCTATCAGCATTTTCCTGATATGACCAATCCATAGAGATTTCTTGGTCCATTTTCTAATTTTCTTTATTTTTTTGAAACATTTTCATTTAAGATTGGGAAAATTTCTGAAGTCAGAACTGCCTTTTCTTGTCACACTGTGACTGATGCACGAGGGGTTTTTGCTTTTTGGGAAAGTATTCTATTTTCACCTGAATATTGATGAGGCTTTTACCAACGGCTTTAGAAGTATCCAATTTTTATTGCAAGCTATTTTTTTCTTGCTTAAAAATTTACCTTCCTGAAATTCAGGCACCAGTGAAATTTCTACAGGTGAAACAATTAATCTCTTCTTTGGTCAACAAGTGCACAAGAGACACTCCAGGAAGAGTGACTTCAATGCATTGATCTTGTATTCATTTCTATGCCCAGATTCTTCCATCCATGTGAATCTGATTTAAGACTTTCATTCCCACAAAGTCAGGAGAACTCAAGGCCATATGTTTAAAGCCAAGCAGTCTGTTATTTGCTCCTCAATGAAGGACAAATGTGCATATTTAACTGTTTCCAGATGTTAATTTTTTTCCTACCCTATTTTTAGGGAAGGAAGATACATCATAAGTTTTCTTCTGTTTGCTAAAGGCAGAGCAAAATTTTAGCACAAGGATCCTTTTTCATGGCTATGAAATTGTGAATTGATCAAGCAGCAGAACATTAAGGCCAAGACCAAGCTTGTCTTTCCCAGGGTGTTCTCTTTCTGCTTGTATGTCTTGTATTTCCTGCCCAGGGATGCTCAGCTCTATTAAAATATATCTTTGTGTGAATTGGGCTGTTTTGTCAGACATCAGGATTAACCTGTTTGTTATATACTGTTGTAGCTGTTTGCCACTTTTTGTGCACCCTACTGATTCTGTCAGTGGTGGCTTAGTTGTTTCCAGATGGCAATAATGAGAATAAAATCATAAAAAAATAAAGCCAACCCACCTCTTCACTTCTTCCCTTAGCACAGAGATTGGAGGAAATAATGCCTGCACAAACATAAGCCATTAGACCTTTTTGGAAGAAACTGAATTCCCCCTTCTAGGTCTGGAGGATGAAAAACTTGGTAAAAAGTCTGGTCAGTGCTTAACTTCTCAGGCAGGTTCTCAAAACCCAGCAGAAAACAGGAAGAAGCAGTGACCTGATTTCAGAATCTGCCAAGCACAGGTAGATAATTTCATCCCCAGCTGCTGCTTTTAGCTCTACCAAACCACCATTTCTTCATAAAAGACCTTTCTCAAGGCATTCCTATCAGTCTTTCCAAGTGAAATACACATCTGCATTTCCCATTCTAGTCTTCTCTGTAGTGTTGCATTTTTCTCCTACTGAATAAACTTCTATGCACAATCTCTTAATTTTGCCTTGGGCAATTCATTCTCTGATATAAAAATATTGTAGATAATGCAGAACCTGGGACTTGTGGATTGTGTGGTTTAGTTTGTTTTTTTTTTTTCCTTGATTCCTTCAAAGATAACAGCAGTTTTATTTTGAAAACCCTTTGCTGCATAAACCTCTGTGGGACAATCCTGTCCCTGGGGTGCAATCTTCCCAGGTGAGTTATGCACCAAGAAGTGTGACAAGTGCTGAAATCTGAGAAAACCTGTGGGATTTCAAAATTAGGTGGAATTCCTCCAGGTTCTCTGCTGATGTCTCAGCCTCCTCCACTCTGTGTTCCCAAAGAACCAGTTCCTGATCTGCTGACAGCTCAACCCTGCAGATAATCTTCTCATGCTCTGCTGGCCAGGTGAGGGTTTTGGGGACAGACAAAGGTGAACAGCAGAGCTGCCATCACTGTAGGGAGCCCTTTGTAGCTACAGGAGAAAAGAAAAAATCAGCTTCACAGCTAATGAACTTTCTGCTGAAAAATTAAACCCTCAGAATTGGGAATATGTTATGATTCTTTATGCTGTGAATCAAAATAATGTTCTGTATTTAGGAGGGGATAACAAGGTTAGTCATTTGAGTACACAATGCTGTTGCTCTATTTTGGCTTGCAAAGAAATTTTTAAATGTGATTTAAGAATTTAAAATTAATCTCACTAATCTTTGAACTCTTGTTCTGAGTTTCCCCAGGCCAGTCTGACCAGTGCTGCCTCAGAACTTTTTCCAGATCACAGAAGAACATCCACTGCAGGGCCAGAGAGCAAGGAACACATAAATCTGATAGTATTCACTTTATCTAAGTAGGAAGATGAGCTACACATTTAATCTGTTGTACTGTGACACATCTTTGTGTGGCAGATTGAACAAAACCAACCTAAATCAATCTCAGTTTTTAATTTTTCTTCTGCCTGTCTATTTAAGTATTGTTTGTAGCCAATGAGTTGTGGCTACCCTCACTGTGCTGTTCTATTAGCACCATGTTCTCCTTGCTCACATGAAAATGTTCTTTACCACTGCTTCAGTTAATGGGATCAGGTTCAAATCCTGTGACATTCAAATCCTGGCTTTGCTCTAACTATAAATGAGGAGCACACTGGTTTGGTTTGATTATTTATCCACAGCAGCTGCAGTCAGCTGAGATTGTTACCAGGGTGGGCTAAGATACATGACATGAATATGAATAATCAAAAGAAGAATCCAAGGAATGCCATTTGGTGTTCCTTGGGCTTTCAGCAGGAATTTTAACCTTGCAGTCACCCTGCAATGACACAGTCTCTGTAATGAGTTAATTTCTTTATTCAATTTCTTTATTCAATTTCTTTATTCAATTTCCTTAGCATAAAAATGTATGGTATGCCCTAAACCAAACCCTAATGAAACAGTTATATACATATTGAATCATATACTCAAATTATATTAAAGTCTACATACACTGTTCCTTTGGAATTGAAAGAACTGTTACCTAAATAGCATTTCATTTTTTGAAGTAAATGATAATTAGAAGATTTAACTGGACTGATTCACTGATGAAAAGAAAATTAATGTAAAGCCAAGGTTCCCTTTGAGATGAATAATTAGAATTGACAACTGTGATTTTTTTTTACCAGTGTAAGTTACACTTTTTGGATGAGGCTGAAATTGCTTATAGCAGGTGGTTATGAAACAGTTGGCTCTTTGTCTAGCCTTGCTATGCATAAGCTCTATTCCTTGGAGCATGTCCAGGAACAAGGTACCAGCAACTCTAATTCCCACATTCAATCACAGAAAATGCTAATGTGCAGTGGGACTGCATAGGCAGCTTCTAAATGGAGTGTTGGCTACACTGAGTTACAAGGAGCAGGTACAGAGCTCTCCAGAAACCCAAAGCTTGGAGGATTTCATGGTGTTCCTCTCTTCAGGGCCACTGGAGCTGAGCTGCCAACACAAAAGCTGATGGTCCTTAACCAAGATGATTTAAGTTCATAAATGAGATCCATGAGAAGTGGGACAGACCACAAGGGTGTGGGACAGCCTCAGTGTGAGAGCCACGGGCTGGGGGAGTTACAGAAACCCATCACACACACCTAGAGAGCCCTTCCTGCACCTGCAGCAGCTCTGCATGGAATCCAGCACATGGAATTCCCAAGGCCTCACCATGTTCATATGGTCACAGAAGTTTTCACTGTCACAGAAACACAGAAAAGCAAAGTTGGAGAATCCCTCCCAGCCCATGCAGTCCCAGCTGTGCCCCATGCCCACCCTGTCCCAGCCCAGAGCCCTGAGTGCCACCTCCCTGGGCAGCCCCTCTTTCTGTTTTTTCTACAAAAAGGAAGTTTTTGATATTAAAGACAATCTGTACTTCTGTTATCACTTGTCCTATTCCTGTACTTGGAAAATTTCCTTACCCTGGTTTGATACACTCAGTGTTCTTGAAGGTCTATTCCAACCTAGTGGCTCTTTGATTCAAATAATCCCCAGTTAAAAGAAAAAGTCAAAGCTGCTGATTCTTTCTCTCTTCTTCCATCCCCCTTTTAATTTTCATTTTCTGATTTATACCCTTTATTTTCCTCTCCATCACACACAACTGTTTCTTAGTGCTCTCACTCATTTCTGTTCCCATCTATTAATCAGCAAGTGGTAGAAAAGAACAAATTGAACTGTATCTGTTTGGAACTGTGTAGCTCCGTGTTTTCACAGCATTCCTAGTAGTTTATTTTCTGTGACACCATTGCCCATTTGTCAAATTCAACTGAACTGCTGGATAGAAAAATAGATGCTGCAATTACACAGAAAACAGAATGTTGTCTCCTTTCCTGGTGACTGAGTAGCAAATTATTCTTTTTCCTCTCCTCCCCTTTTCACTATAAAATCATGAAAACAGGAAAGTGTTGATGCTTTGACAGGCTTCAAGAACACCACTTTACCCAAGTCCTTTCTATTTTAATTATTTTTTTATCTAGTAATACAGAGACTAATGAGTAGTAGCAATGAATAAATCCAACACTTGGCAGCTTTAATGCATTGTTGTACACACTTGCAATAACACCATAATCCACTCAGATCCTTAGACTGAAGATAAATTCTAACCCATGTCCAATGTGGGAAGAGGAAGAGTAATTCCCAGGAAGAAAGTTATATTTCCAAACAAAAAATTCAATATTTGATGAGTTTTCTGACAAAGATTAAGTGTATTTTTAACACAATGCTAATGATCATAGATGAGCAGGGCCATAATATATCAAAATGTAGCAGAATGGAAATCCTGCAGGTTGGAATAATGAGAACTATAATTGTCACTTAGAAGATTGAACTGTTTCATTTAAGCAGTTCTGAATGCCAAAATGCTGAAAGTAAAATATCAGGAGTTGTTAACTGTAACGATTTTTAAATCAGGCTCATTAAACAGAAGGATTGCTGCAGGAGCTGTGATGAAACCTGTGGCAATAATGCATTTAGCAGGCATAACAACATGAGTGCTAACAGGTCATGATTTAGAAAATTTTACTTCAGTCTCGAGCATTTTCCAGTGTTTTTGTGTATGATTCAAGCAGTCTTTATTGGTAATGTGTGCTTAATATACCATGATAATGTGGGAAATACCATGCAGAGGGCAGGAAATAATTTATTCCCAAAAGTCCAACTTTCTTCTGCAGTGAATTAAAATTAAATTTAAAAAAAAAAAAATGCAAACCACATCCCCAAAGCCTCTATTGCTGCATTGCTCTGACTTTTTAATAAGTTTTTCATAAATTTATGGAGCTGTCAAACCAAGACACTGCACAAAAAATTTAGAGTTCTGTGGCCATTTGGCCCTGTTTTGCAAATATCTGCTTTCCAGTGGCTACAGAATTGCTTTTCTAGTCAAAGCAAAGCTCAATTTCTTGATAAAGAGCTGCTTTTGGGTGTCTTGCTTGCTATACAGCTCCATGCCACAGATACGGAATTACGAATGGTAGGAAATTATTACAGGGAAGATGCAGCCTGAATTATCAAGGTCATGAAAGGCTGGGTTTAAAAGGAGTCATTCTAGAAGGCTCTTGAAGTTTTGGTGAGCTTCCTTAACAAAATAATTTCTCCATCCTTGCTCCTGTCCCTTCCCTCTCTTTCTTTATTTTTAAATTTTTTAAGAAAATACAGGAAATAATCTAATGTACCATGAAAGATTACACTATGTTCAGGACATTAATGCCATGAAAGTGTAGCAGAAATATTCTGTATATTGGAAACTTCCATAGAGGAAGCAAGATGTGATCTTACAAATCAGAATGAAAAGGAAAAAACAAAAAGAAAAAAATAAGGGAGTGGGGGTGGAATCTGTCAATGACACAGTAACATCTCCCACTGGCTGTCAGGAAAACCAAAGAAATAAAAATACAAAGAAGGAAAGGAGACAGATATTCTCTTAACAATGTGTCTAAATAAGAATAATTTTTGATGTGCTATAAAAGCATCCAGGAGTTCCAGGACTCAGTTGCCATAAGCAAAGAACAAAATCTGACCCCAGAAAGAATTCACATCCAGTTACATGGGGAACAGGGACACACTCTTTCCAAAAAAAGGGAACCACTCCAGCTTGCTGTTGGCACTACTAAAATTTACACAAAGGAAAATTTCCCATCAAGCAGTGGATTCCAAGCACAGGTGTGAACCTTGCAAGAGTGAAGGAGAACTGATGGCTGGAGGAAAAAAAAATTAATCAGCTGCCTTTAATGCTTTCTTTTACATATTAACTCTTATATTTGGAATAATTAACCATAACATATGTAAATCAAGACAAGCAAACAAATTCATTTTCAAGTGAAGTTTCAACTTGCCTCCTTCTTACTCCAACTGAGAACATTTATAGAGTTTTGAGCATATAAAGTCTGGAGAGTGAAGAACAGGCACAGTCTGTACCACAGAGTGTCTTTTTTCATTAAAAGAATGAAGACTTGTCAGTGCCATTTATGACTTTATTTAAGAATGTACAGCTGGTGCTTTTCAGGAGAATATGTAAATGATATATTCTTTATAGGTTCAGTATTAAGTAAATACAGACTGCTCCAGCATCATCCTCTTTGATGCTGCTGAAAGGAACTAATCAAATAGTCTATAAATATCTGCAGTGTCCTTTTCCCTCAGAGGAACAAGTTACTTTCTGTGGAATTAATTTCCATATTGTGTGTGCTAAACAGAGTAAGTGACAGCTCCCTTTTCAAGCACATTGTGTCATTATCCAGCAAACAAGTTTTATCATTGTAATTTAACATCAATTTACAAATAGAGAGGTCAGTGGCCTGATGAACCACTTCTGGATCATGACAATGAAGTGTTCAGCTCCTTATCCTGAGGATGGAGGGACCAGCCTGATCACAGTGTCCATTCCTGTAAGAATCTGGATATTTTTATTTTGTATTATCTCATTCCTGGAACATCTACAGGCACAATCCAATCTCTACTATGCCTTAAAATACAACCAGCTGCCTTCAGCTCAACAGGCAGAGAGGGAAACTTCCTTTATTGTTTAGTTTCCTATGGCTGTGTTTGTTAGTGAACACTGGATCTGATGCTGCCAATGATGGGGGAAAAAAGGGGATCCAGTTTTGGCTACTGTGCTTTCTGTCCTGCATCCCTGCAGTATTATTCTACTCAGTCCCAAGCTGAACCAACTTGAACTGACAGCAAAATATAATTTACTCCCATATTGTGCATGCTTTAAGTGTTTGGATGGATGACTCATTTTAAAAATCTGAAGAGAGAGTTCATTCTGTCTTAATTTAAACCTACTCATTTTACAAACTCTCTTTTGCACCTTTATTCCTTGTAAGAAAATACCCCATTATAGAACAAAACCTTATAAATTATCAGAAAAATAAGACCTCACAAATGAAAAGTTGACAACCAATCTATGGATAAGTCTCCAAACACTTTATATTTCTGTGCAGCATCTTACTGCTTTTATTTTTTACAGGTAGTGTGGCCTTTCCAATGATTTTCACTTAATTTCACATCCTACCTTTGAAAGACACTTTATTGTCATCCAGGTGTAGATTATGTGCCTGCTCAACTAAAACATGGTTGCAGTTTAATTCCAGCAGTGATGAATTGCTTGGATGAATTCATGCAAACAGGGAAATAAAAATTAAATTCATCAAGCCAGGAAAACCATTCTTCCCCATGTAAATTAGTAGCTTTACTGCTAAAATCAATTTGGTTTGGTAAATTATGCAAAAACTCTCAAAGGACTTAGGTAGTTGATTTATTATACTCTTACTGTTTCATAATATTAGAAAATGAAATTTATTCACACAATATTAGATGGTGTAAGCTGAGAGCTTTAGTGACAATTTCTGTTTATTACAATTAATCTACGTTGTCTGTGGTGACAGAATTCCCACAATGTGTAGGACAATCTTTATGACAGATGCTTTTTATTAAACTGTACAGAAGTGTTCTTTGTTTGATTAGAACAGATCAATTACTTCTCTGTTGTAAGGCCTTTCAACAGTTCCACTAATCTCTAATGAAATTCAGGGTTTATATGAAAACTGTTTGTATTCTGAAATATCACAACTTCAAAATGTCCTCAGAAAATAAACAGCTCCTCAGATCTTTTAAGCAATGTAAGTGGAAGCTATTTAAAATTACTTTAGACATCTTGTTCAGGGTTCTAAAACTCAGTTTATAGTTCATTCATGCAGAGAGTCCTGCAGCTGACATCACTGGTGTTTCTGTTAAATGCACCTGATGGAATCTAAATCCCTAAAGAAATACAAAAATAGTGTGCTAGAGATACTGGGGGTGCAGAGACAGGGAGTGGAAAATAGGATTCAACCAAGTAATTAATGTTTGGACAATAAATCATACAGCCAAAGAAATACATTGAAGATAATAAATACGCATTTCTATTTTTTACATCTTAATTATGGAATGCTGGGCTGGACAATATAAATTGTACATATGTTTGTACAAGGATTTTTTCTGTTGCCCTCCCTGGGCATTAACCAGTTGTAGTAAGTCCAGAAGGTTTGTCCTCTGTGAGGACCCTCTGCCCATTTCCCTGCACAGATTTCACTGGATTTAAATGGGGCTGAGGCAGAAAAGCCATCACCCTGAAGGGAGGGAAACAAACACAGAGCTCAGCTTAACCAGAGTACAATTAAAAATATATTTTTTATTTATATAGATTTCAAAATCTATTTCAAAAAGTGATTCCAAAATCACAGAATTGCTTGGGTTGGAAGCCCCAGTGTCCAGCCTGGCCTTGGACTCTACCAAGGATGAATCTTCTTTTCTTTCTCCTAGAAAATCATATACTAATGAACTTAACAACTTTTTTCAGAGGGAGGTGCAAAACTATTTTCTACCACTGCCCCCTTTAATAACAACTTTTCAAAAATTAATTTTTGACATGAGTAAAACACATCATGCAAAATATTGTGAATATGAACGTTCATGTCAGTCTTAAGCACCAGACAGCTTGACTGTGTTTCCTCAGAAGCCTCTAAATATCTTTATGTGAAGAATACTAAATTAATATTTTCAGAAAAAAAAATAAATATTTATTTTAACCCATGGTATCAGTTTAGAAATAAAAATCTTCTCTCCCATAACTGTTTTACATTCACTGACTTGTACCTAGGCACCTTGCACTGAGTCAGAGAGAGGTAACAGCAGATCTGAAGGGCAAGAGAAGCTTTGTGAACATTAATTAAAATTAATGGCAAGAGCCCCAGGCCCCAAGGGAGATATTTTTAGGTGCCAGGTGACAAAATGTAGTGACCCTGGAGATGCCACATGAATTGAAGCTGGCAGGTCCCAGTGTGGCTCACAGCTGCATTCCTAAACCTTGAGCTCCAGGATTTTCATTGCTTGGAACTCCCAGTGCCCTGTTCAGACCTGTTGCTCCTCTCCATCAGGAATCTGCCAAATCCGTGGGTGCGAGGTATAAAACTAGACTGGGACAGAGGTGCAGATATTCTAAGTGACATGGACCTTCATATAACCATTATTATGGAAGTGTTGTTGTCAGGTACCACATGGGTTGCCCCTCTGCCCCAGAGCAGAAGAACTTTTGGGATGCTCCTTCCATTTAACAAAATTCTGAATATTCTAATTCTGAGAGCAGTTTTGAGGTACTCCCCAATGTGTGCTGGTTTAAAAGGATTTTCTCTCAGCCCTCCTTTCCCTGAATAGTGTTCTGCAAGCTCTCAGAGTTTGTGTAAATAGGCACTGACTAATCATGTACTCACAGTGGGAAATTCAGAAATTACTGTGTAGGAAAAACCATATAAAAACCTAATTTTGCAATTTATTTTTAATGACAGAATCTTTTCCTCTGATCAGAAAATGGCTGACAAAATATATAGCATGATGCCTGAAAAGGGATTGCCTTTTCTATTTTATGTCTTGTCTTTATGTATTTTTTACTTTACTCCTTGAGTTTTTTCCTAAAGTCAAGTTTTTTGTATTTTGAATCTTTTTATTGTCGTATTTGTGCCCAGGTCATGGCTTTAACATTTATAAAAGCTGCTCTATTTTAATATTCCTTTCATTTTGGACCAGTGGGGTCCATGTTGACAAAGCACTGTCCTTCTGTGATTCAAAACTCTGCTGTGGTGCAAAACTCACAGGTTTTGTGTTGGTTTGGCACAGCCTAGTTTTTGGCAGTGGGAGGGGACTACAGGGGCAGTTTCTGGAGAAGCTTCTGGAAGCTTCCACCATATCTGGCAGAGCCAAACTCTGATTGACCCTGCTTCCAGAGACAGGGAGTGGGGGAAACAAGCTAATGGGAACTGGCTTTTGCAGGGTATTACAGGAATTGGTATTAAATATTATAATGTTGTCAATGTTAAGAGAAAGATATGTGTTAGAAAGTGGTTGATGTTGCTATTTGTGAGGCTGGTTTTCACAAGGATGGTTTGGTATGCTGGAACTGGGTTTATGAGTTTACATTAGACAGAGCTTTGCCAGCCAAACCTCAGAGACACAGCCTTGAAAGGAACAGAATTTAGTTAATTTATAACCCTGATAACCATAGTGACAAAACTGCATCAGCACTGACAAGAGTGACATGGGGAGACTATGTAAAATCAAAACAAAAATGCATAAAGCTGATACAACACCAGGGTATAACAGGCAGAGCCACATTCTGTGCACGAGACTCTGGCGTCTGGCCACGTTCCAGCACTGTCCCTTTTGCTCTGTGAATATTTGCATTGTTCTCAACAAAACTTTTATAACTCATTCCCACTGGGGGTCTGGGTCATTTATAACAAGAGACAGAGCCCTGGCTTCCAAAGTGGAGCAGCCCATCTTTAGAGAACTGCACCCTGTGGATGAGCCACCAATACCAAAACAGTTTTGGGACTGCTTGGCCATGGGAGGGATCCCAGAGCACAGCCAAAAAAAGACTCTGAAGAATCTTTTCTGAAAGTCTCTGTGCTGAACTCTCTCTGAGTGATGAACTGACCAAAACTCCCCTGCCCTGTCTGTGGAAAGGAGGGAGAGGATGCAGAGAAAAAAGGTGTTTAAAAGGTTTATTTTTACTTCTCATTATCCTCCTCTGAATCTGGTAATAATAAATTTACTTTATACCTTTAAATTTAACTTGTTTTGCCTTAGAGTGTTTTTCTCCCAGTCCTTATCTCAACTCATGAACCCTTTGTTAATTTTTTCCCCTCTCCTTTGCCAGCTGTAGCAGAAGTGGATAAGAAACAACTCTCATGGGTGCCTGGTGTTTGGCCAGTGTCAAACCATGACTTCCTTCATAGTTATAATCATAGCAATTGTATTGAGCAAAAGAAACCAAAACCTAGGAAAAACTTACTGAAGGAATACTTTTCCATGGAATATGATTTTTTTTTTCCAGTTATGAAATCCAGGACTTGCTGTCTAAACAAGCAGAACAGTTAAACTGAATCCAGCTACAAAATCTCTTCAGAAATCTTTAAACTTTTCTCTTATTGAAGTGATACTGAAAACAGATTTTAAATAGGAGAAGAGTTCAAGAAATACAGAGGTACGAGATTTTTAAAGATACTAAAAAGTAACTGTGATATTTCCATTGCAGTTCTTATCCGAGAGGGGGAGTGAAAAGCTCTGCTCTGAAGCCTGTTTTGCCATTAGTTAAACTCTTCTGTTTAGTTCTAGACTTGGGGCACATCTGAAAGCAGAGCCTTTGACACTTTAGGCACACAAATCTTTTTAAACTCAGGAATTCCATCATTATATCAATATTCCCTTGCATTTGGAACCCTTGTTTTTGGGGGCAGTTCTCAAATGCAAAATGTGATATTGCAGGAAAGCTTTTTTATATTTATATTATAGCTCCACCCATTGAGCACCAGGATCTCTGAGTTTTGCATAATCTATTATACATTCACATTAAAAACTTTTCAAGGCTTTGTGACTTTGAATAGTCTCATGATTCACATAAGCTTTGTGCCTTAAACAATGGCTCATTCTTCCTCAGCACAGTACAATCCTCTAAAAAAAGGGAACTATACAGAGCTAATTAAAGCCACTTTTATGGCAGAGCTGATAATTTTTAAAGTGTAGTTCACACACTACCACTGTTCAATATCTTACTTGGACAAAGTAACTCACAATTTATGGAGCCAAGTTGAATTTTCTTTAATGGGTTAATTTAAATTAATAAATTCAGTTATTTTGACATAAAGATATTTGTAACTTTCAGGTAATGGATTACCATTGCAATGTGGAATAAACATTCCTCACCAAAGTAGGATGGGAGAGATGCCAAATGAGCAGCATCATGCTGCAGGTCATCCACAAGATGGCAATAGCAGAATGAGTTCCTGGAAGTTCAAGCCTTTAAGAAACTCTGCTCTTTGCATCTAATGCTTATTTGGAAATTCAATTTAGATCAGAGCAAAGCTGGGACAGAGGTTGGTTGCTTTGCCATCCTCTTGTTCACAGAAATATAATAGGTTTATAAAACATAAAGCATAAGTTTGCATTCAATTTAAAACATTTAATTTTTTCAGCTGGTCATACAGTAGAATTTCTATTACATGAAATGCTGTGAATAACATTTCTTTCACTCTACTTATGTTCTGTAAGTCCATGAAAGGTCCAAGCTGAAATATTTTGAACATTCATACTTCTCACAGGTCTGGATGGATGTTTGCTTGAAGTTAAGTACTTGAATAAAACTTTTAATATTCAGTGATATTAAATAGGTCCCAGTATGGCAAAATGATGTCAAAAAGATGTTTCTCCAATGAATTTGGACTATGTATTTAATATCTCTCCCATTTAAAAACGTATTTCCGAGATCTTATTCCTGTATTGGCTACATTTTGAAGTTTTTCAATTGCCTCAAAAGCAAAACAATTTTTTTTAAATCCATACAAACACACATTAAATAAAAAAGGAGGGAAATCTATATTAAGATTTTTTCTTTTTTTTTTTTTTTTTTAAAGAACAACTCTCTCATAAAAATTCTTTGTCAAATTTAATAACTAAGTGAAAGAACAGAGCTGGTAGTCCTTCTTTTCTTCCAGTACCTAAAGGAGCTGACAGTAGAGAGAGAGAGAGACTATTTACAAGGGATGGAGGGACAGGGAAAGGGCAAATGGATTCACACTGACAGAGAGTAGCTTTGAATTAAGTTTTAGGATGAAATTCCTCCCTGGCAGGGTGGGCAGGGCTGGCACAGGGTGCCCAGAGCAGCTGTGGCTGCCCCTGGATCCCTGGCAGTGCCCAAGGCCAGGCTGGACACTGGGGCTGGAGCAGCCTGGGACACTGGGGGGGGTCCCTGCTGGCCCTTTGTATGTAGCAGCAATTGTTGGGACACATTCAATGCTTTTGCTTGGTCAGATCCTGAAGAATGGCAGTGCTTATCAAGGGAAGGAAAGCATGCAGCCCCAGTGTTGGAGGTGCAGATGAGAAGCTGCTTCATGGAGGACAAGGGCAGCAGCCACTTTCTGTCCTGGCATATTTGGTGTGGAAGCACTGCCTCAGTTTGTGCAGTTACAGAGTCAGTATCCATCTTTGGAAGGTGCTCTCCTGAGAGAATCAATTTGGCAAGTGGTTTCCACTTCTCAGAGGTGGCTTTCTTGAAATTCTGGCAGTGCACACCTTTTGGACAAGGTGAGCAGCTACACTGGGTGTTGGTGTGCAGCTGATCTAGTGCCCCAAGCAGGTAATGCCAGTAACAGTGTTCTGGGACCAACACCCAGATGTTTTCTCTTTTGGGGGAGGAGACCCCATTTCTTTTGGGATGGGCTTCTAGTTCCTCTCTTTTGCAAAGGAGCCGATTTTGGATTCACACTTTGGGTGGTTGTGCTGAATTTCACAGCCAGGCTGTTAGGCTTCTGTGGCTGGAGCTGAGCTGTTGCAGTGGGAATGCAAAAGCCAAGCTGTTGAGCCTTTGTCCTGCTTGCTACCTTCAGTGTCTGGGCAGTCAGTTTGGAAGATGACTCTGAGACTGAAGGATACAGAGCTGGGACAGAAAGTGCAGGGATCAGGTGTGTGATGCATTCCAGTAGAAGTTGTGGGCAGCAAGAGCTTTGACAACTGGCACTTTTGTGAGCTCTGGTTTTGCCACATTTTTTGAAGTAGCCAGACCCAGTGAGAGGGAAAAAAACTTGAAACTTAGCAGCCAATTACTCCTATTTTGTTTCCAGATTGAGAATATGAATCTGGGCTCAGTGAGAGAGCAAAAATGAAAAAGTGTATGCAGCTGAAATAAAAAAAACATAATACCAATGTAGCTTAAAGCTGCACAGGAAAAGTGATGGGGGAAAGTGATAGGAAAAGTGATGGCCAGCACTGCCTTTTTTTTGTTCTAGAACCTCTTTTTAAGGCAGCAGACCCTGAATATCTCTCTGTGAGGCTGAACTTATAGGATGAAATATCCAACTTCAAAAACTAATTTTTGATAGTTAATATTTGGTCTAAGAACCTGAGGACAGAGCTAGTCTGGTGTTAATGTGATTTTTGTCCTTTCTGTGATGCTGTTGTTCTTTCCATAGTGTCATCAGAAGCATCTTGACACTGTTGCTGCTAAGTTTTGCCATCTTCATAACTGAAAAGGTTTTTTGAGTAATTTTGTATGGAAAATCATGCTATGAAAAGCCAGTGTCCATAAAGGAGACAAGCTTGCTCAGACCCTTGTGTGTTCCAGGAGCCAAACTCTCTGGGTTCTGTAACAAACCTGTGCCTTCCAGTTGGTAGAGATGTTAACACCCATTTCAAAAACATTAACACCCACACCTTCACCCATGGAATTGTTTGTAAAGACATTAAAACACATCTTTGCTAAAAATTTTAATTCAGAAAACAAGACACCATAACTTATTAACAAACAATGAAACCAGCTTTGCTGGACACTGTAATCTGTCTTAGAAATCTTTTATTATATATATTTAATGCTTTGAAGTACTGAAGTGTTTCAAAACTAATACACCAGTACAAACATAGCAATTTATATGTGTGCCAAACTAAATTGAATCTACTTCAACCAGTACAGCACTTAAAAACAACCTGGTGGGTATAAAATACTTCATTCAGTAACTTCCTCTTCTGGAACAACTTCCAAAAGCATCTGGAGGTGCATAGTGATGGGATCTGAGGAAAAGATTTATTGTTAGAGGTTTTATAAGAGAATAATATTTCAATTCAAACTATTTTCTAAGTGAGAAAACTATCCTTCTACCTAGCTGTTCTTTTTATCTGTATACCTATTTCAAAATGAAAAAGAAAGGGTGGGGAATAAACAGTCTGAAGATCCAAACTACAGCATTCTTCATTTCCAAACTTACACTACAGTGCAGTGCTTCCAATTACATAATTAAAATTGTATTTAGTTATAATTATTAAATTATAATTAATAGTCCTGGGGACAAGAGAGACAGATTATTGATTTTCTGGATGTCTGTAGAGCTAGTGCTGTTGTGTTCAGCTAATTCCAGTTAGCCTCTTAGAAACATCTGTGTATCCTGTTTTGCCTGAGACAATATCAGAGTTTCTCTAGGGACTATGCAATCAGGTCATAAATGGTCATTCTTGTAGCTTGCACTGTATTCAGCCCTGGGATTATTTTTTTGTCTTAATGCTGTTAATATTTTCTTCAATAAGGATAGTAATATTAATAATCAGAGCTAAAACCCCAGTGTTTGGTGGCATAAGAATTTATGTCTGCTTATCTTTAGTTAACCACCAAAGCAATGTTTTGAAATACAGATAACTGAAAAACTAACTTTACAGATTAGTTCTGTTTCTTTGTGCTACTACAGTGATGTGGGGGTTTTTTGTGAATTAAGTTTAATTTTTCCTCAAATCAGACATTACTTCTTTTCAACAGAAAGGAGTAAAATAGAGTCTTCAGTAAAGCCCACTAGGGAAATTGCTCCCCTCCACATTCTTTAGAAGGGATTGACCAGACAGTGAGCTTTATTATACTAATTAATATCAAGTTCTGTTGAGTTTGGAGCTGGCTACCTGAGGTATACTTACTTGATATTTTTTGTGGCCAGTCGAATTTTAAATGAACAAAAAGTGCATAAACAATAAGTCCACTGAGTATAAATAAAATACAGTACAAATAGGCCAGTTCAGGGGCACTGATGATTGGTGCCAATACCAGAACAATTGAGATCAGTGTCACTATGACAGGAATGATGATGGGTATCTGCAAGATACAAAGAACAAAATCACTTCTTCATTCTTAAAGAAGTTGAAAGAATATTTTTATTCCCTTATGCATTTTTTACTTTAAAATTTTCTGCAATCAGATGGGGTGATTGAAGCAGTAGCAGAAATATGGATAGGGAAACTCTTCTGCCAAATAATTCACTAAGATCTCTTAGTGAATATTTCAAATTGCAGTGTACAAAGTTTGCATTTTAATAAATGTGGGAACTGACTTACATGCAATGACCTGGGGTCTTACTTGGGATATTCTTTCAATGGTAGTCTGCTGACAGCAATTACCCATCTGAGACAATTTGGCTTATGCCCTGTTGTCTGTGCAAGTTAAAATCAACATTCTGTAATCTTTTCCTAGTCCTTATGAGCTTAGTCCTAGTACAGAACTGCTATTAAATGGCTAGATTTCAGGTAAGGGCAGTAAAAAACAAGGATACTGCCCAAGGGTGCTGTTTAAATATCCAGATACTTAGTGTGAATTCATTCTACAGCATCTATGGAATGGAGGAAAAGCCATACAGAACTTACCTTGATAGGTCTCTGGAGATTCTTCCTTGTAAACCTCATAACAATTAATCCAAGTACAGTTAAACCATAAAATATCCAGACTGCAAAACTAAAGTAATTTATGAGCGTATCAATGTCACCAGGAATAATATAAATAATAGCAATGGCCCCCTAAAAATGAAAACAAAAATTAGTGTAGTCTATTACAGAAGAAGGCTGAATTTTACTTCTGTTTCAATATAGCTGCATGTGCAGTGCTCCAGAAAATGAACTGTGAATGCTTTTGCTTAAATATTTGGGTGTAAGTGTGTTGCAGCACCTTTAAAGATTGTGGCTGCATCCTGCCAAAGTGTGGTCATTTTTGTGTGCAATTTTAATTCCATTTTAAGACAAAATGTTTATATTTTTTATGCATTAATCTGTTTTATAACAACAAACAGAATATCTTGAAGATTCAAAATATATTTTTAGGTTTTTAATGGTAATGGTAGAGAAAAAGGTTAAATATTTGAGACACATTTTGACTGGAGGGTTAAAGTGTATTAATCCAGAAAGAATACAAGGCATTTTAGAAGTACCATTACCCCAGACAAAGAAAGAGTAATGGTGGGATACTGCAGAGCATGGATTAAGGATTTTTCTGGTTTAACCAGACCTTTATGAGACTTTTTAACCCAAGACAATCCTAATGCTGTGGTATGGACAGCAGAAGGAGAGCAAAGCTTTAGAAAATTAGCAGACAAATTGGTTAATGCCCCAGTCTTAGCTTTTCCAGACTCAGAAAAGGAATTTTGAGTTTATGTGGATATTAAAGAAGGCCAGTTCTGATGGTGGCTGAGGGCTGAAAACCGACAATAGAATTTAGAATCAGTTAAATAGAATTTAACTGATTGTTAAAATTTCACATCAGGTTAAAGTTGTCAGGCTGTCAACTGAGAGAGCCTCTAAGTGAATGTCCAGTGCTCAGTTATTACAGTATGAATCTTGTTTAATGGAACAGGAGGATTTAGAATTTAAAGGTGGGGAAGGGTGAAGAGCCCTGGAGGGGGGGGGGCCAGGGAGAAACCCATGGCTGCATTCAGGTGATAGACTAGGGAAAATGTATGAGACACTCCCTGTTCTAAGGCAGAAAATGTGTTTATTGATGGGTCTGCAAGGGTGGCAGAAGGGAAGCCATTTACAGGATAGACTATCATAAATGGAAAGGAATTAAAAGGAGAGATTGTCACCCACATGGTCAGCTCAGACATGAGCAGAGCTGTATGCACCTGTGAGAGCCTGTGAATTATATCAGGACAAGATAATGAACGTTTTTACTGATTCTAGATATGCATATACATACATATGGGAATATGGTGATACATGCATTTGGGAAATTATGGGAAGAAAGAGGTTTATTAACCTGTAGGAAAAAAATATTAGCTCATGAGAGCTTAATAGCTCAGTGGTAAATTTACCAAAAGGAGTGGCAATAATACAAGTAACTGACTGGAAAATGAAGAAACTCAGAAAGCTGCATTGTTGCCAGAAATCTCAAAGATCCTCCCCTTGATCCCAACAACCCCAGCACTGCCAGAGAAATGCTTTTCCACCAGAGGAGCTGCAGATAATTAAGAGTGGGGCAGAGGAAAGAGGAAACAATTGGATTACAAGGGATGGGAAGCAGTGGATATCAAAAGCTCTGGCCTTGTGGATACTAAAACAGCTTCATGAAGGGAATCACAGGGGTTCTAGAGGAACTGGCAGAATCCTTCCCAAAATGTGTGTTGCTGTGGGTCTTTTTACTCTGTCAAAGTGAACTATTGAGGGTTGTTTGATCTGTGCTAAAACCAATGACAGAGTTACAAAGAAAATCGACAGGGCAGAGAGGCCTTGGGCTGTATGTCCCTTCCAGAAATGACAGTGGATTTTACCAAAATGCCCCAAGTGGCAAGGTTTAAATCTCTTGTGGTAATAGTATGTCAGCTAATAAGGTGGCCAGAAGCATTCCCTACTGTTTCAGCAACTACAGCATCAGTTATTAAGGTGTTTTTTGAATAAATGATTCCAAGATATGGGATTGTGGAAGCAATAGACTCAGATAGGGGAACTCATTTTACAGGGAAAATTCTTCTAGGAGTCATGGCTGCTTTAGGGATACAATGGAACCTGCACACCCCTGGCACCCCCAGAGTTTGGGCTGGGTTGAAAGAATGAATGGAGAAATAAAGAAACACCTTCTGAAGCTGGTGATAGAAACCAAGATGCCATGGGTGCAGCTCCTGCCCCTGGCTTTGGGAGGAATAGGGGCCAGACCCAGGGGAGATATTCAATTATCTCCCTTTGAATTAATGTTTGGAATTCCTTACCCTTGCAACTCTCAGCCTAGTGGGGGCATAGAGATAAGTGATGTGTATTTGAGACATTGTGTGGCTGTCTGTTGTGAAATCTCTTTGACAGGAGGCTCAGCTGACACAGACCCTGCCTTTGGACTTTGCTGTTCACAACATCCAGCCAGGAGACTGGGTCCTAGTTAAGGAGTGGAAAGAAGCACAGCTGGTGGTGAAGTGGCATTGACCCTTCCAGTGCTGCTGCCCACAGAAAGAGTCATCAAGACATCTGAACACAGATGGACCAATCCCACTGGGGTCAAGGTCTCTGAGGCCCCAGAGATTTGGACATCCCAGCTGGAGGAGAGGGATGGGAAGCTGTGACTGACACTCTGCAGGAGTGCACTGGAGCAGCAGCTCCACAGTCTGTGTGCCTCCCCACAGACTGCCTGCTGAAAGTCTGTATGAGCATCCCTCCTGCAGAATCTTCACCCACTGGGGGGCTACTGCTTGCTGTCATTGTTTTCTTTATCTTATATGATTGCTGTGCCTTCACTCACCTCAGGTGATGCAGAAGACAAGGTGAAAATTAGACTGGATCATTAGAATACACTATTAAAATGTTTCTCTTAATAATCTTATTTTTATATTGTCAGTTAGGTTTCAGCCAGAGGAGGATCTGAAGAGTGGCCATGGGTGGCCAGCCCAGTGAAACCCCTGAGTGAGGTCCATAATGGAACAAGATTTTGGGATGAGGAAGGAAGTTCATGGCTGCTTCATTCTTCTGAAAGAGGCATTTATCTAAATAGAAGAGCAAGCATATACATGGGGAAGAAGTGTTTGTGACTGGGTTTATAATGCTGCCCTCCTTATGATTGTTCTACATTCTGAGGCAGATGGAATCAAACTCATGTTAAGCTCACTAATGGTAGCTGAATAAAGTGTTCCTACCATAATTGCCAAAGGGATTTGGAATGCTGTAAAGCAGTGGGGAAGGATAAATTTTTTGACTCCTTATTTTTAAGCTGCCCCCAAGATAATTCTACAAGTAGGACACATGTTGTCCGTGACTATCAGTGGAAGGGGTAACACAGAACAGGATTCAAACCCTTTTAATAAGCTCTGGTCCAGATCAAACAAAACAGATCTGGGATGTAACTGTAGGTGGAAACCTCATGTGGGAGCTTAGAAATGCAAATATTGTGATTCTTACGGTGAGGCAACTATTGTTGGAGGACTGTAAGGCCCATGAAAGCAGCTGTATTTTGACCCACCAATTGATGATGAAAACTGGGAAGGCCCCTTTGCCAAAGGGACCTGGGTTTTAAAAGGGCATTACTGGATTTGTGGCCAACATGCCTATTGCATGTTACCTCCAAACTGGTTAAAATTTTATGAAGGATATAGTAAGCCATTGTTCTTTTTGCTACCACAACTTCAGGGAAATCAGTTAGGAATCAAGGTATATGATGATCTAATTGGACAGAAACAGTCAATTGATGCATCCCTGGATGGAGGGAGCACCCAAAAGTGTGGTGATGATGAATGGCCACCTGAGCAAATCATACAACACTATGGACCAGCCACTTGGAATCCCAACAAATTTATATCAGGTGCCAGAGAACCTATTTATAATCTAAATCAGATCATTAAGTCCTTGAAATAATAACTAACCAGACAGCTATAGCTCTTGACCTTCTTGCTGACCAATCCACTCAGATGAGGAATTAAATATTTCAACAAGAGATGATATTAGATTATCTATTAGCAGAAGAAGGGGGAGTGTGGGGGAAATTAAATTACTCTAATTGCTGTTTGCAAATAGATGACAATGGAGAAGTGGTAAAACAAAGAGAATAAGAAAATTAGCTCATGTACCTGTCCAAATGTGGAAAGGATGGGAATGGGACATGTTTTCATGGTTACCTGGTGGACTATGGGTTAAACTAATGGTTTTTTTCCTGTTATGTGCTCCATCAATTCTAATCTTTTTACCATGCATGATCCCTTGCTTAGTACAACTTATTCCACATGTGATCTAGGGGGTGCAGTAGTAGCCATGCCCACTGATCCAGAAATGGCTACAGAAGGAAAGAAAACTATGTCACTGCAAATAATTGCAAAACCAAAAAGGACCCAGGAACAGAAAGTTAAGTCAATGATGACTAAAGTTTGTAAAGACAATTATTGAGAAATTAAGAACAGAAGGGATTGAAAGGGATGAGAAGGAGGTGTCTTTACAAACAAACTGTGGGCCTGATGATAGATAAGGCCAGATACAGAGACATGAAAGAAGCAAGGGGGAACCATAAATTCCATAGGAATTCCACTAATTGACACAGGTTGTTACTCACTCAAGACTGTGCTACACCTCTGGATTTAGAGAAGAAGAACAGAGACACAAGGAAAAAGAAAAAAGGGGGGAAGGAGCACAAATTAGAAAGGAGATCTGTATTAGGTGTTTTGGGAAGTTTGTACTTCTCAAGTACCTCAGCCAGTGGAGACAAAGGGAAATGTGGCCAGGAAATTAGAATAAAAAGGAGGCTGTGTCCTCTAATAATTTGAGAGATCCCATGGGAAATGCTCATAACTTCTCCCTTTATTGCAATAAGTTTACAGGAGTCCTCTGTCTCCTTTTTGGAATAAGCCTCTGGTGTTTGTGGATTAATTTTCCTGGTAGGGTTGAATACATCTTGTTTTGCCTTGAAGATTAATGGGCAAAATAAAAATAACAACATGTTCTGGATTTATTCTTAAATTTACTGACTGGAATTTTTTAGTGAGATGTAAATTTTCTACAAGGAGGAAATGTTCCTCCATGGAAAAAACAGGGTAGTGATAGCTTGCTTGCAAGCATCCTGTGAAAGAATTCCCTAATACTAACCATTCATTTAAGTTTTTGTTCTCATGCCATCAGTTCTTAACCATTTTGATTTTTAAAATCCAGTTCTGGAATGAATATGAGAAGTTGGCGGGGGGGTTGTGTAGTCTTTTTCCAAAATGTATTTAGCAATTTCCTTGTCTAGCTGGTTCAAGGTATGTGTCAAAACTACTGGTAGGAAGCTGTGAAAATATGTATTCCTGGAGAATTTCTGGTGATGGGGGATAATTTTTCTGTGCTTAGAATTTATACTTACATAAAATATGATAGCAGGTGCTGGTGTCAAACGTTTCACACTAATGTAAGACAGAACCTTGAGCATGTGCCCTTCACGACCTGCAACATAAACAAGTCTGACAAAAACAAAAACAAGGCACTGTAGTTAGTGTGGCACCTGGGCTTTAAGTGGTGTAATAAAAACAGACATCCAGCTAATTTCATTGGTATGCATTGGGATTTAAAGAGTATTGCAGCAGATTAATGAGGGAAATTAAATAACCAGCAATTTAGCAGTGAGGTAAAACAAATGCTAAACCAGTATTAAAATAGTACACTCAAAACTAATTTCAGAATCATTATTTTGCACATATAATTGAAAATTATTGTGGGAAATGTTACCTACTGTGTCCCTTTTAATTAAATATTTCTTTTTTCATGAGTTTCATAGCAAAAAAAAAGCTGTATAGACATCCTTTTGTCAAAAAATGGTCTTTACAGTTGCATTGCATTCAGATACTTTTGAAATTTTAAAATATATTAAATAGTAAATGAAAGTACTGAGCAGCTAATAGAAAGGAATAGCTTCTCAGTTACTTTTGCTGGTGTTGTCATGTTTTTAATGATAACTTTTAACTGTTTAATTATCAGCTTTAAAATTGATGAGAGATGAAAAAAACTATTTGTGCTATAGTGTTATACCTTCATTGAATTAAGAAGAGACCATGTTTTCTAATTTTTCAAAACTGAATAGCCACTGTTTATTGTTGAAAATTAAACAATATAGCTAGATTTACAGGCAATTTTAAATTGCATTTTGTATAATGTAGATCAGAAGAATGTCCTTATGTCTGTAGATACATGTATTAAAATTTTTTTAATCCTTCAAAACCTTTCATTTGAAGATATTTAGAAGGGCACTTACCTGCCTGCAGTGAAACAGGTGCCATTGGCAGATCCAAGGGTCGAAAATACCACAAAGAGAGGAACTATCCAAGAGGCAGGATAAAGGACTCTATCTCCAAATGTCTGGGATATGGGATTAAAATTAATCACTTTTGTCATTTTAACTGCCATTTAGACTATTCAGTAATGTTAGAGCCTCTTTGTAGGTAAAGTAAATGGGTATCTGAGCTGTGTTACTGGCAAAGCCATGCTGTATATTTTGTGTGGTTATTAAAAATGCTCTGCCAAATAAATTAATTCATTGACCACTATAAAATGGAGTATTATTATCATGATGTTTATGATGCAACATCTGTAGGGAACATTGGAAGGCATATGTAAAAACCACACAGAAATTAAATTCTGTTAAAGACACCTGGTTTGGGATGTCTGCAAAGACAATTCAATGCTAGTTGATGTGTGTTGCTCAGGTTGTAAGTTTAAATGTGTATAGAAGAGGATTAGTTCTTACATAAGATTTAACTTCATACATTCTTTGCTGTACCTTCTGGAGCAGACAAGCTGCTGAAATGCACAGAACATCTAAATTTTAAAAACTTATATTTAAAAAAAAAATTAAGCATTACTGTGCTAGACTATATATTTAAATGCTTGTCACATACTGTTTGTTTCCCCCAAAAAATTAGCATTAGGAAAATAGTTGCACCTCAATAGTTGTTTCAGAGACACAGGAAATTTACTGAGTGCAACTGAAGAGACAAATGTATTTTTTATGGTTTCAGAAACTTACAGAAATTCTAACTTTACCTGTAAGAGTATGTCTTGCAAAAATGTAAAAATCATATTTTTCAAATTTGTTAAGGAAAAAAGCCCAAAAAGTATAAGGTGGAAGTGAATGATGGATTATTTGCTGCTATCTCCATAATAACAAACTTTGATCTACTGTCACTTCACATGTGCCTCTTTCTCAGAAATACTGGGAACATTGAAAATGGCAAAGCAGCTGTCAGATGTTATTTCTCTTTCCATCTTTTTGATGCCTATGGAAAGCAGTCACCCTCTGACCTGAAATGTTTACAAAATGTTTGCTGAAGATTGCATTACTTTTGCTTCCCTCTTTTATTCCCATTTGGATATGATAGAACTACTCTTTAAATTAGGCATTACTGAAATTTTAGATGAAGAAATGATAGTAGATAATGGGTGGAAGTGGCACTAACAGTTTAGACTAAAATTAATTTTATTTTACAAACAATTAATGGAACTTAATGACTTGCATGATTTCAGTGCACCCAGTCTTCTTCAGATGTTTTATTACAAATTGAAGTAACTTACCACAGCAACTGCCTGGGACTGCAGAAGTTCTGTTGAAGTCATCACAGTGAAATAGGAAATGTTTATCAGAACGTAACAAACTGTAACCAAGGGGATCCCAATAATTATAGACAGTGGTAGATTTCTAAAGAATGGAAAAGTGAGACCCATCAGCATTTCTGTATCACTGGTCCAGTTATCATAGTAAACTGTGGATTTTTACTTTTCCTGATATGCTCTTTACAGTAAAAAATACAAATAAATATACTTAGAGCTATGGAAATCAGGATTTTAAAAAAGGAAAAATACAAATTTTGCAAATATACAAACCCTGTAATACAGGTTAATTAGCTATGTCTGTTCATGCTCAAACCTAGCAGAATATTAGTGCTTTTAAAAAACAGACCAAAATATATGCTTGCTTATAGAAAAGTACATAGTGTTTGATTTCTTGCCAGTAAAAACACTGCTTTCCTACACAATTTTACCTGTAAGGATTTTTAAGTTCCTCTGTGATGTAATTGAGTTGATTCCTGGAATGAAAAACATTCATATGGTATTTTAGCAGTCCGGTGTTTAAGTATGACTATACTATAAGGTGAGGTGTTATTTCTTGTGTTATTGTATTTAATATTTTCAGTTTTAAAAAGAGGGAAAAAAAGTAAAATCGATCTTTTAACTGGGAAAACTGCAGGACAAAACCTGTGTGAGCTTCTTATCCAAAAGCCAGCCTCTTGATTCACCATCTCTTTCTGCATTATCTCTAGTATCTAAATTTTGGATAAAATATCCCACAATAACAAAAGAAAAATTTGGCAGACATCTTAGGTTTGCAAGATTGCCTTTCAATTTCAAGCATTTAAGTATCTGAGTATTTTCAAATAAAAGCACAAGTGTGCAGAGGGCAAAGAGTAAAGCTGGTGTTTCACAGTGGTTCTGTCTTTACAAAACAGGCATGAAAACCTTTTTAAGGATTATACCTATCTGAATTATAATTTCCAAATACCCATTTCTGCCAGAGCATGTAAACAAATTGAAGGAAGATTTTTATATTTATCCACTCTGAAAATCTGAAGAATAACTATTTACAGTTCAAGGCAAATTTTCAAATGTTAGTGCCTGGTGGTTACATTCACAAATAATTATTTAGGGATCATCTTCTTTGCCCTCTTAAAAAGTCCATATGAATGCCTGAATTATCAGACTTACATGCTTGAGTTGAGACACTCAAGCTTGGAAATAGAACCTAAAAAAAAAATAATCCATTTAAAATAAATTCAGTTTCAAAAGCTTATAAATGGGAATTGCTGTGTGGTAGATCAATATTATATTCTTACTTTCTTCCAAATTACTGATCTCTAAGTAGACTTTTGCAGTTTGCACATTTAAGAATAACAATGGATTTGTGCCATCAGTATGCTATGCCAGCTGACATTCCCTAAGAAAAAATCTGCAAGTTGAACTTTATAATTTCTAGCACAATGTTCCTTTTTATGCTCTCCTGTACTAATAAAACACCATTACATATTCCAGAATAAATGGAATTTGATGGGGTAGCCTGCAGGGAAAGCTGTTTTGCCTAACACAGTGGAATTAAACTGTGTTATCTCCTCCTCATTTCTGCAGTATCCATCACCTCCAGCAGCAAAGCAGCAGTAGTAATCCTTTTGGGATCTAATCAATTTTCCTTCCCTAATAAACAGCAAATAAAAGAGGGTGGAGTTGTGGGGTTTTCTTAACCAAACTGGTGTTCTTTTCCCAGAGTTCATCCAGACATTCATAACAAGTCAGTTGTTACCTTCTCCAGCATCTCTACAGGGAGAGAGTAAACCAGTTAAAGGCTGTTTAACTGTTAGGGCAAATAAAGATTCCTTACCATCCATCATATGCCCAGAGTCCATTGTAAAATGCCAAACTGAGGGAGCTAACAGAAATTTTACTGTCCTTAAAAGAATCTTTGAAGTTTTCAGTTTTTCCTGTAAATGAGGAAGATCACTGATCAGTGTTGAAATTAATTCTTGTAATCCTCACCAGATGAAAAAAACATTCCAACACGTCTCATGTTTTTAAACTTTTCACTTATAAAAATTAATCAACACCCTTTTGTGTTAATTGATCTGTAGTGCTGCATTTTCCACCCATCCCCCTTCTCTGAAAGAAAATATCAGTTTCCAGGAGATGCAGAACTAAAACCCTGAATTAAGAGATTCAGGGCTGTGCCTTAATACTGTGTCACTTCTGTCAGTGGGGAATTTGTTAATGGTAATAGCAAAAGTTAAAATAATTGTTTCAAATAACATTTATTTTATTACCTTGTGCAAGGAGAACAATTCCACTTACAATAATGATCGTGACAATGATCATTTTAGCAGCTGTGAGAAAATTCTGAAGGTAACTTCCCAACTTCACACTCAATGAATTCACAATTGTAATTACCACTAAAAGAAATAAAAATTTAAATTTTTTAAGTGTTTGTCAGAATTTAAAGAAAAGTTGCCCCTCCCCTTATTTACTGTACTGCTTGTCTGTCACACTTTTTGTCTATAGTATATATAGTTTTTACTTTCTGTCTTTGGATAACTTTTAAAATAGTGAGGGAAAACAGATTTATTAATTAGATTTTGACAGTACCTTTAACAAAAAATATTTTGAAGTTGCACAGCATTCTGATAAATAAGGAAATAGTATTTCCAGACTTATTTTTTCTTCCTTTACTGCTAGAGATAAGCATTCATAATACAGCTGTATCTTTCTTAATGAGGAATAAAAAAAAACTTGGACTAGGGAAAAAAAGCATTTTCAAGCTTATCCTTTTTATGCTGTTTAATTAGTTATTGTGGGAAGGACTCACTGGACTTTGTCTTAAAGATTTCTGGTGTTTGTGGAGATGAGCCTAAGGAAGTTCCAGGGTACTGAAGGGCACTTATTGATGGGGCCAGACACAAGGCACTGTGCAGTTTTGGATCTGCTCTGTCTTTTAAAGGGTGACTCTTACCAATAGCAGCTGCTGCAAGACACTTGATGACAACCTGGGGTGGATCACAACCTGGATAAAAAGGAGCTGATGCATATTCTGCAAAGCTGAGGCAGATGATTGCAAAGGAGCTGGGTTTTGTGACCAGTAAGCTCGTCCAAGAAAACAAAAATGCTGGAATTGGGCCAAATGCCTCCATCAGGTAAGGATATTCTCCCCCAGACTTTGTGATCATTGTACCAAGCTCAGCAAAACAAAGTGCACCTGGATAACAAGAAAAGCAGGTTTAGTTCATACACTTTTGAACCCAGGACTGCTTGAACAGATAATAATTTTTTAATAGGTAGAAAAGGAAATTGATCTACACAGTGCATTATTACTCTCTTTGTATTTCTGCATATTTTATTGTATATGCAAAATAAAAATTTAATTACTTGTGAGCAATTAAAAAAATACCCTGAAGTTATTCAGATGCAATCTTAAAATTTTGATTACATTGATATTTAAGACTTCACTAAAACCAGTGCAAACAAACATTTTGATTTCATTCTATTTCTGTTTAAGAAATGAACACTACATGAAGCATTTAAGTGAGAACTGCACTTGCTGGCATGCCTTTTGGAAACTTGAAAAAACAGACTTTCTGCACAATTTTGCAATAAAATGTCTGCTAAGCTCAACATTAAAGTACAGTGATACTTCCTCTTCTATTGCTGCACATGACATCTCAAATTAATGTTCTTCTTGCATGCTGCCCCACTTGATGCAATGCTCAAAAATTTATTTGTTTTACTTCTTGAAATATTTTGAGGTGCTTAGTGCTAAATGCTCAGAGAATAGAATTAGAATTACAGAAGTAAAATGCTAGTAAAAAGTACCTAGCTCACTACCAGTAAATTTCACATATTTCCAGCTATTTAAGTGGACTATTCTCTTTATTACAGTCAGTGGATGAAGCAGGAAAACCTAAAACTTTCTTTCAAAAGAAATTGAGTGTGATTTTCAGTATTAAAACTCAGTTTGTCTTCTTTAAACACCCCATTTTAAATTTATGCTTGAGTACTGCTATGCCTATATACAGCAGTAGGTGCTATTAGCTAATTTGTGAAATGAGAGTAGTACAGAACCAGCAGATATAAAGATTTAAGGCAAAGATTCAGATTTTTTTTGTCGAGTCCTTTACCTAGTGTTGCCAGAACTCCACAGGCTGCCCAGACAATTAAACAAGGACCCACAGCTTCAACATTGGCAAGCACAGATTTTGGAGAAACGAAGATACCTGAGCCAATAATTGTACCAACAATCATACAGATGCCACTAACGAGGCCCACCTTGAAACAAAATGAGATGGTTTTGTAAGCATTTTCTAGTAATTCAGCAATTACTTCCCAATATCCTAGAACTACAGTAATTGTCATTACTGACTTTTTGTTATTGGCTTTTGATATGTAAATTCTATAAAGAAATATATTAAACAATTTTGAAAAGTTTCACTCTTCTTTCCAAGATCTGTATGTACCCTGTGGTGTACTCCTGCTGTTTTCAAAAGCACATCTATTTGTGTTTTGCTTGCCTATTTCCTTTATTAAACTGTCCTTTGGATTATGGGAGTCTCAAATGCAGCCTTGAATGGCTGAACTTGCCCTTTCCTCTCTGATGAAGTAATGACATTCTTCTACAAGCACTTGAGCACTTGATGGATTCTGAATTTTCTAAGATTGAGAAATGGTCTTTCATGGATGGAGTCCAGGTTGGTTTTTTTGTTGTTGTTTGTGGTGTGGCTTTTTTCTTTTTTTTTTTTTGTTTGTTTGTTTGTTTGTTTTGTTTTGTTTTGATTTGATTTGGGTTTTTTTGTTTTGATTTTGTTTGTTTGTTTGGGGTTGGTTTTTTTTTGGGTTTTTTTGGGTTTTTTTTGTTTTGTTTTGTTTGGGTTTTGTTTTTTTTTTTTTTTTGTTCAGCAGCTGTTTCCCTCTCCTTGCTTTAACTATTTGTGCCTAGCAATTGTGTTGATACCTCTAGATGGTGATAAGATCACGTTCCCCTAAATTTGTAGTGACCTACAATATTACATGAAACCACTGAAATTGAGGCATGTATTACTAAAACCTGTGGCATGGGCTGCTTAATATTTTCTGATAGCTATGGCTACTCTAATAACATCAATATTTTTCCAGTTTTGGGACCAAACTAAAACCACATAGATAATCTTTTTCCAGGCTACTTAAATTAATTTAAGAGAAATGCCACTCCCCCCCGAGAGGAAGTGACACAACTGTTTTCTACAGCATCTGTAATCTGTAAAGGAGACAGATTTTCACTTGTATTCAGGTACCAGCGTCTATTTCCTGGCCATAAACACCAATAAACTTTCAGAAACAATGAGCTGGACAACCCACTACAAATTCTGAAAAGTATATGTGAGGTAAAAAAAGTTAATGAAATGCCTTAGTTGATCAACTTAGAGTAAATTTTTGAATTATTTTTGTATGTGAGAACTTCAACGACGCATTCTTGGGGTTTTAGTCTGTTTATATCAGAGCTATTTAACTTCAGTAATTAGCAGTTTCTGAAATGTAAACCAACCACATTCTTGAGATAGATATTTTTGCTGAATTGCGACACAGTAGTGGGTTTTGTGATTCATATGCACAAATATCCCCTCCTGCCTCCCTCTGCCAACCCCTCCCACCAAAGGGGGAAAAGAAAAATATTTGCCTGCTTTTGTAGGTTCATCGTTTGGGGTTCATGACTCTGGATGGATTGTCCGTCCCCTCTTCCTTTGTCCTCTCCTCTTCTTTTCCTCAAGCTTTCTTCACCCATTTGTTATTCTTGTTGAAATTTCTGAGGAAATAAAGACAAAATCTTACTCTAGCATATTATTGTTGCTTGGCTTTGGCTGATCCATGTGGGTACAAAGTAGAATAGGTAAATATTATGAGAAAACGAACACGAGCACACACTCACTCATATTCCATCGAAATACCTACTCAGGGGAGAAAAGGCAGAGAAGAAGTGTTGTCAGCTTCACCTCATCCTCTGTTTTACTGTGGATTTTCCTGACACCCACCTGGCAAGGGAATGGCTGTGTCTCCTGTCCCAGATTACATTCGGTTCCAGGTTTCCTTGCTGGAACGATCAAGCTTCTATAGCCAGTCCTTCTTTGAACTCCTCCAAAAATCCCACAGATTTTATCTTCCTCCCAAAAGCCAGTCTGTTTTCTTCTTATCTAGGAGAGCTTCTTTCCATTCTTCATTGAATTAGGGCTTGTCTCAGTTCCTTGGAGATGGAAGTATCTGCTAAACAGAGCGTGGGCTACTATAATTATCTATTTAGCAGCTCTTTGCCCCAGAAGGAGTCACCAACCTTCTCTGTGTTGATTCAGGGTGAATGTCTTCCACCCAATGTTTTGTCCTTTTTAGAACTGGAATGTAAAGAGTTTGTTTTCAAATTTAAATTTACACTTACTTTAGATTTTGGAGGGGGAGGATTTTGCTTGTTTTCCCTAGTATAGGTCTAAAATGCAGTCTGAGAGAGTGAAGGAATTTGGTCGGGTTAGGTTCTGAGTCTCTAAAGCAGATTCAGTCAAAAGTCTCTACTCTCCTAAGACTCTACAAGTATAATTACCTGAGTTTGAATGCTGAAGATCCTTATGCTTTTATACAGATGGTAACTCTGGAAGGCATCATGTTTAGGCAACATAACTTGGGGGGTTTTTGTAAATTAAGTGGAAACTGGGTACAAAAACTTCAGCATTTTAAATTGACAGAACACCTATCTCAGTACTGTTCATCTTCAGAAACATTTAGGCTATAAAGACATCAAGTACATCTTTTGAAATAAAGAATTTTTTAAAAAGAATCATAATGACTCCAGCTTTTAAGATTAAAGCTATGATAGAAAACTGCACACATGAAGAATGCAGGGCTCGGGTGACTGAACTTCACTGTGGCTTTGTGCCCAACATCTCCCTCTTACAGTCATGTATTGAGACTGCTTCAGTCATTACCTTTAGCAATTCTTGTTTCCACTTACCTTATTTATTTATATTTCTTTGGTGTTAATCGTGTCCAGGAATCCTTGTCAAGTGTGTTTCTCTTGTTAGATTTCCCAGCCAGTTACAAGCAAGGCATGCCCATGTCTGAAACCAGAATATGCAGAAGAAGCAGCAGCTTAAGTACAGAGGTTATAAAAGTTAATCATTGAACCTATTCTCTGCCAAGAGGAGTTTTGTGTTAGGAGCCACAGGTAAACGGATAGTCCAATTAGTTTATCTTTAAAAACAGAAAATCCATCTTTGTTCCATTTGTGAGAATGTTTGCCCAGTGCCTAAGTAGTGTAATTACATAGTGAGAGTGAACCATAATTTGGGGAGTCTATTTTGGTCTTTATAGAAAGCAGTTGCTAATTTAGAAATGCTTTGGAAAGATAACCTTGAAGTGATTGTCATATTATGGGTGCATTAAAACCATGTGTTGAGATGTTATTTGAATTATATTTCAAATAGTTGATGTTTTTATCCAGGGATGGTAGAGAAGCATGAGCAAAAATATTTCCTTTGTTTTTCATTAACCTGAGGCAGCTGAGAGGGCAGCTTGTGTTCCCTTTGCTTGCAGTTACAAATATTTTCCATTTTTGTAAATATTTAAAGATCTTGCTTCAGTGAAAAATGCCATTCTCTATTTTCATGCAGTTCTATATCCAGGGGGAAAAGTATTATTATCCTGAATTCTGTAATAAGGTAACTACTTTCATTTGAGCCAGTCATCCCTAAAACATTTGCAAAAATACCCTTAATCATGTTAATCACTGAATTGTTTCTATCAATGGAGTTGTCCAACTCCTTTGCTGTATGACATTCAAATCAGCAAGTCCTGAGCAAACCCCTCTAAATGCAGCTGAGTTTTTCAATAAATATCTACTGATAAAAGCTAAAAGATGTTCAGGTACTGGTCCTTGATGTTAACATTTAACATTTGTTGCCTTGTTGAGATAATGGCTCATAAACATGCAATGCAAGGCTGGAAATAAGACCAAGCTAAGACCTGAGAATCCGTAAAATATCCTAAGCACTACCTGACAATTGCTTTCCTCACTTTTTTAAAAACTTCTTAAGCATGCAGGATTGATCAACAGGAACTCCCCCTGCAATGATGATGTAAATCTGTGACTAAAATCGGACTCTTGAGAACATGTGACACACTTGCTAGTTTATATTTGCTATGTTTTCTGATGGTTGAGCCAGACTGGGCTGGGAATGTTTTTCTCCAAGATTGAGGATGAAAAGTAATGTCGGTACGGACAGCAAAATCAAAATTGTACTTCTTTAGCCACTGTTTTTTCCCTCTCTTTTTTCTTGTTTAATTCTCACAGAAATAGGGTTAAGATACAAGAGAAGCTCTTCCATCTTAAATAACTTCTTACTGAAAAATTACCACAGTAAGTATGGCCAAACAAAAGGGGGGTTTGGGGGTTTTTGTCCTCCTGTTTTTATTTTTGTAGTCGTTGTTGTGTTGTTTTGTTTTGGGCTTTTTTCCTACAAAGAGAATTAAACATGTTAAAATTATAGTCTTGCTTACAACCACGTGAAAAGGCAGGTATGAACAATTGATTCCTTTTTCTGCAAATTTTACAAACTTTAAAAATATTTTCATGGTAATTGTGGTGCGTGATTAAATTAACCAGTGTTTTCATGTTGTTCTCCAATTTCACGTACCTCATTTGTGAACAGATATTATGCAATGCACTTCTGTGTTCCTTATTCTGATAATTTTGAAGTTTTGAAGTTTTGTAATCTTATCAAACCTGTGTTGTTCCTGAAATGCCACAGAGACTATTGAAATAGATAATGTGCAAAGGAAAAAAGAATGGGGCTAACATTGTCCCTTGAAATGAAGTAGGCACATCCTTCACATCATCTCTACCCTGGAACTCACAGACCAACCAAAAACCCCAAATGTATGTAGGGGTCTGTCATCTTTAATATTCTGTTAAGTAAAGTATGGCTGAGGAATTTTTCTTAGATTTAGTGCAGGCAGTCTTTGGTTTATTTGTGTAGATGTTTGTGTCTCTTTTCTTTCTCCTTCAGGTCTGTACTCCATTTTGTTTCTTCAGATCCCATAAAAGCAACATTGAAAATATGTTGCTTGAGTTTTTGCCTAAGCAATTGGTTTCTTTAGTCAACCTGGAATGTCTGGAGAGTTCCCACCCGTTCAATAAATGTCTTAAGCTTCTGCAGTTATTTGACCTTAACTAGTCTATGTTTCTTTATAAAAATAGAAAAGTATATTCATCAGTTTTGTTTTAGGGGTTACTCTTCTTGAAATGCTGTAAACCTCTTAAAAGATTTTTAATTTTACCAGCAATCCTCCTTTTCCTCAGCCTGAAGAAAAGGAAAAGAAACAAACATTGATTTCAAGGATCCTATTATTATTTTCTTCATAGACAAAAGAAATTACATTTTGCAGCCGTGGGAAAAGAACCCTTCCCTCTCAAATAGGTACACAGATGAAGACATGAATGAGTTCAAATTCCAAGGGACTACAGAGGTAAACACTTTGAGGGCTGGTCCTATCTAAACACTGTAGTTTGAACCTTTTTAAATGCTATTTTTCCAATTAAACTGTAAAAAAGTAATTCTCAGCTTTAATTCAGGAAATAACAAGGACACAGTACATAAATACACATTTTATTATCATAAGTTACAATGCATAAAGGTTAATGTTTGTTAGGGTTGGTATTTATTGCTTCCAGTAATGCATTTTCTGCTTTGACCAACACTAAAGGATGAGATAAGATAAGGATCATCCTAACTTGCAGCTTTTAATTGTAGCTTAGCAGTATCTCAGAGTGGCTACTTTCCATTCTAACCTCCCTGCCTACAGGTTATTTAATTTCAATGAGAGCACCAGTGTGTTTCCTTGCATTTGGTCTTCTGTGAATCTGACCATTAATAGATGTGTTCTAACATTTGATCTCAGTACTATCATAATTTAAATATTTTTTTATTAAGTAATTGCAGGTAAACTGCAAGTGGAATATAAAGAAGTGGTATTATTTAATAACTATGGTGATGCTGGGTTATGCTGCTGGTTTGCAAGATCTTTGCATCTTGTGGAAGTCAGTAGGAAATAATAGGTGATTAGTTCTTAATAGAACTACTTAATAGACTATATCTCTTAGCAGAAGCTGTGGGGTTTAAATACCCATTATTAAATACCCATATTTTTTCCCTACTTAGTTCTTGGTTACAATGTAATTGTTTTTTCTTCCGTGACAAATAAAGCTTTTGAAAAGATATTCAGATCTGCTAAAGGTTTTATACTAGACCTGCCTGAATGGTGCAAAGTCTTTAGTCCAATGAGAGATTTATTTTTCTATCATGTATTTTTTAAGCAGTTGTTTAGACACTCTTAATTAACTCGTAAATGCTGAGTATGTCGTTCTATCCAAAAGGTCACCGAAAAATCAATAAGTCTCTTCCTGGGGAATGTCCTAGAGGAATTTTGATGGTATCTGGAGAAAATTAACTTTAGTATGTCACACTAGTTTTGTTTTGGTTTTTTTTTTTTTTGGTTTTTTTTTTTTCAAAGATGGTGAAGTTTTTAACAGTGCTTCAAAGTCTGATCAGAATCAATGATTCTTCTAATAAACACCAACTCCTCGTGTTTTTCTCTTTTAAAAACAAAGCCTGACTTTGATCTCCTTTTTGAGTCCAAAACTCAGGTTGCACTCCACTGGCCTTACACCAAGGAGGGGTTGACAGTCAACATTGATTTTGGAGGACAAATCTGTCTTGTGCCCAGCTCTAGATGGGGAAGGAAGCACTGAATATTGAAGCCTTCACTGAGGTGATGATGTTCTGTGCTACTTTTGAAGTCTCGTTTTAATTTTGTATTTACTAAAGCCAAATATTTCAGGTATGAAACAGTTCTAATAGCTAAAATATATTTTTTTCTATATTTCATATCTGAACATGTGGTATGTTGAAATAAATTTCAGAAGAAAAAAGTTCAGGACTAAAAATATCTGGAGAGCTCACTCCCTGAGAAACCACATTTTCAAACATAAAGAAACCTTCAAAGTGCATCTGCTTTTCTAGATTTGAGCTGATTGCCACCACAGAGTTTTTACCATACTCACACTAGGTTTGCAGAGAAGGATCAGTGCTTAGAACTCTCCTAAATGGAAGAGCCATGCCTGCCCAAGGAAGGACTTGTAGTCCCGAGGGAAATGATCCTAGAACTGATGCAATGTGCCAGGATAGGGGCATGATTTTTTCATGGTGAAAAAGTCTTAGGAGGTGTTCTCTCCTGAGCTGGTGAAAGGCAATCTCCTGGCCTGAAAAACAGCATCTTTCTGGCTTGAAAGTAGAGGTAGAAGAAAAGAAAATAGTCGGGTTTAAATGACTTCTTAATGGTCAGGGGAAATTTTCTAGAAACTGGAAGAAAAGCTAAGGTAAGTAAAGAACAATGCTCTGTCAGTTCACAGAACACTGATCCACAGTTACCTTTCTGTGACTGCTGAGTGTCAGACTCCCCCTGCTATTTACACAACCAAAACACACAGTGAGAGCTGCTCTCTTCCAACAATGGAGTAAAAAGTAATGCTATTATTTTAGCTGCAGTTGGCAAACACAGTTTCCTTATTGTCCTAATTTCCTGGCCATTTCCCTCTCTATTCCCCACTGGCTGAGGTACTCGAGAGGCACAGACTTCCTGAAATGCCCAATTCCTAAGATTCCCTTCTAATGTATAATCTCCCACTTTTTTCTTTTCCTTGGGTCAATTAATGGAATTCCTTATGCAATTTCTGGTTCTTTCCATTGTTTCTTTCATCTCTCAGTATCCAATTTGATTTATCAGCAGACTCACAGTTTGTGTGCAAAGACAAATCTCCCTCATTCCATTTATCAATCAGTGGAATCCTTCCCATTGTTTCTTTTATCTCTCAGTATCTAGCTCTATTTACCAGCAGATCCAGTTTGTTTGTAAAGACAAGTCCCTCATCCCTTTCACTCCGAATTCTCCTGTGGTTTTGGTTTTGAAAAGGTGATAGCAATGTTTGCTTTTTGAATATATAATCAGATTATTTATTCCAAATTATAGCAAAACTATGCTCAGTTATTATGGATGGAATGTGGTCTAAATTCATCAATTAAACTTGAATGTGACTACAGTTAACAAATCCTGAATTGTTTTTTTTTTCTCATTTCTTTGGTAGAAATGGAAGAATTTTTTATGTTGCCTTATGAAAGGAAACTGAAACTACTTCATGGTTTCAATTTACTGACTGGAAGGTACTGTAACTGGAAGGCAGGTGCAATATAACAAAGTCAGGATATTCTGTCAGCTGTGGTCAAGGCAAAATAGCAAGTTGCTATTGTCAGGTGGGTAATAGAAAAAGGATAAATTGCTATGGGTGGAGTTATTGTTCTAGAATAAGACAGTCAAATAATTTCTTCTAATTTTAGCATAGTATCTATGAAACAAGGCAAAGCTATAATTTTAAAATTCTTATGAAGTTACACACCTTTAATGAAACATCAGCTGGCAGCAGTGACCCAGTAAATCCTCCAATAAAGGCATTTTCTGGATTTTCTGTAGTGTGCTGAAAACTACACCATGCATGGGAAAGAAATGAGAGCAAGTGTGCCACCTTCATAAGACCCAGTAGTTAGAATCACGAAGAGCTCCAGTGGCTCTTCAGTTACTGTGTACAGAAAACATCCTGAAAGCTTTGAGTTCAGCTTGTGAACATCAGGCTTGATCCTGTGTGTGCTCTGGTGTGTGTGAAGTGATTTCCATGCAAATCATGCCAGCTGGGGAGAAGACAGCAGACCTTTGTTTTGCTGACTGCTGCAGGAGGTACAAGCTTTAAAGGTTTACAATGTCTACAGAGTACACTGAAGTTTATGTAACAAGCTCTTCATGAATGTACGTGACAGTGACAGAAGTTCTGCAGCCTCTGCCAGTTTAAGTATTTTGAGTTATCTTAAGGCAGTTGTAGAGGTCAGATTGTGCTTCTGATGTTATTTTCTTCCGTGAAGTTGATCTCATTACTTTGTGTGGTTCAAAGGTTATAAAAGTCATTACTTTCCTGTCTTGATGTTAACAGAAAAATGAAGAATGGTTACAAGTTCTTTTTTTTTTCTTCCTTGCTTTTCCCACATATTCTGGGTTTGGATTTTTCAGTGAATTTTTCTCCCATCTGCTACCTGGAAGCAGGACAACATGTGGGGATCCCATGGAGATCCACAGGGGATGTAGAAATCCATGGGGATGTAAAAATCCATGGGGTGCACAGATTCATGGGGATGCAGGGATCCATAGGATGCACAGATCCATGGGTGTGCAGAGATCCATGGGGTGCACAGATCCATGGGGGATGCACAGATCCATGGGGTGCACAGATCCATGGGTGTGCAGAGATCCATGGGATGCACAGATCCATGGGGATCCATGGGGATGCAAGGATCCATGGGATGCAGAGATCCCTGGAGGATGCAGACATCCATGGGGGATGCACAGATCCATGGGGGATGCAGAGACCCATGGGGATGCACAGATCCCTGGGGTGCACAGATCCATGGGGTGCACAGATCCATGGAGGATGCACGGATCCATGGGGTGCACAGATCCATGGGGGTGCAGGGATCCATGGGGTGCACAGATCCATGGAGTGCACAGATCCATGGGATGCACAGATCCATGGGATGCACGGATCCATGGGCATGCAGGGATCCATGGGCTGCACAGATCCATGGGATGCACAGATCCATGGGGTGCACAGATCCATGGGGGATGCACAGATCCATGGGGGATGCACAAATCCATGGGGTGCACAGATCCATGGGGGTGCAGGGATCCATGGAGTGCACAGATCCATGGGATGCACAGATCCATGGGGGATGCACAGATCCATGGGATCCATGGGCTGCACAGATCCATGGGATGCACAGATCCATGGAGGATGCACAGATCCATGGGGGATGCACAGATCCACGGGATGCACAGATCCATAGGATGCACACATCCATGGGATGCACAGATCCCCCCAGCCCATGGGGAAGATGCTCACACTGGAGCAGGTGATGCCTGGAGGAGGCTGTGACCCAGTGGCAGACCCAGGGGAGAGGGGCCCTGGCTCCAGGCTGGAGCAGCCTGTCCCTGGAGGACAGCAGCCCATGGGAAGGAGAGCCATGTCCCAGCAGTTTTGGGAGGGCTGTGAGCCCGTGGGAGGGACTCACCCTGCAGCAGGGGTGGTTTGGCTGCTCTCATGAGATGGAACCAAGCTGGAGAAGTTCACACAGAACTGTCTCCCATGGGAGGGACACCACAGTCCCACAGGGAAGAACTCCTCTCCATGAGCAGGGGAACAAGATCTCAGATGAGCTGACCAAAACCCCACACCCTGTCTGCCTGAGCTGTTGGTAGGAAGGAGGGAGGGTTTGGGGAGAAAAAATGTGTTTTAAGGGCTTATTTTACTTCTCATTATCCTCCTCCAACTCAATTAGTAATAAATTCACTTTGTACCTCTAAGTTAAGCCTGTTTTGCCCTTGGAGTGTTTTCTCCTGGTCCATAACTCATGAACCTTTAATTTAATTTTTTTTTCTCTCTTCTGCCCAGCTGTAGCAGGGAAGGGTGAGTGCCTGGCATTTGGCCAGTGTCAAACCACGACAAGCTGGTAGACACAACTGCCTTCTTTACCTTCTCCTTTTGTAGCTGTATTAAAATTCCAATTCAATTCCTGGGATTTCTCTCTACTGTCGTGCTCTTGCTGTGCTACAGGACTCAGCAGGAAGGCAGGAAAGAGCTGTTCACAAGAGTGGACATGATAAGATATGACTTGTCCAATCTAAGTCAATCTAATGTTTAATTAAGGATTAATTGTGATCTGAAGATCAAAAATGAGAAAAAAGCACTTTCAATACGAAGACCAATCTGTGAAGTTTTCTCTTTTACCATTCACTGTGAGCAGCACTTTGCATACAGACGTGCAAGAGTTCTGAACACTATTTAATACCTACATGTTCTCCTCCCCAATGGTCATATCATTTTAATCACCTTGCAATTCCAAGCAGAAACCCAAGCACTCCTCAAATTTTGTTAGGAAAATAAACTTGAACAACATAATCTAACATAATGCAGTCAAAAATATGTGGAATCACAATGCTACAAAAAGTAATTGAAAATTAATTCTTACACCCTGCATTGTTGCAATGTACTAAGAATAGTACAGAGGCACAAACCAGAGTTTCCTTGTAATTTGCCAAAATAAACAATTTTGTGTTAGCATATACAAATATCCAGGTTACAGAAGGTATTTCAAAAGACCAACTTAAAAAACACATTTAGCAGAGAAAGCTCCAGCAAAGAAAAAAGGTATTCCACATTTTGCTAGGAAAAAGATACAGCTTTTTTACCATTACAGCAAATACTTTTTTTAATAGAAAAGTAATGAAAAACAGCCATAGAAACTCTATTCAAACAAAACCTGCATGTGGAAACAAGTATTTTTATGGTGTTGAACTCCTTTGGTGATAAGATACCAAATGAGGAGAAAACTGTATTTGATGGCTTTGATGTAGGTGTACAGTGCATAAACAACAGAACTCGTATTGCAGTCACCATGTATTTAAGATACATGGATTGGAACCACAAACATTTTCAGAAGCTGTAGGAATTCAGCTCTTCTTCAAACTGTATATATATAAAGCTTTTGTTTTCAGAAGTCAACCTTATGCAGGCTGTGATCCATATGAACAGAGAGTATAGAATCCCAGAATCATTAAGGCTGGGAAAGGCCTCCAAGATCCAACCTTTGACCAAACAAACACTCTGCTGTCAACCAGACCAGAGCACTGAGTGCCATGTCCAGTTCCTTCAGCACCTCCAGGGATGGGGACTCCACTCTCTACCTGGGCAGCCCCTGCCCAGCCCTGAGCCCCTTTCCATGGGGAAATTGCTGCTGGTGCCACCCTGAGCCTGCCCTGCCCAGCCTGAGGCCGTTCCCTCTCCTCCTGTCCCTGTTGTGGGGCAGAGCCCGACCCCCCCGGCTGTGCCCTCCTGGCAGGAGCTGTGCAGAGCCACAAGGGCCCCTGAGCCTCCTTTGCTCCAGGCTGCTCTCACAGGACTGACCCTCTAGACCCTTCCCCAGCTCTGCTGCCCTTCTCTGGACAGGCTCCAGCACCAAAATCTGTCTCTTGCTGTGAAGAGGCCAGAACTGGAGGCAGCACTGGAGGGACAATCACTGCCCTGGTGCAGCTACCCTATTTCTGATACAAGCCAGGGGCCATTGGCTGCCTGGGCACTCCTGGGCTCAGGTTCAGCTGCTGTTGATCACCATCCCAGCCACTCTTCCCCAGCTTGTAGCACTGCATGGGTTTGTGACCCAAAAATAGGACATGGTACTGCACCTTGTTGTCCCTCAGCCACTCTGCACTCCAGCAGATCCACACTGATAGACCACAACTTGAACTGAACTGACTGTACTGGATCTTCTCATCAAAATAAAGGATGCTTGGAGTAGGATGCTCTGCCCTGGAATGTGGTCAGGCAGCTCGGACAATGCCTATTTACAAAGCTATCTGTGGTGGATTGAGAGGGGCTCGTGCTGCTTTTGGTGTTGCATTAACCTAAAACCAGCATTACACATCAATCCCAAATTAATATCCTGACAGTGAGGCAAAGACTTGGCAGACAAGCTGCTAAGCTACCTGGAGACATATTACTGACAGTCAATCACTTTACACTATGAAAGTTCAATCCCACTTCCAAATAGCAGCTTCTTCTAACACACCTCTTCTTGGAGATTCCTCCTTTGGGTGGAGAGGCCCCTCAAAATTACTCAAGACTGAGTGAACAGGATTTGCCCCCAGGCCTGGGTGAGTTGTATGGGTGAGTTACATCAATCTCTTCTTAAGAATTTGGTTTTTTGATAGCTTTGATACAATTGCTTTTATATGACTGCTTTGACATAGTGCACTATCCTATGCTATACTATACTATATTAGTAGTTTTAGCTATGCAGTAATTAATTCTGATTAAGATTGTTTGCCTAATAATTTATCATAATAAATAATTTTAATATCTAATTTGTCATCCTTAATTCTGCAGGACAAAAGTTGTACAAATGTTCAATCATGCCTCTATTATTCCTTAAACTTAAGTTGCTGACAGTTGGGACTAAGACTGGATCCATTTGCCCCGGGCTTCCCTCTGGGGAGTTTAAAAACCACAGAGTCCTTTCTGCACCTCATGACTCAGTGGGAGCTTCTCTAATAAACTTTATCTGAAGTTTCCACTCCACCCATGACAATATTAAACAGGAGTGGCCCCAATACTGAGCCTTAGAGAGCCCCACTAATTACCAGCTGCCAACTGGTTTTAGCTCTATTCACCACCATTCCCTTGGCCCATCCATCCATGCAGTTTTTAGCTGAGTGATGTCCAAACCATGAGCTGCCAGCTTCTCCAGGAGAATGTTTTGAGAGACAGAATCAAAACCCTTGCTGAAGTCTTGGTTGTGGATACCACACCCACAGCCCTTCCCTCATCTAAGAAGTGGGTCATCTGGTCATAAAAGATCAGCTTTGTCAAGCAGGACCATGCAGGCTGGGCTGACCCCTTGGTTATCCTGTATGTGCCATGTTGTGGTACTCAATAAGATTTATGACAGTGTCATAAATTATTAAATGGTCTGAAGATTAAAACCTTCTTTAGAATGCTGTGTTGTTTACGAAAGGATACACTTAGAAGATGTGAACATCATCCAAATAGTGTACAGCTATTAAAAATGAGAGCAGGTAAATGCATGTGAAATCAGACAAGGGCAACAATATCAAGATATCATCTGAACTCCTATGATCTTAACACTTTTGCAAACCTTTGCCTTTTTTTTTTTTTTTTTTTATTGCAAGGGATGTTGTGCTTTTACTATTTTTTTTTCACTTTTTACTTTTTCAGATGAAAAAGCACTCACCCTGTTACACTGTACCTGCATCTGCTGAGCTGCTTTTGCACTTATATTGCTCCAACACCAACTGACACTCAGTAAAACCCTTCTGCCATCTCTTACAAAAAGCTGTTCAGCTGATGGGTACTGACATGACAGACAGCTCCACCCACCTGGCTGCAGCTGAGAAAAAAATAATGGAAGAAAATAAAGAATAAAGAAAGAATAAAGAGTAAACAATGCAGTGTATTTTACTATAGTACATTCTTATAGAATGAAGAAATCTAAATGTAGTATCTCATACAGTATTAGATACAGCTGCAGCTGAACCATAATTAACTGGTTATCTTATCTTTCCTCCACAGAATGAAAGATAACTTACAGAATCACAGAACACCCTGAGTTAGAAGGAACCCACAAGGATCACAGAGTCCAGTTCCTGGCCCTGCACACACCCCCTCTGAGTTCTTCCTTCTAGCTAGTTTTATTGGATTTGTCTTTGATTAGGCAGTGGTATTGCCTGCTAGGCAATTTAGCTCCTAAAATTAGCAACTTTGTTAGTGATTTTAACAGGACTTTTCTGTTGGTTTTTATTTTTCCTTTACGTCTTAATCTTGCATGTTTTAATAAAAAAACATTTTATTTCTTTCATAAGAATATTTATAAGTGTAATGCTAGCCTTTTAATGTTTTTTCTAGTCCTACAATCAATGGTCAGCAATAAGCATTATGTTGTGTACTTTCTCTACATAGAAATGTACTAAAACCAAGTGGTTTAATGCAAGATGGAAAACATACAGAGCATAAGATTTATGTTTCATCTGAAAGAGATTTACAGGCAAACCAATTCTTTTAGCTGTTAATAAAAGAGAGAATCAACTCTTTTTCCTGTTGGAATGAACTGGAGGAAAGCACTTGTCTAATTAATCATCAATTCTATTTGAACAACACTTGGTACACTTGCAAATATGTTTACTTTTGCTGATCTTTTACTGTCCAAGTAGGTCAAATGGGTTCATATGTATTTCAAATATGTTAATATGTATTTAAAATATCCATAACAGGACTTTTGTTATGCTAAAAAAGTGTTCCTGAGCCACAGAAGGGCTTTTTCATCCATGGGACATAACTTTTTAAAAGTTTTCTTCCAGTGGAAACTGGGCATGGAAAATCACCCAGGAATTTGATTAAATGTAAGTTCATTTGACGTCATATTTTAATGATATACAAATGGCAAAGTAACAGTGTCACTGTCAAGGTGCTGTCCCCCTTTGAACCATGTATTCAAACCTATTCTAAAACAAGAAAATGGGCAGCAGGTGAGGCAAAAGTACAGTTCTAAGACATTCCCAGGTCACTTCAGTGGAAGAACAGTTAGGCCAATATTAAGAGTTTTGAAAATCTTGCCTCTGTTTCTAAGGAATTACCAATATAATAGTTTTTCCTTGTGAAGCTGTTTATTTTTACAAACTCTTAAAACATACTCAAAAGGGCAAATAAAACTAGATGAGGATAATATTGTAAATATTAAATCAGTTCTGAGATTTTATTTGCATATTCAGAGATTCTTTTATATATAAAAATATGACATGAAAGGTTTCATTTTCCAAACCTGCCTTTAAAAACATGAAAAGCTGTGGGTATGTATGTTTGATGCTCTTCCAGAGTCTGCATATCTGCAGATTGGAGCTAGTGTGGAAATGAGAGAAGTGTGTATGCCTGTCTAACTTACCTGAAGAGGTATTTCAGACCTGCTACCTCAAAACAGGTTTTTTTCCAAATTCAAGGAAGACAGGGGACAGGACTGCTTTATGATAGACCACCCCCATGACAATTTCACATATTAATGAGTTATTTAAGACTGTGCTTGAAAGTAGTTTCTGGTTGTCATGTTGAAGCAAGGAGTCCTAAAATAATCAAGTGGAAAAAGCAAGGAGAATGAAAGGATTCAAAGGTGTGCCTCTTGTTAAGTGTCTGGGCAGAGACCAAAAGATGTTGTTAGAGAGCAGTTCTGTTAATCAGTGTCTTAAAGACTATAGCATGCTGATTATCTTGATGACCTGGAAAGGTTGTTGCACTCGTTTTATTGCTACAAAGGAAAGTAATTAAAGCACATTTTAAAATCTCACTTGCAGATATGACTCAGCTACTTTCGTGGTTTCCCATAATCAGGGTAGTATCTGCACTGAGATTCCCCCAGTGCTTTGAAAGTCTGTAGATTTTTAAACTTTGCTCTGTACTGCAGAACCTGGCTTTGAAGCTGTACATCTACCTGTCCCTGAATATCATGTGCTGTCCCCACCCTCTCCTAAATAAAGCTATTCTGCTGGGTCATGGCCTTAACCCTGAAGGAAATTGCTGCAGGAACCTTTCCAGACACAAACATTAGGTATTTCTTTTAGTATTTTAACTTGATTTTCTGCTCCTATTGTTAACTTTGATCAAAGCAAATGAAATTCTTCATTATTTCTAATACTACAGAACTATGAGAGTTAAATGTTTTTTGTATGTATTTCATTATGAAAATTAAGCAAAACCAAAAAGCTGACCCAGCAAGTTATATGTAAATCCAAAACAAAGTCACATCATAGTAATACATACTACTACCGAGTTGATGTGCAATATTGTGAAAAATCAAGAAATCTGAAAGCTAAGACAAATAGACATCAATAATCTAAAGGCATATACAATAACCACTGCTTTAGAGAATACCTTGGGTGGCTTTTAAAGCCCCTGAAAGTGAAGAAGGATGAACAAAACATCTGGAGGAGAGCTGCATCCTGTGCTGGCAGCTCATCCCCTGAGCAAACTAATGGTAGGAGCTTCCCAACACCTACAGGGATCCTGTAAATCTCCACAGTGGACAGTTGTGCATTCAGGCACCAGCAGTTGTCATGAGGATCTTTCAGTCTTGTCTGCTCCACAAATTCTGTCGTTAGGATGACAAGATTTTTGGCACATGATCTAGAAGTCAAGGTGCTTCTTCCTGAGAAAAAGTACAAGCTACACTTTTTTTTTCAGCTTGGATCACACTCTATCTGGTGCTTTAGAGAGAATTTGCCAAAACTTGTCCTTTTAATTTTAACAAGCAATGTCTTGCTGTTGTTTTGTGGCATGGTGTGTGTCTATGCTAAACATCAGGCTGACCAGCTCCTTATCCTCTTAACTACTTGTCTTTACATGTAAACTTAAAGCTGTATCACAGGAAGGAATAGCCTTTTCTTCAAGTAGCAAAATAATATTTTAAGCTGGATTTACATTATTCACAGTACCAATAGAGAATATGCTGTTGTCATTTTGAATACCTTAAAAATACACTAATATTGAAGACAATAAATATTCCATTACACCTTGTTTTGCTGAAAAAGTAAAACTCAGGCACCACGTTCTCTTTATTGGATGGGATGCAGATTGTCATCATGACATTCTTGCTGAATTTCATTTTTAGCAGGGGATGAAGTTTTCACATCACAATAGCTAAAATCATATCCATAAACTAGGTCCTTCTGAGAGTATGGTTCATGAACTGTGGCAACACTCCCCATGTCATTCTTCCTCAGGGATTTATGTAAGAGTTCTCTCATTCTTCTGTTTTCTTTGGTTGTGCATTCCCACATGATTTCAAGTTCTCCTTCTGTTTTCCTAAGAAAAATAATAAGAGAAGTCTTAACTTTAACAATGTTTCAGCAGTACAAAATTACACTATGTGGATAAGCAAATTAGAAATGGCCTGTATTTAAGTACTTGACATTATCTGATTGAAATTCATTCATATTTTGTTTTGAAAAAGCTCATAAACTGTAATGCTAAACAGGATATGACCAGAAAATTTCCCATTATTGGACCCATGTAACAAGTTGGATTAAGTCTGCACACAGAGCAGGGCATGTGAGACCCAAATACTCTGACTACCACTCTCCACTGACTGGAGGTTCCTTGTGACCACAGCTCTGCTTCCCACATCACACTGCCCCTCCTGTCCAGAGCCCTGTCACACTCTGTGCTCAGCTAATGCATCCTCGTGGGAGCCAAACAAAAGTGACATAAACGTAGAAGGTAGACAAAGCCCAAGAGTTTGGGTTTCCTTTGACTCCTAGTGTGGACTCCAAAATACAAACCAATAAGGAAATGAAGATCAATTGATGTGGAAAGTATAGCTGAAGTGATGAACCACTTTTGATAGTACCAGACACAGTACCAGCCCACTTTGTGCTTCACCTCATGATTGGATATACAGATGGGAGATTATAAAAACCTTATGGAGAAGGGCTCAGGATAATTATTGTACCTAATGCTTGGAATGAACTTTTGTAGTGGAGAAGATCAGTCACCACTGAGAATGGAATTAAAGCAAAATGAAGCAGTACAATTGGCTAATAGTTCAAGACTCTATCCAGCAATGTGAGCAGCCACAGTTAATGAGTTGGACCTTTCCATTTCTGCCAAGTCACTAGAAAACCATTATGAAACAATCTCTCATTTTTGAAACACCAAAACAGTAGATGACTTTGCTCTCACAAAATATACTTCTTGAGATGGGAGAAGATTGTCTAATCCTACCAGTGCTCAGAATATGCTTCAAAATGTTTTACACAATGGCATTTACCATTACCCTCAGCCTACCTTTGGGGGAGATATGAGGCATATATATTATTTCATGACTGAACTCCCCCAATTGGCAGTCCTCAGTTTCACAAACTGGTGGAACTCTGTATTGCGATGTTGGAAAATTTTCAGCATCTTGTTTTTAAGTGAACTTGTATATCTTGATAGAGACAGACCCCTGCTATCTGTTGTCCCTTGTCTCAAATAGGAGTCTTCAGGCACTGTGCACAGCACTCTTATGTTTGACAATTAATACAGGAGAGCTTAATTTGGTTTATCATTATTGTAGTTCAGGTCATTACCAGGGTTTATTTCATCTGTTGATTTCTGAAATTGAGACTTCTTTGGCTTTTTAAGGTTTTTTGTTAATGCTTGCATGAGCCTGAGGCATAGAATATTTGAAGTAAGATTATGAAACTAAAGGTCAGCAAGTTCTGAATTATAGTTTAATGCTGCCAGCATGTCTGACAAATAGGATTGACATTTTCAGTCCATACATTCAGTTTAATGGCAACTGCACTGATTTTAGAAAAAAAAATTAGTTCAAAGATGTTAGTTTAAAAGTGTCCTCATGGTTAAAATTACTTCAGCAGCAAGAAAACAGATGCCTTTGAGGTTTAACTGAACTCTTCCTGGAGAGCTGAGAGATGCAGAGCCAGCCAGTGCTACCTGACTTGGCTTTGGAACGAGCACTCAGAGCACATTGCTGCAGAGAAAGTGCAGTGCAGCTGCCCCTGCTGCAAACACAGCACACTGCAGTCACAGGTGAGGCTTTCCAGTGTGGCACAACTGCTTCACAGCCCAGCTGTTTCCCAGGTGAGCATCTGAGAAGCAGCAGTAGCATCCCATGTGTAGTTATACAAGGGGATTGTTGTTTAAAAATTTTGACCCGGTTGAAATTTAAAAATGCATTCAGCAGAATGGGTTGGGGAGAGAGTGTCTTCATTTTTGCTAGTTACAACCTCCCTTTCTTTAAGGAATTTGGATTACAGAGCAGCTTGGTTACTACAGCTGTACAATTTTCTTAACACCAAGATTTCCTTGCCTCTACATCTGGTTTGCCTCTTAAAACACAAGAGGCAACTTGCCACTTGCCATTTAAAACTAGATACATGCTCAGTTTAGACACATATGCTGTTTCCAGGTGTCTTTAGATAAAAGGCATTACATTAATTACTTATTAATGTTGGCTATTATTAATTAAGTAAAAATAAAAATTTCATTCAACCCCTAACCTTGCCAAAATTTTATAACCTGTTGAGAGTAAGCAAAATGCCAGTGCCCCACTGATGTTTGAGGATGAAAAAAATTACTAGAAGTAGGTTCTGAAAGCAGATTCTCCTTTAAAAAAGACAGTTTTCTGCCCTCACTAAACTAAATTCATTTAGCCTTAATATCAGAATTTTATTTGGGCTGGCTCAAAAATTCATTTTTATCTATCCTGTAACAGTTTATTTACATATTCCTTATCATAAAGGTTAACAGCTTTTATTAGGGTTATAATTTTGTATGTGACCTCAGAGGTAAGAGAGCTCCCCCTTGCCTATGCACAACTGCAAAGCTTTTATGCTGTTGACCCTCTTCCAAGGACAGTTTAATGCACTTTCAAACTAATATTCTGCATCCAAAGCACAGCAGCTGTAACTACTTCAAGGTACTGTTTCTCTGCAGAAGTCTTACAAAATCAACTCTGACCTAGAAAACACATAAAGGTAACTGTTCTGTCAAATAAGACTGGAAACATTTATGAACATGTTTTTTTACCCTAGGATCACATCATGAACTTTGTTTATATCTCAAACCTCTTATTTAAGGAAATGTATGTGATATTGATATCTTTTATCACTCAGTGACTAATAAAAATGTCATTATCAGCTGCCTGAAGAACAAAAGGCTATTGCTTTCTCATAGCTGCTTTAGGTGAAAGGCTGCTGTGAATTTGCAATACTGTCTAGCAAAGGCTGTAATTACTGAGAAGATTCTGCAGAGCAGCTTCTAGGAAGGGAGCTTTTATTTATCAAAAGTACTTTTTTTTGTTTCTTTTTGTGTTTCTTTTTGAAAACCAAGTAGAAAAATTCTCATCCCTTGGATGCAATGGGTAAGCAGTGGAACTCCTGATTTTTGTTATGAGGTGAAAGACTGCAGGAGGGGAGAACATTTCAAAGGTAAGCAATTTCTGTTATGTTTGATGAGAGCCCATGCTAGTTTGGATGCAGACTTGTCAAAAACAGAATGAAAGGAACAGCACATATATCTCTGTGTACAGATGACTTCTGACCATGCAGTGAGTGCAGCAGCTCTGCCTCTGGGCACACAGGGGCTGTGCAATGTGCAGTGTGCTGGGACCTGCCACCACACAGCTGTGCTGTGCTCCTGCTCACATTACTGGGGTGGGGCTCATCTCTCAGCAGGGTCTCACTGACAGAACACTGCTCTTTCCAGATCTGAAGTGGGATTTCTCTTTGCTTTACAAGAAAACTTATCAGCACAACAGGTACAGTATGCTTTTATGATGAAGAGTTTCATGGTGGTAGCTGAGTCAGACTTCCTAACTCTGCATTATTAAACTAAATGCAAGAGAAAAAGAAATGATATTAAATATTTTTTCAGTCTTCACCTGCTTAGAGTGATTCATCATACCCTCAGCTATATTTTAAAGTAAACTGGTTTTTCTGATTAAAATGTGGCATGCCACTCTCATTTTCATTATCTAACAGTGAAATTAGGAGAATAAATTAGAAATTAAAGAATATTTAGTGTACGCATTTATCTTAATGTCTATGTAGGAATTGTGCACAGAAACATTATCAGCTAGAAAGTATTCTGGACTAAAAATCTTCTCTGCAAATAGAGCTAGTTACAATAAATCTAAATGTTTGGTACACTCCTAGCACTAAGAACTTTGGTTGCCAAGCTACAGATGATGAGCAACATCTGAACTACAAATAATTTAATAATTTTCCCTTCCTTACTCCAGTGACTTTGTGGAGGGAAGGGAGAGAGATAAAAATAAGCTTTGTAAAATCAGAAATACCAAAGCTGACCAAAATACATGTATAATTTCTGGCTGATAGGCATAAAAGAGCAGATACATATTTGGATTACCTTAGGAAACTATTTTATATTGCAGTGCTTGAGAAGGATAATGGAATATGAAGAAACTAGTTCATAGTTTCTGACTGAATAGTATCAGTCATGGTGCTAGTTGGTTTTATTGATTTTGTTCCATAAGCATAAAAAACTTATTACTCCTTATATAGGTGCAGAATTCAGCTGACTTCTCTGTAACATTTTTTTTTTAAATCTACACTTTTAATATAGTAATCAAAGGAAAATAGTGAACCATCAGGTTCCAATACTACTTGGAAGGTGACTGTAAAAATTATTTTTAGCTTTTAGAGTTGTGTTCATTCTATTATATTCTAACAATCACTGTTAAATTTTAACTATCACCAGAAAAAAGCAATGACTTGTTACATCATTCAGTAATGTTGGAGACTACAGAAATGAAAGCCATATCTTGATGGGGTTCATCTTGGGTTTGTTTCTATAAACCACTTTTCTTCATCATCATACAGTTAAATGGACTACAATGGTGTACAGTTACAGGTACAGATCTTGTTTCTTAAAAGGTAGCTCCAAGTATTAATTGTGTGTGTTTAGTGAAGAAAAAATGAATTCATTTAGACTGAAAAGGTAAAAGTGATTTAGTATATCATATGAAAAGTGTAATTAATTCTTTTACACATCTTTGTTACATCAACTAATTTGCCTGCTTTGAGGTTAAAGGGTAAATTTTGAATGATCCATATTATGGGACTTCAAACTATGCTCTATCCTATGTTGGAAAAGACCCTCTTTATTTAATTGCTGTTCTCTACAGTAAAAAATTGTAACGTGAGCCCAGAGAGATTAAAGTCATTAAATTAGTTTAAAATCCTGGATAACTATTTCCAGAGAAATGTGGATCAGTTCAATCTGATTTTTAATGCAAATATCAGAGATTAATGGAATGTTCATTGTACAACTTTGCTGCTTAAACCTGTTTAACTGCACTGTATAAAGTAACTGAGAGGGACTGTGCTGATATAAGGTAGATGATACAAAGCCCAGTTTTTCTATTGTCTGTTAAAATCTATTTAAATCTATTATTTCACAATGGCAGTGATGACTTGAGAAATGACTGCTTATTCCTTTTCTTCAGTTAACAGTTTTTGTTTTATGCTGATAATGTGAATGTGCTATGAAGCTTTTCACCATCAGAGGGAAAAATACCTTTAAAGGATTCTATATTTAAAGGATATTTCAACACTGCAGTAATAATCTTCTATAAATCTGTTAAATTTTCTTCTATTTATTTTGCACATAGCAAATCTAAATCACTTATTAATAGATCAATAAGATGGAAAGAAAACAGATCTTTGGTGTACTCATTAGATACCCTTCATTTCCTACTATTCTGAAAACTGTTGGGGGTGTGAATGGGAAAGTGTTCAGCCATTAGCAGAAAATGCTATTAAGATAAATTAACATGTATCTCAATTCATAGAATCCTTTCAAATTATCAAAGATCTGTTCAGATTGATATCCTTCTCAAACTGATACCCTTCTTAAGAAATCTTAAGAACAGCAATAGCCATACAAAATATATTCCTCTTTGAAAAGATCTTCCCAGGAGCTGGGAATCATGAGCAGGGTTTCAGCACTTTCAGTACAGCCAAAATGAGTGAGAAAAGCAACCCAGAACATACCACAGGAGACTCTGCTGGAAAGTGAGCACTGGTGCCTGTGTCAGCTGCTTTCCCTTGTCCCTTTACGTGTCAGACCTACTTGGATTGCTCCTGCCTGTGCCCCACTCACCTGTTTTGCTCCAGCACTTCTTTGAGAGTTTCCTGTTTGTCTTGCAGTAGGTGCTGCAGGTGTTTAATTTCTTGCTCGTACTGAGCAATCTTCCTTTCAAATTCTTTCTCCTTCTCAGTCATCTTGAGACTGATATCTCCAAGCTTCCCAGCTGCTTTCTTTTTATACACCTGTAAGTGTTAAAGTTAATAAAAAAGTGGGATTATAGGACAAGTTATTACCAACAAAAGAAACAGTTAGAGATACTGATTTTCAGTTGAATCTTTACATCAGTGCTGCCTTGCTTAATTGTGTCAGGTAGATTGCATTATGGGATTTTTTTAACCTATTTGTTAAACTGAAGTTGTTCATTTTGTTCTGTGTGTATACACAACATACTGTATGTTTGTTTTAAAGTGAACACAGTTACCTGCAAAAAAAGGATTGTTTTCCAAGATACAAAGCTATACTTTACAGCACATGTTGCTTACCACTTGCTGAACAGTCATACTTTTCATACATACCATGAAAAAGTGTTTCTGTTTTGTTAGCTGTTTATTCTTAATACTAAGAAGAAGAAAATAACTTCACTTGCTGCTTCACATAACAGTTCTCTTGTTCAGTGAAGCACAAGTGATTAATGGCTAAAATAACTAAATGGTAACTAATGACCAGTCTCATCTCAAAAATAAGTTATTTTTGCACAAAGTAACTGCTTTCTGAAATAACATCCCCATTAAATTGCAGAAGTACACAAGAAACTGAAAACTGGTTTGTGTATTGTTACACATTTCTACAGACAGCTGCTCTTGACAATACCAAAATCTAGTATTACTTATTTTCTCATGGTTACAAATAGAACACTAAAACTGTTATTCTCTCTGCAGACTATGATGTTTCCTACAGGCTTTAGAAGAGAGTTTTGGGATGGAAACAACTTCTTTAATAAAAATGTAAACTAATTTAATGAAGCATTGAAAATACTGCTATTTATGTCTTGCTAATATAAAGTTTTATTTCAGGTGTCAATCACTAAGGTGTTATCTATATCTGAATCAGTGGAGAAAGATTTCAGTTTGCCTTTTGGAGGAATTTAAAAAAAGGCATTTTTAAATGTGCTGTATATAAGGCTATATAATCCTTTCCACAAACTGTTTCCTTTTTTACTCTTGCAAAACTGTCATTGTGAAATTTAATTTTCTAGAGGTAAGGTAATAAGATAATAATAGATAATATTTACCTATAATATTAGTAATTCAATATTTCAAGCTGACTTACATAGGGTTTTTATCCTAACTTTTCCCTGACTTTTTAGATTCCCCAGACAAGTCTTCAAAATGCAGAATAATATTATGGAAGGCTAAAAGTAAACAAGTTCCTTCTGAACACAAGGTTGTTCAGAGCCAGCCTAGAGGAAGTGCAGAGTATAATGAACAGCTGAACCTTCCCCTCTGTCAGTAAAAGCTCCAGCACTCATTAGGTGCAGGACCTTAAATGCCCTCTGTAGGTTAGATGTCCATGATAATTCCAAAGTACAAGTGAAAACTTCCTCTCTCCATTTTATCACAAGAAGGCTGGGGAATTGTAGCATTGGTGAAACCCTGTTTTCTATCACGTGGTCACTGACCATCCAGCTACAAGGTAGACTGTGTTTTAAGCTGAGGTTTGTGTTTCAAGCTGCACTCTGCCTGAGATGCCTCAGGCCTCTGGCTCCTCCACACCCCACAGCTGCCTCTGGTGGCTCTGCACTCCCACTCTGCCAATTGAAGCTGAGTGCCATGTGCAGAATGGTTGCAAAATCAGAGGGCAAAAGTGCACATTTTTCTTATGGTCATATGATTATAGTCTGAAACTAGGTATGACTTATACATTGTTCTGATCTTGCCTCTATGGACAGATTAGAATTAAGTCTGTGTAAAATGCAGCATGGGCAGGTTGGGATGGTTCTGGGCACAGTGACACCTGCTGCTGGCACTTAGAGATCCTTCACAGCAGGCTACTACCTTTGAATTGTTCAAGATAACCTATTAATGTTCTCTGAAGTGAAGCAGATAGCAGCAAACAGACTGGTGGAGATGACATTTTTCAGGAAGAGGATGTTAGCACATAGGTGGAAGTCACAATATTTTCCTCTAGAGCTGGACAGGGTATGCCATGCCCAAGGTCATGGCATCCCATGTACACAGGAAGCAGGATGAGGAATGATCATGGATGTAGGTGCTGGTACTGCAGAGGATGTAATTTACTCCCATCTGAAGTTGTTTCAGGAAGGTACCCTCTTCATCACCATTGTTCTGTTACACCTTGTGTATTGAATTACATGCTGAAAGTTGGAGAATTCTGAATAAAGAGCCAATAAAACATTATTTCTACAAACACAGGGTGCTGGGTATGATACATGTAATGATCTGGTTATTTGTTGAAATAACAAAGCTATTTTCTGTCAATTGTGTTTTCTCCCATCCTTAACCAGTAAAATCAGTACTGCTATTTCCAAAAGAGAGCAAAGTTCTATCTGAAGAAAACTGTCCTACTTCTCTAAAAAGTGTTGTAAGTCTGATCCTCACAGAATAGCCCTCTAATGTGAGTACTGATGAAATTTTTACTGGGTGCTACAGAACACTTTTCTCCCATGGCACCTAACAACTCACTGACAATTACATTCAGGGCTGTGTAAAAGAATCATATATGTGGGCTGGGGGAGGAAATTCCTTTTCAGTAGTAGACGATACCTACAACCTTTCCAGTATAACTGGACTGTGACTGCAGAAAAGAGACAGCCTATTTATTCAAAAGGTTTGGTGAAAGTTTTGTCACACAGTACTGTGGTGTTAATAGGAAATAAAATACTTCCTCTATTCTCAGTGAAAAAGATGCAGGCAAACTGCAGAAACTTTTTAATTCAAAGCCAACATAATCAATGTTAATTGTTTGAGAAAAAGTTAATCTGTAGTATTATGTGCTATGGTTAGGCTTTCTGTTTTCTACAGACATGGCTGACTCTGGGAAATAAGCTACCTAGTATACAAAATAGTGATATACACCAAAATAATTTTGAAATTATTTGTATACATCATCTAACATCACAAAATGTGAAAGATTTTGAACATATGAAGGGAATGAAGAGAATAAATGGGAAGGGAATGAATGAAGGGAAAACAGATGTTGCAGTATTATATGCTGTACTACATGGGCCCTTGAATTTCCCAATTGGTAACTTGGGACAAAAACAGGGGTGAATTCCTGCCCTGATAATTAGAAGATTTGGGAAAAAAATAGTCAATCCTTAGGACTGACAAAACAATGGAAGCAGTTTCTTAAGTGGCTGCATTTAAAAAACCAGCAATGCCCCATGAGTTTTCAAGGGTCCCAGAGTGGAAAAATCTAGAGTCCAACAAAACACAATTAATACTCTGAACAGAAAAGCCATGTATGCAGCAAGATTTAACACACAGCTCCTTAGTGATCAGGTGTTGGGGCCCAGAATCCTGGGAGTCTTGAACTTTCTGTGCTTTCTGAGAATGACCTCCAAGGGAACACTGCTTTTGACTTGAGGCCCTGGAGAAGGGGCTTCCAAATTTGAGTGACAGAGTTGAATAGAAGTGTGTGGTGTCACATGGTGAAGGGTTTGGAATTTGGGGTTTTTAGAATATAGTAATTGGTATGGGACAAGATATAGGTTCTTGGGTGTTGTCTCTGTTTTCTTCCTTCCTCTTTATGTTTTCAGGGACTAGTTTTTGGTTGGATAGTTAGTGCTGCACTGAGAGTCACAGGGGTTTGGTTATTGGGTCAAAAATATAAATAATATAGATATTAGCTTTTGATTGGTCAGTTTAGCTTTAAAAGACCTTTTAACTTGCTAGTTTCACCTCCATTTTGATCACTTTTAGCTGGTAGCTAGAAGTGTGGCAGAACTCTCTGTACTAAGATAAGATTTAATAAACAACTGAGCCCAAACACAAGAAAATTCATCTCTTGTGCATTCTATCCTGACTCTGAGTTAAGGCAAAAGAAAAAGAAGACAAGCCACTAATAAAGTGGTACAAGAACATACAATCAGGAAGTGTTAGGAACACATCTTTACTGCTTTCTCTTCATCAATGACAATTTTGTACTCTAAATGCAATAGGTAGCAAGATGGCAGGAAAAAAATTAAGGCCAAATTAGTAAACTTGCATGAAAATGAGAGCTGTTATAGCAGAGGATCCTAGATGGTAGGTATCTTCAATATAAAGGTTGTTTCTGTTTTTACTTAAACCTCATGACTAACAAAATTATTATCAAAGATTCAGGATCAATTAACTTGTTGTATTCTCAATTCTTTTTTTCAGTGCTTTCAGAAAAACTGAACAAACTTGACTTAATACAAAGTCAAGTAAAAAAGTAATTACTTGATATATTACTTAAAAGTAATGTATACATTACTTTCTAGATAAAGAAACCAAAATACCAGATATCTTTCTCCTTTCTTTTTTTAAAGATTACTATAAAAACAATTATGGTAGCACCAAAGATGCTGAAACGTAAATGTTTCAATATATTTCACTGTTATATTGCAATTACATACTGTGCTTTTTATTTGTTTAGAGAGTTGTAAAGGTAACTTATAATGTATTCTCTAACTAGGCTGGATGTTTGAACATCCTCTGAATTTCTCAACCTTCTATCTATGGTCACAAGAAATTACTTGATGGTAATTGTACACTTGACATAATGCTTTTAATTCTTCCAAATCTAATTGTAATGGACTTCAAGTTGAAGGAGTAGTACAGACTCAAAAAAAGTAAAAGACAGAATACTTCTGTTACATTATAGAGCAAAAAATTAAATACAAATAATGTTTAAATATTATTGGAACTAGTCATAATTCTCCAGGTAATGATGTAAATGTGATGATCTGGCAGATATGCAATGCATAAATACAATGGAAGAAGACACTAGTGAAAATTATGATGATCTATTTTGTTTTTTCAAAGTTTTTAAAGATAATCTACACATAAGTCTTTCATAAAACATTGACAGTAGATAAACATTGACATTGAAAAGGAGATTAACTACTTTTCTCATTAAAAAACCCCAAACATTTCACAAGAGATATTTAGCTTAGAAACACTGCTTACCTTAACTTTTTCTTCCAATCTGCCTAAGCGTAGACTGCCTTCTACGATTTTCTTGAGAACACCATTATTTTCATCTTCCAAACATGTGGCCTGCAACCATGCAGTACACAAAGCTACATGTAACCATCCTGTTTGTTTGTCAGGGCAGACAAAATGTATACATTGAGGGAGACACAACAATTCCAATTTGAACTCCAACAGTCTGAAGAACCAGCATGGATAAAGAGTGCAGGAAATTATTCTCAAAATGGCTCTTTAACAATTTGTCAACTGACTGTGAATACTATGAAGCAATATTATTCTGAAATGAAACATACTGCAAACCCAACCAATTCTGTGTTTTTTTTCTACAGATATATCTATGCATATATATATATGCAAATGGGATCCCATTTTTATGCATGAGACATCCTTTGGGTCACATTTAGCAATCTGCTTTCAAACAAGCCCTTGAAATTGGTAGGGGTTCAGGCAAGAATATTTAGAATATGATATGCTTAATATTTAAAAGTAGATATCCCAGAGATTGAGACCTAAGAACCAGTTCTCCTAGTTTCTAGGAGACATTTCTTATAAACTGGCATTTACTGTCACTTTGACAATCCTGAAGTCAGTTTGTAGTGGACGAGGATTTGAGTTGTGTCACCATAGCTCCTCTTCTAGAAATAGGAATTAACTGCTGCATCTTTTTATCCAGTGCTGATGACAACCTGTCTACTACCTGAACAACAAGTAAAAGCAACTTTTAACAACGATTTGTGAAATTTTTCAGATTCAATTTGAAGAGTATGAATATGAAAAATTGAAATTGTGCCCAATATCTTGTAAAAGAAACAAAATGGGCTTGCAAAAAGCCCAGAAAACTCCATGCTAGGTACTTCCACTGAACAGAAGTAACAACTTCAAAACTCTCAATCAGCATGTCAAAATGACTGCTAACCAATAAAGAGCAATAATATACACATGCATCCACAGCAGAAGGTTCATACAGATCACTTCAAGGGTAACAGTCTCCTCTTAAGACTCAAAAATAAATATTAAAATTTTATGATTGTATGCTATTTTTAAACACATGTAGTTCAACATCAACTTCTAAAACTAGGTTAAAAAAGAATCTTTCAAACTTGGTAAATGCCATTGCAGACCCTAATGCTCATGTGAATTAAGGCTTAATTATAAGACCTCCAGAAGTAAGGGTAGTTGCTGTTAATTACTCCTCTAGAAAAAAATCCTTCACTGTTCCTATCCTGTTTGCTGAAGTCTACCTAAATACCTTAAACTGAAATTACAGCTTTATTCTTTGATAATTCAGATTAATAATAACTTGTGCCAGTAGCATAATAATTGTGTGAAATATCAATTATGTTAATTATTTAAAGGTAATTACCCAAAATAGAAGATGATCACGTTCCTTAACTGTCTTCTCCACCAGCCCAATAAGGTTTGTTAGATAGTAATGGGCTGCAACTTCTTTTTCCATTGCTTCCTCCAGCTGCACTTGCAAAAGCCCTATTTCCTTCTTTAATCGTCTATAAAAGAAAAAGGGGGAAAAAAAAGATTGGCAATTAGTAATGGCCTTAAAAAACATATATCACATGTGCAAATCAACATGTACAAGTCTCATACAATCATACATACTGCTAAAAATGCACTGGCTCAGAATATTTGCAGTGCCACTACTAGCATGTTCCAATTTTTGGGGCTGTTTCTTCTTTACAAAATGTTCTCTGAATAACAACAGTAACAATCATTCAAAAGAACAGTATGTGCAATGGCTACAAGCTTGTATTTCTTAAGGTATGCAACAATAATACTCTCTTTACTTTTTAAAATATTGTGAACTCATCTCTAAGCAACCAGGTGCATGAGAAGATCTGCAGACCTATCTAACTGCAAATAGTGTATGTCTACTCATTTTCAAATGAGTACACCTAATGATTAATTGCAATAGCTAACTACTGACTAGTAAATTAAAGATATATTCTTAATTTGCATATAGACACAGAAAAGTGAGCATGAAAACATACAAAGGTTAGCAAAACTTGGCAACCACACCTCTAGACGTGACAAAGATGTTTTTAGGAAATAGGGTTTTTTTGTAGTTGGTAGAAAATACACATTATATCAAGTAAGATAATATTTTACAGATATTTATGTTGTTTTTAGAAATACAAGTATTTCTGTAGAAAAAAATGAGACTGGTAAGACCTGTTTGTCTTTTGAGTCATTTGCATCTCAGTTTCCAGCATCTTCTTGTCAGCCATTAAGTTATTTTTCTCTGAGAGCAGTTTCTTGTTTTCAGTTTGCAGTGATGCTATCTTTCCCATTGCAGCTTCCACTTCACTGTGCTTTTTCTCCTGCTCCTGTTGCAAACAGCTGCAGAAAACAACATCATAGAACAGGTCATACATCAACAGATTTACACCAGTAAAATGCTAAGTTACAGGAAGATACCCAAACTGAAGTTATGAAATAAGATACTCCGAGAATGCTCAATGTTCACTGGTAACATCAGACATACATTCTCATATCAAAGTCATTACTAAATTATTCAAGTGATTCCTTCTGACTGCACTTTATTTAAATTATAAAAATATATAGTCCAAATGTAATCCCTTAGTGTTTTTTTTTTTTCCAAAGAAATAACTATCTATGTCAAAACACAAGGTCTGAGGACTTCTGAGGATGGCATTGTACCATGTAACAGTAACCTGCACTATCCAAAGGCTTGAAAACACACAAATTTACAGGATGTCCACAGAAACATTGCTCTGCAGATTATGCTGCAGGAAGCACTTTAGACTTGTGCCATTTTGTGTAATTTCCATATCACAACTGAAGAAACTTACTTCTAGTTCAGAATTACAGGATTCTTTAGACATGTTCCAGTGATGTGAACACAAGAATGACAATGTTGTAAAATAGTGTTGATAGAAGTAAATAGATTTGACAAAAAATAGTATTTTTAATCTTCCTTTTCTACTCTTTAAAATGGAACAATTAGCAGTAGGTACTCTATGGTAAAAACATTCTACTAATGTGTCTAGAACTGAGATTTCCTTTTGTAATTTTAAATGTCTCTAAAACTTCAGATAGTATTTTTCTAATGCTTCTTTCCCTTTCTTTGTGCTTTGGTAGTTACCCTCCTGGATTACCAGCATCAGTTTCCACTGGCTTCCTACCTACAGGATGCAGCTCTGGTCACATGCATGCATGCACCAAATGTAAATTCATACCTCTTTAATTCATTCACCAAAGCCAAGTGCTCCTCTGCTGCTATTCTGCTACCCAGTTTGGCTTTCAACTCTTCACATGCAGAACATAAAGCTTCTAGCTGCTTCTGGTTCTTTGTTATTTCTTTTTCCTGAATCTGTTTCTTGTTTTCTAAGACTACTATTTGTTTGGTCAACTTTGAAGCTTTTGGAAAGAGGAAAAAAAAAAAAAAAGTCAACTGTGTACAGCAGAACTAATTCAACCACCCAGTGAAACTTCAACAAAACCCTTAATACATTCATTCTTAGCTGTGTACAATATTATGTAACAGAGGATTTGTCAGTTTGTGTTTTAACACTTTGGACTTGATTTTTTTGCTGTGTCAAGCAACTTATTTTGGAAAAGTGCAGAAACTTCAAGACTACTTCCTTTCAAGGCTATAAGCTCACTGAAATGTCATTTTACTCTGAAAAATTCTGATTCAATTTAAAGTGCTCTTCAATTATGCAAATGACTGTACTGCTGTTTAACATTTCTTTTCACTTTTCAGAAGAAGTAAGTCAAAACTGAGTATTTTTTATAGTGTCAATAGGTGATAATGATATTTTTTAAAACTATCAGTTGACATCCAGATCTTGATCTCCCATTAATGTTACCTACATTCAAGGATACTTTTTAGGTATATATCAAGTTGCAGAATAAACCCCAGCCAATCAAAACCAAGACTCCAGCAAGCTTGCCAAAACAAAAATTGACAGTAGCAAAAAAAACCAAAAGCTGCAGTTCCAGTGTAGTCCCAATGACTAGCAACTGAAGAATTTTACCTTCTTGAACATGCTGTCTGTGACTATCTTTTGCTTTAGCTTGTTGAATTTTGAGTTGCTCCATCAACAATCCATTTTCTTCCAAGACCAGCTTGGCCTGAGTTTGCAGCAGCTGCCTGCAATGATAACCAGCTTGTAAATAAAATATAACTCAAATGTTATGTCCAAAGAACAAACACAACTGATTTCCAACAGTGCTAACTTACAAAATTGTATTTGAACCTCTTTAAAAAAACAGATTAAAAATCCTTATTGAAAGCAATACCAGGACCAGGGGTAACCAAATCTATAGATATTAACACCTGTATTTCTGCCTCATTGAAAGTATGTCTATGACACTGGGTGATTCTGCAGAAAGACTTAAGATTATGATGCATGTTGTCTCTTCCAAAGTCCTCCTCATGTAGATACTGTGCCATCTGAGCCCTGGCATGCAACTGCTACCTGTGTCATGGGTGCAGGAAGAATATGTCCACTCATACTGGATGCTGTTCCAAAACCTGTTACACTGGTTAGGTATTATCTTCCATTTCCCACTTTAAGTTGGCTGTGGTGAATGAATACCCAGCTGCTGTTCTGGTAACCTGTGCTAAGTACCATAATTGCAGCATAAGAATTTTTTGTATAAGCCATGTCTCCTGTTCCTGCTGCACATAGAGAGAGCAACACTGTCCTTTTTCAGCCTTTGCTGTATCTAGGACAGAATTACATGGGCTTCCAGTGCAAAATTCCACATTCATATGTAATCTTTACTCCAAAATTATTCCAGGCATTGCAGATCAGTGTTGCTCCAATATGACAATTTTGATGCCATTAATTCTTCAGAAAAATAATGTTAGAGGACAAAAATATTTTCCTTGAGGTCTGTAATTTTAGAAGTTTGTATGAGATAACCAAAATAATTTTTAACTTTTAAATTAATTTCTAGTAAAATAACTTGCCATTCTGTAGGGGCAATGAAGTTATTTAATTGCTCATGCAGATCTTCATTCTCCTTCACCAACTCTTCAACTCGTGTTTTAAATTTCTTCATATCCTCCTGGAAGACAAAGGATTTAATATAAAATTCTTTATAATTATTTGACTTTAATTTTTACATCAAGAAAATTTTTTATAAGTACACATGCTTAGGTGCCTTCTAGTTCTTGTAATAGAATGGAATAGTAGCCTCATTACTCATCTCTAATTCAGGTGTGCATATTTGATTTCTAAATTGTTTCATTAATCTAGTAATATTTGATTAAAAATAATACTGATATTGTGCCACATTTTTGCAAGTTGTAGACCCCTAGAAGATGTGTTTAAAAAGCTGAATTCTGAAAATTACTGGATGATACTATCCATTTTCAGTAGGAGTGACATGGATTTGAATATGGTAAGACAATACAGTGAATTTATGGTAACATAAAAAACTCTTGCTGTTTTCTGCTGGTTTTTTATGACTTAATTTTTTGAAAGAAATAAATTTATTTTTAAAACCTAGGGAAGTTGTACTCTGAAGCAAATAGCTATTTTTCAAAGATAGAGTGACAAAAAATACTTCAAAAAAGCAGGAGAACCCATACCACAAGCATCTCCAAGAACAGCTTTACACAGCACTGAGTTCCCAGTATGAATGACACTTGTAACTCACTAGTTTATGGTTTGCTCTATTTTTACAGCACATCTTAGTCATCTCTGTGTAGTGCATGCTCCTAAATGTGAACAGGCTGACTAAAACAAGCAAGCCAAGTAGGATAAGACAGCACAACAACTATGCATGGAAAAGTAAAACCAAGTCACTTTAAATTTTAGGCAGACAACTGGCAAATCCCTTTAGTAAATTCATTAATTCATTTCTGCTTTAGTGTATATTTTTTCTAAATGACAACTTGCCTCATGTTCAAGAATAAAATCCTCCTTTTCTCTTATTCTATCTTCATATGCCAACAGAAGAGGTGACAAATACTTCATATCTAACTTTAAAGAAAGTTTAAAAAAATATGTAAATTAATGACAAGCCATAATTTCATCTGTATTTTTTACTTTAGCTATACATTTTTAGTTTGAAAGCTGTTAAAGGGGTTTCATACATGACTTGCAGACTAAAATGCAGAACTTATACAAGCATGCAGACCACCATATGCACAACAATGCTGCAGAAATACTTCATTAGTGCTGTGTTAGCAGCAAGCTTTGGAAAGGAAAAGACTGCATGCTTCACTTGCATCTTTCTTCTAAAAAGCAGCTTTAACTTATTGCTATATGTAACACAGAAAAATATGGATGCAAATGAATACAAAACAAAATTCAAACACTATAGTGAGTATTATTGCTAAAAAAATTATCCCAGATTAATTAGTAAATAGGAAAGGAATTTTTACACTCTCAAATCTGCATCTTTAAGACTAAATACATACGTATGTGATTACTGGCTATTTTGGCTAAAAAGACAGAGCAGGAGAACTTTCCCATTCTGCATAGCTCTCAGTAACAGTGAGGAAGGAAAATAAAAGATCAAATTAGTATTTCAAGGAGAATTTCAAGGAAATGCATTCCCTTTCACAGACTATTTGCCTTCCCTTTGTCAGAAATTCACAGGCTACTACTGGATCCATTTCTACAATCAGAAATATTGCATTTTCTTTTAGTATAATCTTAAAAGAGTAACAGCACAAGATTGACAACTAAGGTTAACAATTAAGCAACAGACCCTGAAGCAAACTATACTCTAGACAATTCTAAGTGAAGATGGCATTTATGATTCTCAGTGTAACAATACTTTTCAATAGTTTTCAAAAGTTTATGACTATGTGTAGTTTGTAGCTTACTGCACATTGAACTTGAACTGCACACATTCATGACAAAGTTCTGCCACACATATTTTTCTGCAACAAAATAAATGTTTATAATATTCTATTAGTAGGTGATAGTTCAGCAGATTAATATCTGAACACTTTGATTCCAGTAATGAAATTCTACTACTTTACTTAGAGAGGAATGAATATTTAAGTGAAAATATTAGTTGACTTACCAGCCATGGTGGCTGTGGTCCTTTCATGGGTAAGCTTTCCAGCTTTAGAATCTAGGGTAGGTATTTTTAAAAGATACTGACATTATTTCCTGCTTTTTGAAGCACCAGAAGCTGTCCACTGCAGTCACTATCACCCCAAACAAGCTTATGTTTTTTTACATGTGTAACATATGTAAACACACCATATAGAACTGAAAGGTCAGTATCTTACCGATACAAAATGATACTGAATTCTTAATATTACATAGAATTTATGGCAAATTTGGAGAAAAGTCATGAAAACTCTAAGATGAAATAACAGTCAATGGGACACATCAGTAGAAACTGCCTTGATAACCAAGATTCTCACCTCTTCTTGGGACAACGACCTGAATTTAGTTTGATAGCGACTTAATTCTACATTTAAACGATGGACCATCATTTTCAAAGCATCATTTTCATCTACCAGTTCTTGTGCTTGCTGTCTGAGAGAAAGTAGTTCTGCTGCTTCCTCTGCTAAAACAAATATCCAACAAGAAAGTTCCATTAAAATTCAAGAAATGTTCACAACAATTTGTTAATTGTAATAAAAAGAATAAATAAGCTAAAATAATAACCAATAATGTCTCTCAAAATACTGTTAGGGAAAAATCCCATGAAAAACTACTAGCAAAAAGTCCATTATATTTCAAAAAACAAGCAAATTTTTTTCTTATCATGCAGTTATTCCTTGACAAAATTTCTACACGTGTAGAAAATACTGTTTGGAAACTACTACAGCATGCATACTTGCCTAAATCAATGACTTTAATCCTACTGCTAGAGGAAAAGGTTATAAGAAATTAGAAAAATTGAAACAAGATAATTACAGAACAGTTTATATGTTTCTCCCACCTTCTCTATGTGAGTTCTCTGCAGCTTCTTTAAGTCTTCTGTTTTCTTGTTCTAGTTTCTTCAGCTTTAATTGCTGTTCTTCTATATGCTGCTTTGTTCCCTCAAATTGTTGCACCATAGCTTGGTATGCCTTGTTCAGAGACCAGTTTTCTTGTTTCAGTTCTCTGAACTTTTCTTTGCTTATATTTTCCCACATTTGCCTTGCTCGAAGAGACACATCTGTAATGCCACAGAACAAGGTATTTAAATGGTATCCAGACTGGAATAGGAGTTCCAGCAAATTACAACCCATTTCTGCTAATATTAACATTATATATGATTGATACCTTATAAGATCTGAATCAGCTCATGGCTCCCAAGGACAAGACCAAAAAGAACAAAAAAAAGTGGATTTCTCAAGAGAGCTATGGAGTGGCTGCAAGTTCCCATCATTTCTCTCAGACACTAAAAATATTCCTTCTTTTAATGGAAAAAATAGTGTCAGCAGATCTCTCTCTCCCAAACATCAGGGGATGGAGAGGTAAAACTGAAATATCCACTGCAATAAGCAAAGCGTTTGTGCCCTGCATGGACTAGTCACCTTTCTTGATCCCTATAAATTTTAATCACCCACACAATGAAAGCTTTAAATTCCTTCCCACTGAACAGTTTCAGTGTTACTGAACAATTCTTAGTAAAGTAAACTTTTAGATTATCTACAAAACTGTAGATCTATTTTTGCATCCAGTAATAATGGATGTCACTTTCTAGTCTTCCTTTCCATCTATATAAACAGGTGAAATGAAGGCAGAGATTTTAACCTTACCAGCACAACCTAATAGCATAAAGGCATCAATAAAACTCAGTGCAGGACAGCTCCTTAGAATAGCATATATATGAAACCCAATACAGAGCTCTCTCTTGTACTGGTGATGTGTAACAATTTCATATGTTTAGTAATATCTCAGGTAATTCTGGTCACTGTTAAATTCCTGTGAAAAGGTGTAAGATACTTGGACAGCACAAAACCCCATGAACTCAAAATAGGCACATATCCCATCATGAGACACACAGAGCTCAGAGGTCCTGTGCCTGAATTGTCAGGTGGATGCAGAAACACACAAATAAGCTGACTAGACCATGTATCTCATTACTCTATGTTTACAATTTCAGCTGCAATAGGATACTTATAATGGTGATATCTTCTAGTGTATTTTGCACTTAATGTATTGGAGAGGTCCAATATGACTAATTTCATTGCATCATTTCACAATGCTTTATTTACTTTATACCTCAAACTGGAAAATAAAAACAAGTCTAAACCACTTAACCTAAAAAGCTTGAAACTACTGCTTTTATACATATCACAGAGCACTTTCTCATCTCCTGTACAGAAAAAAAAAAAATTACATACACACACACAGCCAAATCAAGCTTAGAGAATATAAGCAGGAAAATGTGTTTTCATGTACACATGCATATGAATAAAGTGAAAATGTGTAGCAAAGTCACAGAAAAATCAAAAGTACCTGGGGATGGAGGAGGTTTGTCATGTATCAGGTTTTCAGCTATTAATTTTTCCACCTAGGAGAGAAATAAAAAATTAGACAATTTGCTTTAACAGCATCCCTGCTGGAGAACTTAAGCAATAAAACTGAAGTTTTTTTTATATGAACAAAATTGAAGGTTGGATTCACTGCTGGTAATACACAACTTATCACCTACTCATCTAGACATCATTTTGTCAATTATCACTGCCATCTGTCACTTGTGGACACCTGACACTCACTATTATCTTTAATAATCAGAAATGTACAGTTCTCAAAGCAATTTTTTTATGGCTGACATAAAAATCACATAAACACAAAGTTTCTTTATGAAACAGGAAGGGTGTTACTCCCACTTGTGTAGTTTGTACAGAGTAACACTTTAAACCAGTCAATTATGTCAGTCCCTGGGTTATCAGCAAATCAATTAAAATGTTTTTCAAAACAGAAGAACTTTGTTCTTGCTTTACTGGAAAAAACCACAAGTATTTGTACATTTTCAGAAGGTTCTTTCACCAGGAAAGAACGACAATGTCATTTATGCTAATGTATTTACTTGTGGTAAAGGTGATATAGAGACTTTCTCCAAGTTTTCATGAAACAGCAGTGAAGTTTTCTAGGGATATGCTGTCATGTTATTTACCACACTGATGATACTGAGTGACACCAGTGACTAAATGAGACAAAACTCATGAACAATTTCAAGGAAAAACATATGTGGTTAAGAACTTGTAGAAAATAATGATGATAACAATGGAAGAATTTATCATTTTCATAAACAATCTTCTGGCAAGCTGATCCGAGAAACTAAATTTTTGGGTATGCATTTTCAAGCTCATGAAAGTGGACAGATCAGCTCAAATAGAAAACTATAGAAAATGCAGTAAAGTCAGACTCAGAATTTGAAAATTAACAGTATGAGCTATCTCATACTATAAAAAAAACCCAATAATTTTTGTATGACCCATTCACCCATATAGACACGTTTTCCTCCAGATTTTTCTCCAGAAGAAAAAGATTCCATAGTGTCAATAAATGAGTTTTCTTAAATGCATCATAAATCAATCTTTATATAAGACTTACCTTTAAATTCAAGTCCAGATTTTGGTCTTCTGTTAAAGAAAAACAGATCTTTCAGTCAATTAGAACAGAAATTATTTTAAGTCCATAAGCTCTAAGGGTTCATAAGGATATGTATGCACACATATTATATATTATACATGCAAATAAATGTAAGAAAATCCTTCCCAAACCACAGATTAGATCACTAACTTTTCACTAACTCTTTCATGGTGTATCAGGACACTGATGTGAGACCTCACTTTACCTCACACTGGATAGGTGCAAGTGTGGAAGAAATGAAGCTGTATTGTTTGGCTTCTGTTCTGAGTTTAGAATTTGACCCAAGAACAAATGAAATATTTTCATTGATTTTTATGGACTCAACTTCTATTGCATCCCTGAACAAAACAAGCGTAATTCTGGCAGCTTTCAAAACCTGCAGCACTTACTATGTAGGAGAGAGATTAGAAACAGTGTATATATCCCTATATTTTTTCAGTTTCATGCCTTCACTTCCCAAATGGTTTTATCAAAGCAACCATTCTTTCTGAATATCATCCTCTATAAAACTTGTCAAATTACTGCACTGAAATTATACTGAAAAAATGCTGGGATCCAACATGAATAAAATTTAGAAAGATAAATTTTTTTCAAAATTGACTCAGTTTTGCTTCCTCTTTCCTATCCACTAGCTACAGAGCACTACCATCTATGGGAGTTTAAAAAATCTTATAGAATAAGGGCCTTAAAGCCTCTGTCCACTTCTGTTCATTTCTGTCACTTCTGCTCACCAGAATGCAAAAAATTATTTGTGAAACTTAACAATTCAATGCTTAGGTTGATAGCCTCAGACTGATGATCATGTTTATTTCTTTGTTCTGAAGAAATATCCTGACAGCAATAATGATACAACTTTTGTAGAAGGTATAAAAAACACTACTACCATGCCATTTGATTATTTAAACATCAAGAAAGTTTTACTACTGTTTTTTAGACATTGCATTTTTTCATACAAGCAAAATAACTGAATAAAAATATTTTCCTCTATCTCTAAGGGTTTTTTCCCCAAAACATTGCTAGTTTCTATAGTTTCTACTTTTTTCCTTTTTTTTTTTTTTATTTTTTGAACACAGTAACACTCCCAAAAGTTCCAGATTATAAACCTGACTGCTTCTGGCACATATATCAACAAAATCATAGTAGAGAATGACTGCACTTGACAAGACAAGAGTTCACAAAACCTTCATCCCTGCCCCCTCATTTTACAGTGGCTGAGAGTTTGTTCCACAGTGAATATAGACCTATCTTTCCTCTTCTGCAAATTTTTAATTTTCTGTAACTATTAGAAATTGCGAAGTATTTAGTAGCATTTCAACTGTCCTTTTGAAAAATAAATATAATATTGCAATACAATATTACATTTATTTTATAAAAAAAAAATTTTCCCAATGTTATTAAAAGGCATGACATTTTGACTTACTTTAAGTTTACTTACCTTCTATTTGCACACTTGACTTATCCACCACCACCTGACACTCAGTTTCATGGGAAGAAATCTCTTTCTTGTCAGAATTAGTAACAGGAGATGATGGAAACTCTTCCTATGTAAAAATAAAAGACAAACCTCTGTAAATCATGAGATCATTGTTAAAACAGCCCATGTGCCTTGATATCTGTATGACACATTTAGTGTGTTAACATCCCAGCCACATTGAGAATTGTTCACTAATATTTTATGATAACAAATTGCAAGATTTGTTTCTTCTCTTGTCATTGTTTTCTTGGGGAGTTTTTGTGGTTTTTTTGGTGTTGTTGTATAGGGCTCTTATGTAAATAAAATCTAAACCTTACAATGATCAACAAGAAGTTAGCAGTATGAAGTGAGTAGTTCACACACCAAGTATTCTCTGTCAAATTACTTGGTTACAAGAGTCAATTAAATTATTTTCTGTTTGGAATAATGAACCATTTTTAATATTACTCTTGCTGGTTTTCCCACTGATCACACACCAGTGTTCCATACATTCCATTCTCTTTTTTCTTTCTTCCCCTTCCCTCCTCCTACCAGCTACCATCTTTTCACCTTGGGGTGTTTTTTTGATTCTTTCACATTTTGGGATCTGTGGTGTATATTCTAAAACTAATGGTTCTTCTTTACTAGTGCTAGATTTTTTTGAAGAGGCATTTTTTAAGAGCTCTTCCATTGCCTTTTTCCTACTCAGGTACTTCTTCCTGTTTGTTAAATTTTTGTATAGTTTTTGATTTAACTTTGAATGTGCCTTAGGAGTATTAAGTTCATTGCTGGTTAAGACAATCCAAAACTATAGCAGACAAAAATTCCCTGGTCTTCAGGATAAAGTTAATTTAATTTGTTAAATGGTGATTCTCCCAATTTCTATATAGGTCTGTGCTCATTAGCACACTGAACCATTAACTAAACTTTCACCATTTAACAGTGAAGTTACTATATACTATGTAAGTACTACACTCAACATAAATTACTGGACATTTTACAAGACTAAATTATGCATGATAATTATATAGTATATCAGTGTGCTCCTAATAACCAAAGAGAAAGACTCTGTGACAACCAACAAACCTACCTAATTCATGTAAATGAACCATAAAAATTAGCATGTAAAATAAATATTGAATACATGTCTGAAGAGAAAGAAGAGAATACAAAGCATCTGAAATATTAACATGCATTAATATATTACAACATGGTAAAGGAACTAATGCATTTAAAAATCTTACCTTTTTAGTTTTGCAGGGAACAGCATAAATAGCATCAGTGCTAAAGCTCCCTTCCCTTTTCTCATCACTCTGACCACTGGACTCTGCCTCTTTATCAGCATCTGACAGGAATGTATCCATGTCCTCATCTTCACCATAATTGTCTGATATTTGCAGGGACTGGAGAGGAGATCTGTCACAACCATCAAGCTTCCAGTTAGATCTGCAAAAAGCAATTTAATGCCTGCTTCAGCACTGGTGAAACCCAACACTTGTAAAGTAGAACCATCAGTCTTACAACATACACAAGTCCAAAGAGACATATAGACATGTAAGCTTCTGTTAGCTGCAAACAAGGAATGGAGCTGTCTTGCTTTTGAGACAAAAACACCCTGGAATGAGTGTTTCCTCTAAAGAGAAAGGGCTTTGATAACTCCCTTTTCTTCTGCCAATGAGAGAAATGGGTATCAGGGGATGAAAGTAAAAAAACTGTTTATTAAAAAAAAAAAAAAAAAAAAAAATAATAAAAGCTAAATTTGAAATTGTGAAACCCTCCCCCCCAAACCCAGTATCAGCCTTCCCCGGGTGCGGCTGTGACTGCACCAGCGGGGCAGTGCTGCGGCTGCAGGGGGCGCTGCGGCGCCAGTCTGCCCTGTCACCAAGGGATGGAGACAGCGCCTCCTTCAATTCCAGGGGAACCAGGCCTGGTGCCCCTCTGGATAGAGAAGGGAGCTGCAGCACCCAACCTCAGAAGCAGCACGGCAAGGCAGTACTATAAACACATGTTATGGTACTGGCACAAATATTCAGGTAAATAATATATGTGCAGTGCTGAAATGGATTTTAAGATAATTTTCTTCAGGAGTACTATAAGCTAATAAAGTGTCTTTGTAATAAGTAAACTACCTGCTTAGTTAAATAACACCCAGTAAAGACACCTACTACTAATATACCAATTACCAGCACCAACCATCTGTAAAAATTGGAAACCACAACCCAAATTAAAACCAATTGAAAAAATAAATTAAAACCACAGTCAAAAAACACCTATGCTCTAAAAAAAAATCAAACTCAAGAAGTAGCTACGTAAAACAGTTCCTAAAATATGGAAAATAGTTTATAGAAAAATTTGAAAAATAAGTCTATGAATATGCAACAGGCTGATGGTACTACCTTTTCCCCTCCATCTTAAAATGCCAGCTTAGACATAGAAGGTTCCTAACTCTACCAAAAAAACATTTTGAAATAATGCATTTAGCACAAAAGAAATATCTTACATGTAAGTTCATCACATTCTATTAAATTGATCATGATTTGACAGAAATAGTATATGATTTTACTTATGACTGTTGTACAATCAAAATCTGCCTCTCTGAAGATTGTATGAGTGACAGTACTTCACCAGAAATGGAATCATGATTGTTAGACATTTCAGACTGAATTTATGATGTGGTAAGAAAATAGTAAGTAGCTGTAACAGCAGGAGTTTGCTGTCACTCTTTGGTAACATTGATGATTGTGATATTTAATTTCTAATTCAAAATAGCAAAGAAGAGAGTGTACAGTACCGTATCCTGAGCTCTGAGACTGTTGCATAGGGTTCCAAACACTCTTGTTGCAAGTAGGTGGAGTCACTTTCAGAGAGCGATCGCTGCCGGGGCTGAGGAATAGCAACAGTGCGCCCGGTTAGTGCTGTGGTGAGGATGGCTGCTGCTAGAGCAGACCTGCAAGGAAACACAACAAAGCAAGGAAGCAACACTGATGCTTTCTCTGTGCTCCACATGTTACATCTTTTCCTTTGCAAAATGTCTTCGTTATTTAATCAAAGCAAAATGTTCACAGTTAACAAGCATAAGTACCACTGGATGCTATGGGACTGGTTATAAGCTGTAACCTCCCAAAGTAAAGCACAAAATGGGGCAAAGCTATTGCAATGCAGCTATCCAAGAGGAAAGTACAGCATCCATTGGTTTTCCCAAATCACATGCATGAAAACCATGGAATATGCTGAGTTACCTTCCCAAAATTCACATCCATAATTTACAGTATTTGGCATTTACTTTAGCCATAACAATACCACCTAGAGTTGTGTTGAAAAGATCTTCCATATCTCCATTTTGTCTCTATCATTCCCTACTTTAAACCTTTTACTGATGACACTGAAACTGTTAATAAATGTTGGCACACTGCAAACCAGGACAAGCAAACAAAAGTGCCTATTTGTGTGATGCTGTGGAGTACAGAGAAGGGTATGATGAAAAGGAAAGTAAGTAGTAACTAAGATTAAAGCAGTGAAATGCTTTAGGAGAACTGAAAAACGAATGACAAGAACTTGAGACCAAAAAGGAAAAAGAAATTAACTAGAATTAAGTAGGAATGTTACAAGCACTAGAAAGACCATGGAAAACAACCAGAAATGAACTAAATGCAGTGAAAACATAGAATAAAAAACTGTAAGAAACTATAACTTAAAAGAAAAATAATTAGCATTTTTCTAATCTAGCGTGGTTTTCCATGCCAGTTTTTAAAGTCCCTGGTATGGTAGCAAGATGTAATTTATGTTTTTTTAATGAGCTAATATTTCCTGACTCACAGCATTAGTGCTGCTGCAGTCCTACACTCTCCTGTAGCAGCCAAATTAAAAGTTACACTAACTTTAAATAGTCCATTTAAATTGGCTCAGATAAGTTACATGTTCATAACAGTTATTGTCCTGAATATTTACCATGCTTAAGAGTGGGGAAACTACCCCCTCCTTAAAAATATATTCTTTTTATGAAAAGTTTTGTAAATATTGTAAAGACATGCAATTCTTCTAATCAGGCTTTTCTAGTATGCTACGATACCTGATGAAACAACAAAACAATTTAAAAATAAAACATCAAAACATACCTGGGCCTTTCTGGAGAAGGGTTTGGACTACGAGGGGGAGGGGTGCGGGGAACTGCAGGTTTAGGAGCTATGGTAGCAGCAGGGACCAGGCCATGAGCTATGTGTTTCTAAATGATTTAAAATAAAATTAGTTGACAATGACTTCAAGGATCACAATGAAAAAAAACCACACAGGACTGAATGTGCACAGAAACTAACAATGCAAAATAATATAAAAAGGAAGAACAATTACATGCAATTAATGTAAATAGAAGACTTGAAATGGCATTTCATTCCCCTTAAAGTTAGAACATCATGTAAAGCTGGAAAGTTCATTTAACATTTATGAACAGCTGGTCTTCAAGGTTAGAAATGTAATTTACATGAGACCCATGAATGCATGTCTTCTATTCATTATATCACAATTTGCAAAAGCATAATTTTAGCATAAGTTTTCTCATCAGTAAGCACAGCAAATTTTTTTTTAATGTTATAATATTAAATACCAGCTCAGAAAAACTGAGACCAGAGCTCCTACAAAAGTTCTGTGAAGGAAACCATACTGATGGAGGTTGGAAGGGAGCTCTGGGGACTGTCTAGTTCCTGCTCAGAGCTGGGTCAACTGTGAGAGGGTTGCTTGATATCCTGTCCAATTTCTCCAACCTGGTCCAGTGCAGAACCACTCACAGTATTTTATTATTATGTTTAACATGAATTGTCTGTGTTTGAGTTTGTGTTCACTCCCTCTTGTCCTCTCTCTAGGCATCAGAAAATACTATGTCATACTAAAGTCCACCACCCTGGGGCAGGTGTTCCATTCTTATGGAGTGAAACAGGCTAAGTTCCCGCTATTTCTGCTACAGATCTTTTTTCCTCCAAGTATTCTTTAATTCACATCTCCAACAGCAGAATGAAGATCTGAACTGGGAAATATTCCTGTTTTTATACGAAGGCACACCAAATAATTAAATGGTGCATTAAAAGACTGTCTTTTTACCCGGTCTTGCAAATGCACCGCAAATGTCTGTCTGGCATGCACCGTTCCGTTTAATACAGGCTGTTGTATGAATGATGCTACCATAACTATCAGAGAACACAGCTGAAGCAAAAAACATTCCACGGAAAAAGCAGGGCAACAGAAGATCAATACTTTCATTCTAGTAATAAAATAAGAAAACCATTTAGCTCCCGGAGCGGCGGCCGTGGATCTGCCCCCGCCCCGCCGAACCCCGGCGCGCCTGAAGGAGCCAGGCAGGCCCGGGACTGAGGAAAAGGAACGCACAGAACGCCCAGACACCATTCTGGTTTTGCTTGGGCTTCATTTTTCTCCCTGATTTTCACTTCAAAGTGCTCAGCGACCACTGCCATCAGCCGGAGGGCGCGGCCGCCTGCCCGGAGACCACCCCTGGTCCCAGCGGCGCACAGAGCCGCGCTGTCCTGCTGTCCCCGCGCTCGGTGCCGGAGCCCCGCGCTGGGCGCAGCGATACTCACGAAGGGGCCCCTCCGGCCTCTCCTGAACAGGAACGGCATTAGGACGGGACGGCTCCGACCAGCGCCTGACGGCCACTTCTCGCCGCGTCCAACGCTTCGCCCTCGCGACCCGCCTGCAAACAACGCGGCGGCGGATTGGCTGCAGGCCCGCATCCTCCAATCAGAACGCGCCTTACTCAGGCCCTAGCGACCTATCCACGGCGAGCCCGCCCCTCCGCTCCCCACCCGCTCGGGCCTGCGGGGCTCCAGCTTCACAGCCCCGCTGTGCGCCGGGCTCGCTGCTCCGGCCTGATCTGCTGCGGGGCTCCAGCTTCACAGCCCCGCTGTGCGCCGGGCTCGCTGCTCCGGCCTGATCTGCTGCGGGGCTCCAGCTTCACAGCCCCGCTGTGCGCCGGGCTCGCTGCTCCGGCCTGATCTGCTGCGGGGCTCCCGCTTCACAGCCCCGCTGTGCGCCGGGTTCGCTGCTCCGGCCTGATCTGCTGCGGGGCTCCCGCTTCACAGCCCCGCTGTGCGCCGGGCTCGCTGCTCCGGTCTTATCTGCTGCGGGGCTCCCGCTTCACAGCCCCGCTGTGCGCTGGGCTCGCTGCTCCGGCCTGATCTGCTGCGGGGCTCCCGCTTCACAGCCCCGCTGTGCGCCGGGTTCGCTGCTCCGGCCTGATCTGCTGCGGGGCTCCAGCTTCACAGCCCCGCTGTGCGCCGGGCTCGCTGCTCCGGGCCTTGTCTCCCGTGGAGTTCCCGGTTCTCGGCCCCGCTGTCCGCCCGCGGCCGCCCCGCAGCCTCTCCCCGGTGCTCCGGGCGGGCTCCGCTGAAAGCCTCCAAGACTCCCAATTCCCCTAAAATCAGAACACCACGTGAAGCTGGCAAACCTGGAAATAATCTCTCCCAGCAGCTACCTTTTAATAATTGGTCTGGAGACTCCCACCAGCTGAGGGATGGAGGTGCCTCTGGAGTCGGCTTTGCCATTCAGGAAGGTTTTCTCTCAGCAAGCGTGGATGCAGGTACGGAAAAGGCAATGTGTGTTTTTTCACCATCTGTGTGTTTTAATTCAGGCGTTTTTCAGCCTGAGTGGTAAAGCTGAAGGTGGAATTTGCAAGCCAACACAACAGTGTTAAAGTGAACAGAGTTGCTGGCTGATTTTAATATGTTCACCTTAACTCTAAGGAAGCTTGAGGAAGGAGATAGCGTCTCTTCCAGAATATTGTATCCTAAGCTTATGATTAAAATTTATAAGCTTGGAACAGGTTTGTAAAATGTCTTGCTAGTTTTCCACATTTCTTTTTAGGGTGTAACTGCTACCGAAGAAGCATTTTAAAGGAGGTGTGATGGCAACAAAAGCAAACTTGCCTGTGACAGCAGGATCTATAGTTGTCCCTTATGGGCATGTGATTGGAAATGAGAAGTGGAGAGGGTCAGAGGTTGCCCAGAAGCTACAAGGTAAGCACAAAGTGGAAGATGAAAAACAAATAAGGCAAAAAATTCCCCTCTGTTGCCCAGTAATGTTAAGAACTGCTGGAATATGCTTTACTCAGTACCTGACTGTCCCATATCTGTGATACAGACTATGGTGGCAGGCTGGAAGGTCCCTGTTTGTTATCTGTGTGAGCAGCTCAGTTCTCATAGTTGCAGAGCACTGTAGGGAAACAGCAGAATCTGCAGTTGGGGCTTTGTGGATATGCATCTCCACTGAACTCTCTTCAATTTGCATGTCTACTCTGCTGGCACAACAAACTAATTTATGGTGATCCCTCCAGAAAAGCATGTGATATTTTTGTTTAAGTCCAGAGTTTATTGAGCAGCTCTACCACTTTTAAATCTGTAGATTGGAACTGCTATTAATTTGCATTATGATATGACTCAGTAGTTGGGACTGCTTGTAATAGATTTACTTAAAGGGAAAGAAGGTTTTTTATGAAGTTCATTATGAAGTCACTAGAATTATTGACACTTTAGGAAAGCTGTGGTGTGAAGTAATTGTTAATGTATTTTTAACTACTGTATTTTTTTCTTCTAATAATTTCATCCTAAGGGAAAGTTAAACTCATCTTTGAAGATGGCTTGGGACTGGTGGACTTTCATCTTTCAAACAGAACTTGCATTTTACTTATTTCTGAAGCAGATTTGGTTGCAGGGGATGAATTCAAACGAAGATTGGTTAAGTTTAGAAATGTAAGTGCTATAAAAAAAGTTTTCACTTGATATTTGCTTATTCCATGCTTCTGAAAACATTCTTCTTGTGTGTTTTTTAAATTCCATTGGAGCTGACCTTTTGGGATAATTTTCACCTGAAAACTGAAAAATTCTGCAGCTGTGCGATAATGCTGTATTAAACCTCAGACTTGTTGCTGCAACTTATGTTCTTCCTCTGATTTGCTATTGGATGGCTCATATTTGAAAGAATTTGTTACGTTGCATTAATTTGTCATTAACAAGTTTTTTCTAATATCTTTTTCCTTTCAATACAGGTCAGCAGTCTTAGGGGAATTGTAATTGTAGAAAAAACCCAAATCAGTGAGCAGTACTACTCAGGAGTACAAAAACTTGTTGTGCTTGAACTTGGAATGGTGTTGCTTCCTGTGGCAAATCAAGGAGAAGCTTCTCAACTTATTATTCAACTAGTAAGTTTTTGTGTTATATTAAAATATGGCATGTATAGGAAAGCAGGTAGATCTCAATGATCATTTCGGAGAGAAAAATAGGATCTTAAAGGAATACTAAATCATTTGAATGTAAAGAATAAATCTGCAACAGTGATACAGTAGTATAGTTCAGTGGAAAGAAAGATCATTTGGGAACAGAGAAAAAGAAGAATATGATCCTGGACTTTTTAAATGTAGTCTTGTACTGAGGTACCACTAGGTAGCATTAAACAAATGCTACTGTCAAAATCAACTTGATATTTTGCTTTCTTAAGGCTAGGAAAACTGTTTTTAAATTGTTTCTTTTTACCCTTTCTCTGATTCCATCAAAAACGTGCCAAAAATAATTGTTTTCATTTGCTGTTGCTATTTAGAAATTGTTTCCTAGTAAGATTTTGTGGGACTGCATGCAGTAAGGGCGCACGCCTAAGGAGGGCGGTTGTTTTTAAGACTTGCTGGGTTGCATGGCAGTGTTCGGGGATGGCGCCCCGCTGAAGTGGGGGCAGAGCTGTCGAGGAGCGCTGGGTGTGGCTGACACTCTGTGTGCCGCAGGTGCGGGAGCAGGGCCGCGATCGCGGAGCCAACCCGTTCGTGGGCAGGCGGCGCTGTCAGCTGGCGGAGCCGGCCCTGCTGCAGGCGGTGCAGCGCATCCCCGGCCTTGGGAAAGCCAAGGCGCTGCTCTTACTGCAGCGCTTCGGGAGCATCCACCGCCTGTGTAACGCACCCCTCAGCGAGCTTCAGCAGCTGCTTGGACAAACTGTAGCACAACAAATTTATACTTTTTTGCACTCCTGACATGCATGTGCAGTCGTGTTCTGCAAAACGAAAACTCGGGGTTTTTCTTCTAAATGACAACATTTTGCTTTTAATAATCACGTGGTATGCTAATTTCTGTATCATGGCTAGCAGGAACTGGACTCTGATGCTTCTTTTTCCATCTGCTCTGTTCATATAGATTAAGCACTGCAAATTGCTTGGAAAGAAGTCTTTCAAGTACTTTGCATCTATCTGGAACAAAATAAAAAACCCAAGAAAAACATCTGTGTTAAAAAAGAGCAATATGCTTACTTTGGTCTTCCAGAAAAAAAATCCCTATGAATGAATATGTGCATAGTAAATTCTCAGTAACTGGAAATATGTTACAGGTGTTAAAAAAGTTAACATATATTGCTTTATAGTAATATAGTAACTGCTTTATATTTTTTGATTTATAACTTTTTATAGCTCTTTATAGTTTTTTTTTTTTATATATATAACATTTTGGAGATCCTTTGGGAATACAGGTTTGTCTTTTACACTAACTTATTTCTCTGGTCCCCCCTCCAGTTCACAGGGTGTTGACAAATTTATTCCCTTGTGCCTTGATACCCAAAATACTGGTTAATTCATGTTGTCCTTTTGAATATAGGTTGACATAATAATAAACTGCAAAATGTTTTGATACAGCCTTTAATATGTTAATTATACTATCAGTTACACTGTAATATACACTACAAAGAATATGGGAAGCTTTGACCAAAAATACTACTCTTCTAGTATTAATAGTTTGAAAATTTGCTTATAGAAAGGATTGGTTTTCCTGACATCTTGCATTTTATTTTAAGTTACATTCGTGTTCTATTTTCTAAGGATAAAATTGCCTTCTTCCTTGACAAGGTGTGTGAAAAACATCTTTCATACCACTTGGGAATTTGGATCACAGCACGAAGGCAGCTGAGTAGTATTTTCCACTCCCTTCTGGGGGATCCTTGGCACTGCTGAAAGTCATCTCTTGTACTGGTTAGCATGGATAGCAGGTAGACCTGTTATTTATATTGATTCTGTACTTGGGATGAAAATTTGTCTGTGACTTAGACATAATTATTTAATTTAGTGAATAATAAACAGCAGAATTTCCAAAAGTGCAGAAAAAGTACTACTTTTTCATCAGACAACTGGGAGTACTTTAAGCTTCTTTATGCATGGGTTGCTCAGATTTTATTCCCTCTAGGGTTTTGTCACTTTGCTATGAAGACTGGATTTCACATCTAAAGGCATGTGGCTGTTATGCTGCAGGATACACACCTTTTCCCCATGGCACATGGCCATCTGCTCAGGGCATTAAATAGAGTTCAGCTGAAATAGTAACAGTTAATATTAATGGAATTACAGGCTGAACTACTCATCTATTGCTGACCTTTCTTTTTAGGGCTTTACAGCAACCTTATACATCCTCATGGTAGACACTTGTTACAAAAACTCCTGTGGTCTGAGCAATATAAAGTCACACACTCATTTCACTGCAAGTTAAGTTAGCTGTTGGCTACCACTCAGTGTAGAATAAGCCTTTAGTTAGCTGACAGAAAATTAGGAGTATTTTTATGGCATCTGAGAGGTCCAAATTTTTACTTGAATTCAGGGATGTGTTTTAAATTTAAAAAGCCAAGCTTTACCCAAAGACAAGTGAGTGTGATGATGGGAAGGGACAGACAGTTATTTAGGAGCTAAGAGGGAAAGTCTTCAGGAAGACTGTCAGAGTGGTTAAAGAGAAATGAAGAGCTGCAAGGGTGATTGGTGTGACTTTGCTGAAGGTTTTGTTACTTGGATAGCAGTTTTAGCACACAGGTAAAGTAAATCTCATCTGCACAGAATGCTGTATGGCAGGGGTGTGCAGATCAGTGTCTGGCTGCTGCTTGTGTGTGTGAAAGAAGCAATATTGCACCAATACATGTAAAAAGTAACTACTAAAGGATAAGAAGTCACAAGTAATTTACAAATTATTATTTCATATAACCTTTATAGGGAAACTAGAAATATGTTTACACTCTTTGCAAGGAAGTTGGTTTTAAACTCTTTGTTGGTAGTAACTTTTGTTAAAAGTTACCTAGATCTCTGTAAGCAATATTAGAGAATGGCACCAATAAACAGCAAAAACCTGTAAATTATGCTTTCTCATCCAGGCTGCAACAGAATCAAAGAGCTACTACTCAACAGCAGCATCTGATTTTTATTCTTAAATAAGGGTCATCAAGATATTTACACCTACTAAATAAGAAGTTAAAAATAAACAACAGCTTAAAAGTTTACACCAAGATGCAGATTTTCATGTAAATTTTAATTATCTATCTACTCTGTAGATGGCGATGTTAATTAACACTACAGTGTTAGCAGTCTTTAATTAATTTCAGGAAATAGAAGAATGTCAGAAATATTCAGCAGTTATTTTTTGTCCCCTTCCTAACAATAGATATAGCTTGCTCATGAATTTTTCCAAGGGCAGAAGGATTTTTTTCTTGATGTGATAGCAAATAAATATCCTGGCACTTAGCACAAGCACTTATTTTTTCATATTTTAAAGAATCACTGCAACTTACATGCCCTTGAATCAATATATTCTATGTCCATTTTGAGATTTGTTTCACAGCTATCCATTTTATCAAGACTAGTGAGATACAAGCCTTAAGATAAGTAGGTTAAATAATGTTTGGAATAAAGCCTGTTCTTAACAATTGAATCAGCAGGCATTTAAAATGTTTCCTAAATCAGAAAAAGAACAGAGTAAAAGCCTTCTGGAGTTCAAAAGATCTTTTCAATTTTAAGCCTTCTAATTCTCTTCCAGAATTAAATAACTTACTCAGTAGGCTACACCTAGTACTCTGAGGAAGCATCTCTATGACACCAGCCCTTAGTACAAGATTAGTTTCTCTGAATAATATTATTCTCTCTCACCTGTGGTTTCTTAAGATGCTTCTTTAAAGTAGTGTTAAGTGATTTACTATTGACTCTAGGACCAAAATCAATCTTTAATGTGGCCCCTAATATTTTCATTCAGCATCAAGTTTGTAATAAATAACTTTCATCTAGCATAGTTACAACCATTTTTATGAAAAATCAGTCATAACTGTATTTTGACATTCCAAAGGAATCCAGTCCTCATGTAAGCAATTCTATAATCTACATCTTGCTACTGCATACCTCCCAAACCACTTTGTTCTAACCCTCAAATACTTCAGTTTTACAGCTTCTGACCATAAGTGGCTCAATGTACAGCAAACAAAGTCAGCAGTATTTGTCTGGGTTTATACATATGCAGACAAAGATAAAATTGATCAATATTTCTATCTACATTTTAAACAAAAGTCACATTAACAGATACTTCTGAAAGATTCAGTACAACGAACTTTCTGAATTCAAAAGTGTGAAGGGAGAAAGCTTCTTCTTATTCTGAGAACTTCCAGCCACAGCTGAAGGAAGGCAGAGTGTACTTGCAGCTTTCTGTCTGTTTTTAGTTCCCCAGCTTAGAAAAGGGAGTTTTAGTGGGGCTTTCTTGGTATGATCAATTTTATCCTCGTCCATGGCTAAACAGATTAAGGAGTATGTCTTCTGCATTCCCATGGAGTAAGTTGCACTCTTGCTATGCTGTAGGAAAAAGAGAAGCATTGTAAGAATCAGTCATCCAAAATGGGTCAAAATTTGGACAATAACAAAAGGCTACTGTGCAAATAGTTTTCCAGGGCAGACTGCAGCAAGCTTTCTGTGCTTCTGCCATTACTAACTGAGCCAAGGCCCTTCAGAGTGCTGTGATCCTGGTGTTTTGCACAAGTGCACTCAAGGGTACACTCTGCAAAGCATAAAGAAACTTGTAACTTACTGGCTGCTAGCATAACTATTTAATATACACACTAACCTCCCTACAAAGCTCAAGTATAGAGTTCTTGCACAAATGGGGAGTTCTTTTGTTGTCTTTGGACAGGTTCTATGTTGATCACAACTGTAAAAGCTCCTGTGTGACACCTTCTTGGGATACCCAAAAGGCACAGCCTTCTCTGTCTTCACTTAGCTTTGCCTTGAAGCAATCTGATTACATTCTAGCCTTTTCTTTCCAGTTGCAACTTGGAATGGCAGATGTGCAATTCCTTACTTTCAATAAGGAAAACCAATTTTAACAAACCAAGAAAACCTAACAGCAGCAGGGGCACCTTAATAGCTTCTCAGGCTAAGACACTTGAGTGTCTAAGCTTGCCAGGGAATGTTAAAAGCATGAACCAGTGGATTTAGCTGAGCTACAGGTTATTTCACACAACTAATAAGTTATTTAGAGCTTAGTATTTTTTAATCTTGTGATGACTTTCCCTTAGTCTAAAGCTTATTCAGTAGCTTAGTAACTGACTAGACTGTTAAAAGTTCACCAAAAAAAAAAAAATACATACAATAATCCCTGGTCTAATACAAAAGTCATCATTTAGAGTAACAGTGCATAGAAAATAAATATGTAGTCTTGGATGTTCTATTTCATTCCATTATTGTTTCATTATGGTTTTGGTTTTTTTCAGTGCTGAGCATGATAATGCCTTTATCCTCTGGGACAAACTTGGTCTTGAAATTTTTCATGCCATTAATCTAAGTAGCTCCACCACCAAAAAAGCCCACCCAACTATTCTAACACAGACAGACTACTGTAGCATGCTAGGTCACAGTGGTTTAAACAGATGATTTAAAACTGAACACACATCTGAAGGCTTTATATATTCACAGGTTGAGTGAGATATCTGACTACATGAAATTAAACATTAATCAGGAACAGAAGGTAGACAAGTGAAAAAGCTCTAGCACACCAAATCTGCAAAACCTATTTGCCTCATTACATACCAAAGATGCCGCTGTATCCTGGCAACTGATAACCTCAAGCTCCACAGGCTGCTTTCCCACACTGTTCAGTTTTTCCAGCACCTCATTCACACCAAGCCACTTGCAATCCATGCCACCAACTGAAACAACGTAGTCACCTTCTTTTAGACCTGCTGACTGTCAAAAAATTGGGCACAGGTTATTATCTGGAATTACAAAGAGCCATGAATGTTTCTCATCATACAGTATCTGCCCCAAAGGCATTTCACTCTTAGATGTTACAAACCCATTCTCTAGCCACACATGTGCTGGAGAACTTTTTCAAGTACACAAATTACCTCTTGAGTTACCACTGATGTGATTCTGCTATACTCAAATATTGGCTGTTTTTTTATTTTTCACTTTTCTCCTTAAGTAAATGAACCATGGGTTTTGCTAAGCTATTTTTTGCATTTTCTGCAGTGTTTATTTCATTTTCTTCATAATTTTTATTTATACTTCTGTGGTTACTTCTGCCTTTTCCAGAAGAAACTGGTTATCACTGCATGCTGCTTTATCCCTTTGGATTTTCCCTGAAAGATCAACATCACAAACCAATAAAACATTCTTACCCCTCTTTCCTTGGGAAGACACTACACCTTCCATTCCCTTCCTGATCCTTATTCTTGTTGCTACTTTTTAAAGCATTTATCCCTTCTAACTTCCTGAATAAGACAGGAAGTAACATTTGCTTTTATTATTTGTGACTTTTTAACTACTAAGAATGAACAGAGAACGAAATCAAGTCTAGTTTCATGTGATGTTGGGGATATGGGATTCTTTAACAATCTGCAGCATGTGCTCAAATTATATGAATTGACTATATGTATAACTCAATAAATACTCCATGCATGAATATGAACAAGCTGAAGGTACATTTTAATGCTAGATTCTGCAGAAAAATTTTTAAATCACACCAATATACTTACTGCTGCAGAACAAAGTGGATCAAGACAATAAACCTGTACTGGAGAACCTCCTTTTAGACTGAATCCAAGCTCTCCTGCTTCAGGGTGGAGGCAAATGGTACGAGGAGCTGTCCACCTCTGCTTGGCTGAGAACACTGTCAGTGGGCCCTGGAGGTCACAGCAGGTATATTATGGCTTACTGTCACTTGGAAGTAAGCAGTTCTGGTTTTGTAAGTTATAATGCTTTAAGTTCATCTATTGTAGATTTTACTCAGGTTAACTTCCAGCTAATTCCCTGCAAATGCTAAGTCCTGTTTCTTGACTGTTCAGTTGGTACTTCAAACTGAGTGGGATATAGGCAACTGCCAAGTTGTTCCAGGATCTCTGTTAAGGTGTGCACAATCTTTTGGCTGCATAGGCTGTAAGGCCCTGTATTACCCCATTTGAGAGGAGATAAACTGATTCATGGAACACTGCATATTCTGATCTTAACCATAACTCCCAGTTGCTTTTGCTCACTGACACACAGAACCACCTGAAAGACTGGCTGTGTCACATGCAAGTCACATGTTGTGCATGCCTGTCTCCACCTACTAGGTGCTTCTCCTCCCCCTTTAAATTGTGTGCAATTATCTGTTGAGACTTCACAGGATTTTTATGAAGACTTTCAACACTGCTGTGCAAGCCATACAGAAATGGCACTTTTATTCTTTGCCTCTCTCAAGTTGACTTATACTTCTAAAGTTAGGAGTGATTTCTCCAATAGCTTCTAGAAAAAGCTAAATTACTACAGGATCATTTTTTCAGGGTAAAATACTTGTATCTATCTCTTCCCTCACCTTAGAGTGAATTTATAGTTGCTACCAACATGGCAGAGGTTGGTCAGCATTAATATGTTACATACCAGCTTGTGAAAGAAGTCTTTAACCTTCACCTTGGAAAACTGAGGAGCAATTGTTTCTATTTTATGTTCTGTTTTAGCTAAAATAAAAAGAAAACAAAATTCATTTTCTTAGTTCAAAGACATCAAAATTTATTTTTCTTACATTCCAAGCTAGATAGGAATTTGTCCTAAATTCTTACTGGGTTGTAGAAAAATTAATTTTTGTGGAAGTATGTTAGATACTAGAACTTCCTAAAAATATCTTCAGAGCTCACAGTATCAATGTGGAAAACTTAAAAAAAAAAAATCTGTCTGAACAAAATTATGCTATTCCCATCTTTAATTTATTTTTCTTTGACAAGTTCTTAAAACCAGCACTCATAGTTTCCTACTGCATCCAAAGAAGAAAAAGTTGTATGAGCTGGACTAAGGTAGAAACAAAAAAGCAGTCGAGTTAACAACTCAGTCTAGAACAAGAGTTGGGCTCAAGAAACAGTTACTGTAGTTTTCCCCCATATAATTTTAACTTTTCAAGCTTCCCTGGTTTTTTGTAGCTCACAAAGCTGGATTCTTAACTAGCCACCATTGTTATCTACTAGCAAAAAACAGCATTGCTAGAGACAGAAATACTGTAAAACAGATCTAACAAAATATATTGACCCAAATATATTGATCTATGATTGAGGAAATATGGAAGGTATCTGAACTCTACAAATGTACAGCACATACATGTACATTATTTATGTCTGGAAGCACATCATGTATGTATTGACATATATAAATGAAAGGCCCATCCCCAGGAAAGCCACATGGTTAGATATCCTTTGTTTCTGGCTGTGCACACTCACGGAGTATATGTGGAGCCTGAATCAGACTGAGGAAGTCATCTTCTGTCTCTTGCTGAGCATATTTGAGCAGGGAGCGTTTATGTGCAGCTGCCAGGACCTCCTGCAGGACCTCAATGTTGCGAAGCTTTTTGCACAGCCCACAGACTCTCAGAGCCTCTTCGTGGTAAACGATGGCTCGGCGCAAATGTGCCTTCCCTGCAAACGTGAAAAGCCACTGCCTGTCACCCACAGGGAATGCCAGGTAATGGTCACAGGGTAGCTGTGTCAAACTGGCACTTACCCAGTTGTTTTCTCTGAACTTTGTCCTTTAAAACAGCAAGAACCATCAGCCCTTCAGGCAGGGAGTCATACAGCTGGGACAAGGCTTTCTCCTGCTGATCTTCATCATCACTGGGCTGCACTGCAATAATGCATAAAAAACATGAACTAGACACATCTCTTGGTCCCCTCTTCCTTTAGGTGTATTATTGTGTAGTTATTTCTACATCCTTTCCCCATGCAGCACATTATTTATATACATGTATATAAATATATAAAATAAGAATTTCAAATTTTTGCTTTGAACATCTACAGTATGCAAGTAATACTTGCATGCCAGAACATATTGATAGCATCTGAACTATTTAGTAGCATATAATGAATATGTAACTTTTCCATCTATGAAAATTAGTTTACTGAATTTTCACATTTTTCTCAAAAGACAAAAAGAGAATGGCTTCATATTTGAGTGGAGAAAATGACCACAATTTAACATATATTGAAGCAACAAAGTTCCTGGCTCCAAGACTTATTCACAGACCAAATTATAACTGTTGGTATATTTAATAATTAATTAATTACTTGTTTATTCAATTCTAAAAATTATTTATTTTTATTTATACAAACATATAAAGAAGTATGATTCTTACATTCATGGTCACACAGAATGGTAGCAATGAAGTAATGTGCCAGAGCTTTGTAATGGTCTGATTTTATTTGTGCCAGCTTAGACCAGGAATAGGGAATATTTTCTTTCACTGGTTCCTGATTCATTGCAGTGTTAACCAGCATGTAAACTTCTCCCACCTAAAATAAAGCAAATAATTGAAGTATGAGAACTTAATATGAGGAATTAGGAACTCAAGAAATGGATATCATAGTCAGGCTTAAAATAATTTCACGTACAATCACATCAAAAAAGATAAAAATATGGTTAGGATGGGTTGAAGTTTGGAAAAAAATTTGAAATGTCTTTTCTGATTTTTCCCTCACAAGAGAGGTAAATAAATTTTGTACAAGAACTGATGAACTAAGTCAGTCCATCGATATGGCTTCATAGTTAAATGAAAGCACCATGAAATAAACATGTCTTCATTTACAAATATAGCTCATTAATTCAGTTTAAAAAAAAAGTAAAGCATATTCAAACAGTATGTTTGTGCTATACTTTTAAACTGTGGAGTCATACATAGCCTTAAGTTTGTGTGGTCTAGTTAAAACTGGGATATTACCCTTTATACAGAGGAAATAAAACAGTTTTTCATGCAGTGAATGCTGCTTTAATGGATCAAACTAATGCAACTGACAGAATCAACAAATCTTTCCCTTGCAGCTGATCAATCCTACACGTCATAGTGGCTTTACAAGGTTGGTATGAAAGGCTTTGCCTGATTTTCTAGTATAGAATAACTTATGTATCTGCTGCTCTGAAATAATTGAGAAAGCACAGGAATATCTTCATGGCACATTTATTTTTTGGTACATCCCTCAATCAAGTATTAACACTACCTTCTGGGGCAAGCCTATCTCACCATTTCCTGACAAGTCCCAAGAAAGCTCCTCTGCAGGTACCAATTTTACTCTGTCAAGGTCCTTCCCTCAGTTACAATTTAGCTGTTCTTTTGGATTAAGCTTTTTAGGTTTGCATACCCTTCCAGCAGCTGGGGAACAAGACAGGTTGTGTTCAATACTTAACAGGGAATCACACAAACAACCCATGGCCTTTCACCTGTAGTTCTGTGCATGAAATCTCTACTGTTTCAAAGACCAACATATAGCTTGTAAAAAAAACTTCAAGTTCACTGCCTATTTCTGTTAATCTCCATTCATTATCAATTAAATAAATTTTGTAACAACTCTAAAATACTATTTAGATTTCATCTGTTCACTGTAAATTTCATCTTCTCACTGTAGTTTGTGACCTACCCCATGTTATTTTTGGTTTCCAGTAATGGCTGTTAACATTCACATTTAATAAATTCAGTTAATACTACTAAAAGCTGTAGTAATAACACAGCACTGTAAACAGTTATTTTAAAGACTAGATTGAAAGTTTTATATTTTACCTTGGCAACTTCCTGTGTCATTTTTACAAGTGTGAAAAACTCGTTGCGTATTCCAGAAAGACCAGTCTTCTCAAAAACACACTCTCGGGCTTGGGCAAGCATCATTTTCACCAGGACATTCAGCATGGCTGGGCTCATATCATAACTTGGTGTGTGAGTAAAGGTCTCCTTTAAGTAACTTAAAACTCCTGCAATTATAAAATGGTTTTGTCAGCATTACAAAGATAAACAAGTGAACTTAATTCTAGTATGTACCATAACAATTAGAATTTAAAGGATATTTTCTAGTATTGCACTACAGCAATCTGAATGAATTCTTAGTGCATAACAAGTTAGACTGACCTACAGGTTTTGCTTTGCATTGCAATCAACCATCCCCAAGTACAGTTGCCAAAATTACACTTCAGAGGAGCAACAGAAACTGCAAGTTTTGAGGGCACTGCCTTCTGATTTGCTTGTAAAGTACTTGTGACTGACCACAAGACTGTGCTGAACTGAATGTGTGGGAGTGGCAGGCTATGGCTTCTACAGGGGACAAAAAAGAGAAAAATCTTCACAGCTATAAGGAGATGAGAGTAGTAGAACCTCTGGAAAGAAGGGAAAGACAAACATATAAGCTTAATTAATTTTTTTTTTCAGATGTTGCTAAGTCATTGTGTGCCCCACTGAAAGCTTTGTTCCATGCCTGTAAACAAGACTATTTATAAATATATTTAACATGGTAAAAATAAAATTCTTCTCTAGATATTTGGTTCCACCAAAATATTAATAATTTCTATCATGTATCAGATTTCCAACACACACTAACTGTAGTGCAATACCAGGTAACAGTTTCATGGATGGAAGCATAACCTTCAGCAGGCATGTCATCCAACTGGTTTAGTGAGTTCAACAGCTTGCTAATGCTGACAGTCCTGCAGCAGGGTAACAGTAAGACCTCTGCCTCTGAAGTATTTCAGCTTCTGTAATCTTATTTTTTTGCCACTACATGCAGTTCTGGCCATGTTGTGCAGTATTTTCCTACTAAATGTTGTCTGTGATTTTTGATTTTCCATGTGACACTCACATCTGAATATTTAATATGCAGTTAAATGAATTTGAAACATGTCCATCCCTACCTTTTTGCACTAAAAAAATTAATCTCATGTCTACCAGGCATATCCCAAGTACTGACGGAGTGCCCTACTGAAAGGAACTGAAAGTACAGGAGGAAAAAAACTTGTTCCCAACAAATTTCTGCTCATGTTGAGGACAAATTCTGTGCAACATCTTTCATTCAGCACTGGGAAACAGTTAAAACAAGCAGTTAATTCAGACTCTCTATCATGCCTCTGCCAACATAATGAAGTGTTACAGCAGCATGCACAGGTACAATGAAATGCCTCCTGAGCACGTTGCTTTGGGGCCCTGCAAAGGTAACTGTGAACACCTTTCCAGTTTTACATCAATTCTGTTCTGCAAACATGTTGAAGTGAAAAGCAGTGATTTTTTTTTTTTTAATGGAAGGAGCAGCAGTAAAATGGAGAAATTTCCCAACTACTGAAATTTCTTTTAGATAAAATACAAAAGTTGAAATATAATTTATTTATTTTAAGTATGCATGAAGAAATACTACACTTTTTTTGACAGCTGTGTATTCAAAGGAGGGGATTTATGAAAATTCAACTCTGTGCTCCAGTTTTTTGCTGATAAAGCTACTCATACAGTGCAAACTAATAGTCACAGATGTTAGTACAGAAATAAATCTTACAGTACATATTAATTACAAAGGACATGTCTTTAAATATTCCATGTAGCACAGATGATGCTTACAAAACAAATTAGAAAATCTATTTAAAAGCCCCCAATGAAATCGAAAGACTTCACAATATATTAGTTCAAGGGATAGGATTCCCTGTATTAGAATTTCTATATCCCCATGTTTGGGACAGAGATGGATTATATTGAACCTGCTTGCCTTGGGAATCTATGGAAAACAGACAACTTCCAATGAATTGCAACTTTTACCGGAGGAAAAAACAAGATTAATTTTTAAGACCCTCATATGCAAAACAAGGCTTCCAGGGTTTATATCAAACCTGTCAGTTGTCTCTTGTAGAGATTTGACACCCATGTGCTATCACTGAGGTAAAAGCAGCTATGCCAGTGAAACAAGGAATGAAGTAGTTAATGCTAGTGCTATAATTCTGACCTTTGAACTGCAGTTCTACAATGATTAACCACAGTATTCACTATCTTATCTGCATGTTCAGACTACAGCTCCAGGTTTTGAATTGAAGCTTCATCTGAGCTCTTCACTAGGCTTCTTGAATGTCCCTATTCCTCCTTTTTTGTGTAATCAGGCCAGTGGAAAATGCAGAAATCTGTACATCAGAATGACAATGGGGACATTTGCATGAAGACCTTTCCAGTATTTTATGATGGTAGGTACCTGCAGCTTTCTGAAAAGCATCAACAGCATTTTCAAGTCCAGCCTGGGTCTGACGATTGCATCTTGTTCCAATCTGTGTGTAGAGAGCTCCAATGTTGAATAAAATACTGGCTTTTTCAAGCAACAGATTTTGCTGACACACTGGGACACCTGTGAAGGAATCATACCTTGGGAAACAAATATTACAAGTGTTAATTTAAGATTAGCAGAGTCCACTGAAGAAACAAGTACTTTCTGTTTTTCTAAATGAATAGTGGAATTCTTAACTGTTCTGCTACAGTGAAAACGAAGATGGACAGAAACACCTTTATGTTCTGCAAGGACAATCCACATAATTAAAGCCAGGGAACACCTTTATTTGGGACAGTTTTCAGCAGGTTTTACAGTAGAGCCTCCATAAGGTCATTGCATTTAACTCAGAAGTGCCCATAAAACATTATGGGGTGAAGAGCACACAGGGAAGTACCCACATGTGCTACATTCCTACTTAGATGCTGCCCAAGATCAACCACTGGCATGGTCAGATCCTCTGATGCTTGTGTTTAAAGTTTTTTACTTACAGTTCTGACTAGGAATTTAACAGTTCCCCTTGGCTATATGGTAGTCATCTTTTTCATAAAAATCTAAAAATTTTGAATTCAGAGTCAAATTTTGTTCACAGATCTAGTAAATACTTTTTTTATATAAAGTTATGTTTCTCCTTTCTCTCTTTTGACCCAAGTGGTGTTCTTGAAAAAATTGAAGGAGGGAAATTAAGGTCTGACTCCACTCCTCCTCCTCACTTTGTACACCTGGGTTCAGAATTCAGAAACATCTGTAGCTGTCCAAAATGAAGATTATTTTTTCTCTTTCTCCCTTGTGCTAACCTGTCACCCAAATCATAATCTAGCCAATGGTTTCTTTCTAAGCATGTAAAAGATGTAATTTATTCAGATTTACTCTTTAAAAAAAAACCCAAAAAAAACCAAACACAACACACACTGCAGGGATTCAAGAGGAGACACGCTGACATACATAGATTAAAAAACAGTTAATGATTAACCAATGTTCGGGGAGGGGGGAAGGCTGAAGAGAAACACAAACTCCACACTTACCATGTAAATAAAACTCCAATGTGCCTGGTGGGTGGGAAAAATCTGTTTTCAACATAACCAAGTTGCAGGAAATAGCTTATCAACATCTCAATGCCAGCTTCATCTCGGCTGGGAGTGCGGCAGGCCTTGAGATACAATGGATTAACATGAAAATTAAAATTAACTGCATTCTGGTGAGTTACAGGATGGGTACTGAAACTCCAAAGACAAAGCTCTGCTTCCCTTGGACTTCTGCATACCACAGAAATGTGTGAGATTTGAGAACAGTAAGCTTAAAGCCATATGGATTCATGACAAAAGTTTTTCAGCTGCACACAAGTAGCACATTTTTTTAAAAAAAGCAAACAGTCTGTTTGGCAAGTCTCAAAGTTAATTAAACAAAGATTGTAGGTATTTATGCAAGCTACAGAGAAGGTTTATGTTTCTAGCATAGTTAGACACAAACAATAGTTAGAAGTAGCCACCATTCTACTACAGTATTTTGCCAGATTAATCCACTTCAACACTCTTCCTGCTAAATTGAAAATACTTAAAAATAAAAAACAGTAGGCAAAAGAAGTCTTGGATTAAGAAAATTTACAGTTATATCAATAGCTCAGTCATTTTGCATAACTTCATCTGTTTCTTCACCAGATTGTAAACATCTTGGACAATGGAGATTCATGCACCATGTCCCAGAAATGAAGTCAGTAAGAGTATAGTAAGCTTTAAGTAAAAATGTTGTATTTTGATTCCATACAAATGTTATTTACAACAGTGTATTGAAAGACCTTGGAGTATCCTATACTTGAACTTACTTGTCTCAGATCCATAAGATCTGCTATTTCATCTTCATACTCTGAACTGTCTTGACTATAATGTTCCAGAATAAAGTCCTAAAAAAAGAAAAAATATTAAAAATTGGAATATCTAAACTTAGTTACAAACAGTATGAAATTGATTCAGTTGTGATTTGAACATCTACTCCCTTTTAGTCAATAGTACAGTAGCACATAACACAGCAGAATTATGATTTGATATCTTAGAGAAATTTCACTGTTATGTAAAGGAACCAAGCATCTGCTACATTAGCTCCAACCAGTTTTAAAACAACAACATTTAGAGGTTTTGAAAGGGATAAACAAACCCTGTTATCTAAAATGACAAGGGGATCAAGGAACCATAAAAACTTTTTAACAGACTCTGCCAACTTCTTTTGAGCTATACCAGGGCAATTCCACTTAAAACAACAAAGCTGCAATGACATGAAGTGGTACCATGATCTGACCATGGAATTTAACCCACAGAAATTAAAAAAGACAAATGTTGCAGTGTACAGTGATACAGATGGTTTACTGTGAGATAAAAATCTATATTGCACAATAGACAGAAGTTCAGAAAATCAGAAGATGGCTCAAGCAGCCAGCAAAGTGTATTAGTCAACCAACAAGCAGTGCTAATGCTGCAACACTGCTTCCCAACTGAGCTGTCCTGTTAGTGTAAGTTGGTGTACCACTGCATTATGCACAGTAAAACCTTCCTTACTACTTCCTTTCACACCTACATCAGTAATCTATACTCTTATCAGAAATAAAACCATGGAAGGAATTGATATTATTTGGATTAACGTTGCCTTCAAAGTGGAATTTCTTATAACATCTTTGGACTTCTTGTTGTAATTAACTAGGAGCAATAACCCAAATAATTGGTAGTTAATTTTTAACATGTCGTGATCTTGGTTTTAGGGCAAAACAAAAAATAATTTGTACCTGAATTACTTCTGTTTCTTTAAACAAATCTGAAATGGAAGTTATTTTTGTTAACTATTCATTCTGAAATGTGTATATAAAGTTTACCTTGAGGGGGAGTGTAAAGTCTACATCTTTGGTTTCCTTTAGGCCAAGAGGTACCAAGGGAATACTGAAAGTCTCTCTATGGAAAAAAAAGCAAAAAGATTCAGAATTTTTTTTCTGCTTCTGTTATAATTGTGTTTTATTTGATGACAGGTAGTTCATACACTGATGGGACAAACAGAAAAGTATACAATTCCTTCCTGCACAAGAAAATCTGCCTAATTGTCTGTACTTCTCAAGAAGAGGGTGAAGAAAGTTACTTGCCTGCACTTTTTTTAATTTAAGCCTATTTTTCCTTCAGGCAAAGGAAAAGAGACTCTCAAAGGCTGCCTTACTGCAATTCAGCTCCACAGCTGCTAGGAGATCTGTCACAGTAATGGCCATGGTAAATACCAAGAGTTATAATCAGTATTGACACACTACCAATGATTTCATATGAAGCAATGTGTGTAACACAGGGAGAAGCAGGGTACAAAGTACACCAGCTTTCACAGGGAAAGGTCTAGGAATAGAAGTCCAAGAACTACTTAGTTTCTAGACAATGCCAGGTGCTAACCTCTAGACAAATCCTCTAGAATAGCAAAGGGCAATAAGGATGAGAACTGTCTTCATAAAATATCATAATTGCTTCCAGACATACAGTTTGTTGTGTAGATTTAACAGATCATTATCAAGCAATTATAAAGTTCATCTAATATTTCCATTTTTTCCTGAAAACAACTTTTTGACTCTCTAATCATTGTTTAGAGCATTTCATTACCAACTACAAAATCCCACATTCATTTATGGTCTTGTCAGCAGAACCAGCTCTCTTATTGGTGAAAATTCCATCTTGAGAGGGCGGCAATAGGAATGCAGCTTCCTAAGCAGAGGAAGAGTCCTTCATGATCCAGAAAGTGGCTCTGCTAGCTTGAAAAGGACTTCCAAGATACAGAACCAAAACACCATTTGAAGTGTGCAAATGATCTGATTCCTGATGAGGCTTTTAGAAGACACCTCAGCACTTTTACTACAGATTATATCAAGGTGTTTTCCTCAAAGGGAAGTGAGACACATGAAAAAAAAATCCTAACTTACTGATTTAACCCATTTTAGTACCATCCACAGTCCCTGTAGATATCAGCATTGGTCATTCATGAGTAATTTTTTTTCCACAGCTAAGGTGCTACACCCATGGAGCACACGTCATTAGAGTACTGAACAGTTAGGGAGGTGATCCTAGACTTCCTGAAGAAGGAGAAACTGAGTAGAAATAGCATCATGCTTCTCAACCCAGCTGAGATGTGTGCAAGTACTGGAAGGGCCAACCCTTGAGATTGTTTGAACACAATACAGGCTAATCCAGTAAACCATGGGTGTGACCTCATGTTGACAACTGTATGCACAATAGTCAGAGAGCAACTATTAATAGCTATTTGCTGTTAAAGGCTGGAGAGCAGTTACAGAGAAATTAATTATTTTAGCTGATGAAACATAAAAAGCATTTAGAGCTTAGAATGAAAAGCATAGGAAAAGCAAAACACCCCTTAAAATAGACTGGGAAAGTAGGATCAGGAGAGCATAACAATATAACAAGAATAACAAGCATGATGCTGTCCAGCCTCAAGATTCCTGCCTGCCCTGGGGCCTGACCTTCAGTGAGAATCCAACTATTTTTAATATTCTTTAGCTAGAAGAAGGAATACTTGTGGAGCTACTCTCATTTCAGCTCTAACTGCTCTCCGTGCATCTGTGCAGACCAGTAAAATCTGGAACAAGAAACCCAAATCTCAAAAACAAAAAAACAAAAAAAAAAAAACCCAGAAACAAAAACCCCAAGATGTTCTTGCATCAAGTACTTATCAAAGTTTGCCATGGGGGTGGAGGGCAAGAAATTTAGCACAAGTTGCTGTTTGAGAAAACTACAGCATAGATATGCATCAAGTCAGCATTCAGTTGGAAATGACCTCTCTGAAAATGTGCTTCATCCTTTTACATTAAGAATTTAATGTAATCCACCTGGAAGTTTAACATCTAACTGAGAACAGTGCTCAGAGGAACCCAAAATTATACCTCCATCACATGAAGCATTTCAATTTGTACCTTGAGCTACTTTTAATCAAATAGTAAATATTTAGTTTTAGGAGCAACAAGACCTATAACTGATACAGAAATCATTTCAGTATGCAGGCAATGAATACTCCTTAACTTTCAAGTTTTATATTTGAGGAATCCATTGCAATTTAAAAATTAGTATGCTCTTCAAAGTGGAGAAAAACATCTTGGAAAAAATCCAATTTCATTTACTAAAAATGCCTCTGCTTTAGCCATGGAATTTGTGTTCTTCTGTCACTGAAGATGACCCAGTCTGCTCTAAACATCAAATCAGCATTGTGTTTCTGTTCCCCAGCTGCAGAGGACTGCTGGATGCAGCACATCTGAGAAGAGGTATTACTGTATCACTGAGTTTGTTCACTCCAGAATGCAGGGAGCCAATGAGCCACTCCAGTACTGGAAATTCTGCTAAGTGTCAGCTGTTTGCAGCACAGCCCCATGAGCTTTCAATTCTCATGATACTCTTCTCTTCAAAGGAACTCCATATCCAAGGATTAGTGGCACATACATTTCTCAAGAGAAGGTCAAATATGCAGACTAACCCTTAGTCAACAAATCTACCATCAAGTATGTTCCCTTCCTATCTTCCTATCAAGCTCTCTGCTCTTTCACACGATTAGTGTCCAACATTCACACTCACCTAGAAACAATTTTGTTTCCAAGGGTAAACAGAAGATCTGTTAATAATTGAATAACTTAGCTTTATACTTACTCTGCATTTTGATAAACTTCCACTGAGATATTAAGTCCTTCCAATTCTTCCTTTAAGATCTGCAGGTCTGAGTTTACAAAACTCAGTTCCAGTAGTACCTGCTCTCGGACTTTGTTGTTGGTGGTTGCTCTGCAGAGACATAGCAATTTGTTATTGCTGAGGAAAAGGCTTTCTGCAAGCTTGCTTCACCCCCTTCAACCTCCCATGCTAGCATTCTTAGCATTTTTAAGATTTCTTTTTCTCCTTTAAGAGATGATACAAGACCTCATGTCTCAGAAGTTATTAAGTTTTTCTGTCAAGAGAATGCCTGGGATAGTTTCCAGATAATAGCATGCAGCCACAAAAAATTTCCTATATGCCAAATTTTCCATGTATGACTAAGGGCCAAGCTTATTTTCAGATACATTAATCAAGAAAACTAAAGCATCTTAAAGAGCATCACTATCCTATTTTCAGATTATGCGATTTTTTTTTTTTTCATCTTAGAACATAGGTGGATGGAGGTGTGAGGAGTCAGGAGACATTCTTCAACAGAGACTTCCCCACCTTATAAAGTGAATAAAGATCTGTTGAGATTTCTGATCTTAAGAATAAAAGAAAATAACTTTCCCCCAACAGTTATTACAGAAAAAAAATATATCCTTCAAGCAAATCTTTTTAATACAAGACAATTTTCACTATAATTTGATTTTGTTGGATGTAAATATGATTTTGTTTGCTTGTTTCCTTTGCCATGTACGTATTTAAATGGCAACACTTTGAACTGCAAGCACAATAGATCTTAGCATTTAACACTCCCTAAGCATTTCTGTGTGATTACTTTTTTGTGGATTTATATCACAATTTCTAACCTGATTCTCCATCCTGAGAATTTTATTAGAGAGTTACTCTTTTCAAGATACTTAAATCATCTGTATCTATAAATCCGCAGATATGATCTTAAGATAAAAGGTCTCCATGTTTAAGATATTATATCCTTAGAGTCTGAATTTTAAGACAACAACAAACTTAAATTTGCAGCATTTTGCATTTACCTTTATGTTAAGACAAAATTCACCTTCATAAATATTTAGGAACAGCTATCTCATAAATCTAGGCTCCACTTGGAGCAGTTCTCCAATTTAATGGAGCACCTTGATGAAGAACTAATTATTCCAAGACTAAAATTATAAGTTTGTTTTTCATATTATGAGTTATCTGTGATTTTTCTATACTGTACTTTATTCAATAATCTTGGATTGCTTAAATTAAGCAATGTTAACATCTGTTGCCTTCATAAGCCAAACTGGATACAAACATATGGTGGGATGGATCTTACTTGATAAAGGCAGCACCACACAGATAAATGGGCAAGTTTTAATGCTACAAGCACTTTAATTATGATATATCAAGGCTCCATGTTTGGTCTAGCTTACCATCCTCCATAGGAGGGATTTTAATATCTTTTTCAGAAACCCCAAAGTTTCATCCAGATTGACTTCTCTATTTGCTCTATTGCTATGAACATCCATGTTAATTTAATTTCATTATCTTTTCATGTTTTCTACACTGCAGACATACTTTTTACTAACAACCAGCAAAAGACAGCTACAGGGGCAATGTGACATTGTAAAAATTCATATTACTCTAGACTGAATTTCATTTTAATTCAACTTCCAGAGCAAAAGACAATAATAAGGAGAGGGTGACTTTTAGAAATTCTAAGTACGGAAATCTTTGCACTGTATGGATCATGTGTTTCAAGCCTAGCACTTTCAGCCAGAAGTAAAGAAACCTGCATTTCCAGTTTTTTCTCAAATCCTACTCCAAGAAGCTTCTTGTGGACAGCAGTTGGTTTGTTTCTTTTAGAACTTAATGAAATTCAAATAGAATCTACAAACATAAAGCTTGTTTACATTGTTCCTTAGGAGACTATAGACACAACCAGTCATGTGAACTGTCCAGGGGTCAGTTTACATTTAAAATTGTTTCTTTCAAAGAACTAGCAAGTTTTAATAGTTCAACAGGTGTAAATCTTAAAAATAAGTCTGTTCCTCTACTCTTAAGTAGATTTAGTTCCCACTCCTATGAACAGCAACTTCAGTATTTCAGCAGTTAATACTGGCATCATAAACTGAATTTTAGGATATCTAGGTTAAACATTACAAATTTTCACATTAGATATTACTCATCTCTTTAGCCCTTCCAAAAGTCTCCTGAATCGACAAGCAGAAACATTAACTGAATGAAGCACTCAATTTCAAAAGCATTTTGGTAACCATGCAAAAAGTAGTACATCTCTAAGTCTCACTTCTTAAGTCAATTACCAGAAAACAAAGCAAAGTTAAGTCAGTTACAGAGGCTGAATATCTACATTTTCAATCTGTCACATCTCTTGCAAGCGTGGAGATAAAAGCAGGTAACAGACAACAGGAAACCTACTGAATGATGACAAGTTTAAGAAAATTTAATTTATCCAAGCATCTTCACATCTTTAAGTGTATTTACTAGATTTTGGTTTTGAAGACTCATTGATGCTCCAGTTGCAGAGAAACAGACACTACAGGAAACTACTGCAGATGAGAACTGGGATAATTTTCAGATTTTCTGTGTAAAGACTAGAAATCTACAGGCTGTTTACCAAACAGTTAATCACAGGATGTAACAGCCTTAAGAGAGAGTCAGCATAAGGCTATTCCTATGGAGACAGCCACAAACAAAAGCATATTCTAAAGACATGCAATAGATCAAGTTACCTCACACTGTAGGAGAATTTGGTGGCAATGGGGACAACCCAGCCCAAATTACATGTGTGCTGCTTTGCTATTCCCTTATCATTATTACATGGAGTAAAGAAGGCAATGGGCAGTCCTTTCTAGTGTGCAGCTCAGAAAGGAGCTTGGAAAAAGCCAACAGCATAGTGGCAATATCTTGATTTGATTTGAGGAGTAAAGGGACTCATTATTCATCATTCAGCAAGGTTCACTTGCCATTATCACTAGCAATAAAGCTGAACAAAGAGAGCAACCTAAGTGTAACATTCAACTAATTTACTGTAACAGCAGTACTGAAAGCACACTTGAAACCAGGTAATGACTGTGTAGAGCTTAAAAAAAGTCAGGGAGATTCACAAGAGTGAAGAGATACAGCATGTTTGGGGGGGAAAAGGAGAAAAAACAATAGCTAAGAGACTTCTACAAAATTAAAAGAAAATTAAACAATTGTTGTTTGGGCAAGAAAACATGACATATACCTTAAAAGATTTTCAGCACCAGCTCTCATTCTCACTGCTTTTAAGATCTGTTGGTTTAGAACAGCTCGTTGATTTTGCAGTTTGCTTCGTCCAGTCTCAGCAAGAGGATTACACCCCTAGAATTAAGAAAATAAGGTTTTTGTTACTGTTAGAAAAAACTTAAGAGGGGCTAACATATATTTTAAATGAACTTTAAAAGTTCATTTAAATTAAATGTTAAAGGCATAGGTTCTGTATGAATACAAATTAGCTATTTTGACATCAATGATGATCTGACACCAATGACAGAATTTCTTGTCTCAAACTTGGTCATGAAAATCAAAAGAGACCATGACCAGTACATTTTAAAATCCAGACAGAAAATATTTGTTTTAAATATTAAATACACACATGAGCCAGTCTCTTCTCCCCTAAAAACATTTTCAATACATTTTTCAAATGCAACCAAATTTGACAGAATGTTATTAAGTTTCTAAGATTTTATGAAAGCAGTATCTGGTAAGACAGAAACTCCCATCAAAGCTTCTGCTTAATCCTTGCAAAATATCAGAGTTCCATACTGGGATATATGCAGCCTTGAAATGAAACAGTGTCCAAAACAGACTGTGGTGCTCAAAGTTTGAGGCTCAAAAAGCTGCTCCCAGTTTTAGGATCTCTGATCTTTCCTTCTGGTGGCTCAGACCTTCAGTACAATTCCTATCCCTCCTTCTAGGATCCTCTCTTCACATCTCAAATCTACCAAAATAGAGCTTAACAGGGTAAAATGATTATACTGCCAGACTCTTATCAAATTATGCTCTTAAAAAGTAAAGTGTGAAATCTGGAATACAAAAGAATGCTCCATACATGTGCATACCTTACACAAGTACAAGACTCAAATTGCTGAAACCTGTGTTTGAGCAGGACTGAGCCATTGTATTCTGAGCACTGATAAGCTAAAACTGTTACAGATGAATAGGGCAGCATGTTTGTTTAAGGGAAACTCAATTTTAACAACTTTTAAGGTATGTTAGAACAGGCTCAGACCTCTCTTAGTCTTCTTTCAACTACTCCAGCCACTAAATTATGCACTATTTTGGACCTCTCCCTCTTAGTTTGACTAGAAAAATTTGATTTTGCTACAAGAGCATTTAAAATTCTATTAACAAGCTCTGCTTATGATGGTCAAGCAATGACATACCAAAAGTGGGTATTTAAACAGAACATGAAATTCTCATTATCATATTTGAAGTTCAGTCCTTGGTTTTGTTGTCAAGTGAAAGCAAATTGACTTGACAACAGAGAAATGAGCTGATCAAAAAAGATCACACTAGTTCAACTGAGAACACACAGCCAAATAATGTTAATTTTACATATCTCGTTCAAAAGTTTGTAATCCTGCAAGAATCTTTGAATTAGTGGAACTTGTTGACATTGGTAGCTACAAGCAGGAGGTTTTCCTCTATTCAGAGGAGAGGAGGAAGTGAGGACGTGCAAGGGAAAACAACATGGCAGCATCAAGGTCAGTGGAAAACAAAAAGGGGAGAAGGTGCTGCAAGTGTTGGATCTGATACTGCTCTGCAGGCCACGGTGGGGAGCACAGTGAAACAAACTTGTGCTGCATGAAGTGCAGAGGGGATGCACAGACCCACTGGCAGCCCGTGGGAGAAGCACTCACACTTGAGTGGGTAAAGCTGTGAACTAGCGAGAGACCCAAACACAGAGAGGGCTCCTGCTGACAGAGCTCATGCTTCCAAACTGGAGCAGCCTGTCTTTACAGAACTGCACCTGTGATGAGCAGCACAACAGTTTTGGGACTGTTTGGCCTTGGGAGGGATCCCATGGCACAGCAGAGTTAAGACTCTTCTCCCTGAGTGAACAGAAAAAGATCTCGAGTGATGAACTGACCCTGTCCTGTCTCCCTGCGCAGTCGGTGGGAAGGAGGGAGGGGCTCCAGGGGAAAAAGGTGTTACAAAGGCTTCTTTTACTTCTCATTATCCTCCTCTGACTCTGTTTTTTGCCCTTAGAGTGTTTTCTCCCAGTCCTAATCTCAGCTGATGAGCCCTTCGTTAATTTTTTTTCCCCCTCTCCTCTGCCCAGCTGAGAGCAAGGGAGGGTGAGCAAAGGACATTCCTGGGTGCCTGGCATTTGGCCAGTGTCAAACCACGACAGATAGAAGATTAACTTTTTACTGCAGGGAATAGACACATGCAGGAAACTCATTCATTCATCTTAGATAAGAAGAAGTCCTTTAACTACCAAATACTTTATGCTCCTTTACACACAATTATCCACAAAGACATAAACAAGGTACACTTTGTGTATAACATTGTGTTGTAGACACAAGCTGCTTTCTGCTTAGTCTGGTTCTTTTCCTTTGCTATTCCTTCATTTTGTGTTGTACAGTCTCTTATACTACTGTTATTCAAAGCCTGATCTCCTTTCATGCCATTTTTCGTTTGAACCTCACCAATTATTTCCTCTTGCTCTTACATTCATTTTAAGTATTGGATTCTCATCTCAGACCTGTTATTTCCATATTTATGCACAAGCATTTTCTTCCAACTTATGTCTTGACCACTTAGTTCAAGTATCCTTCCAAAATGTATCCCTGCCTTGCCCTTCTTTTTTTGTGTAAAGCTGCAGCTTCCTCCACATAAGGCACAAATTCTGTGTACTAAAAAGTTATTTAGCAAACAGGTCCAAGCAAGTGTTTAGTTTTTTCTTCCTCCATGTAGAAGATCCCTTTCCCAAACAGCATTTCTACATGGTTCACATCAGAAACCAGTCATGATGAATGCAAAATTCATGACTGTTTGCCAAACAATGAGTAATAGCAGTAAGCATTCAAAATTAACATAAATATGACTTACAAAGTAGTGGTTTGAGCTTTTAAGATGAGCCACACTGTCTGAAGGTGACATAGAGTTGAAACTGGGTGTGCCTCCTTACTTGAAGGAAAACAGTCCTTTCCAGCCAGTGCAGCCTGTCAAGCCCAACAGTGTACACAAATGGCCATATCCTCCAGGTATTTAAACATGTATGCTTAAACAACAAGTATGTATGGAACTTATGCACACAACTTCTTGGTTCTGATAGCAATCGTAGCAAACAGTGTATTTCACACCAGCATTTCTAGAGCTGATCCCAAATCCTGCTAAACTGTCATCTCCTTACCTTCTAGCAGAACTATAATAAATGTCTCTTCTTGCATGTTATTACCACTAGCTCAGTTTTGAAAATCTAGCTATATACTGCAGGTCTTTCAGAAGCACAGGTTTTATCTGAGTGCTTTGTTGTTGTTTTTGGTTTTAATAGGGATGGGGAATATCTGGGCTTCCAGAGCCTGGCCTACTTGTGCCATGAACAAATGCCTGGCCCAAAGATTAATATAAAGTTAAAGAACTAATCATTGTATTGGACTCCAAACATGTATTTCCTACATGAGCTCCATCTTGTCATAGCACTTACTAAGCAAAATTTAACATTCATATTTCATCAGAGACATCTGTCTCTTGACTAACCAAGTTTCAGATGATTCTTAGTTTCACATGAAGGCCTACTTTCTGTTATAGGTTTTATGAATTTGTACATAATGAGTGGATTTTGGATGACAAGGGTTATGAATCATTGCTATGTTGTTTCTGTCCTGCCAGACAAGTGGAAAGAGAACAAATAGCCAAATAAATATTCCTGTGTCAATGCTAATGCTGATGGTTGCCTGGCTACTAATGACTCAAAAAGAAGCCCATGAGCTAAACCCCAGTGGAAGGACAGGTGTGGCAGGTCGGTAAACTGATACATTAACAACAGGTGGGGGGAAGCCCTGCAGGAAAAAAGCCCAAAAAGAGGGGAAGGACACAGAGTTAATTAGAGTAGTGCTGATTCATGAGCTAGTTACCATACCCATCATCATTTTCAGTCTGGTGCTTCACTTATGGAGCTGCTTGCTTCTGCTTTTAGCCTTCCCTAACACAGAGAACTAATACACAGTCATTCCTTCTGAACCAGCTTGGTATATCTGATAAGTATCTAGCCTCACAGATGGAAACAAAGCTTTAAGAAAGGGGAAAAAAATTACACATCTTTGTTCAACTGATCAGAATCTAAAGGTTCATTAAGCTAGCTGTGCTGCTGCTCTGCCTCTGTGTAGCACAATGGACTGCTATCCAGAACAACCAAATTGAGGCCAGGATGCTTCAAACTGAGCCAGCCAATTCCTAGAGAGCTGCAGAAATGTTAACCTTGGAAAACTAACCATGGCTTTTTCTTACCATTTGTTGCAACTTTCCGACTGGTGAGAGGAATCTGAAAATATGGCCAGTGTAAGATGTTACAAAGCAGTAAGCCAAGGTGGGAAAAATAGAGTAGAAAGAACTTGCTAGGCATCCCTTCCTTGCTCTGCTCCTACCCACCAAAAAAGCAAACAAGAAAAACAAAACCAATAAACACCCCCAAACAAACAAAAACAAGGCAGGCATAGCCCTACTAATAGGTCATCACACAAGCACTGGATCCCATGACTGCATGAGTATTACACTCTAAATATCCTGAGTTCTGTACATTGATGTGTCTCAGGGATATTTACTTTGCAAAAGCTTACTGGTTAAATGGGGTGGTGTGCTGCAAAAAAAAAGAAAAAAAGAAAAAGGACGCTGTTTCCCTCATAAGAATTCAAAGGTAACTAAAACAACCCAGGAAAACATTTGAGAGGCCAAGCAAGCCACACAGAACCATGGCAGGTGTAAAAAATAACCATGGCTGGGAAAAACATCTCATGTAAGCAAAGCAGCACACGACAGCAGACCTGCTTTAATTACTATAGGTCTGATGAAAAATACTTCCTGTCTAAATACTTTGCTCTACTTTTAAAACAAATTGTTCTTCCCTCTTATCATTAGTTTTGTCATTATTTTCATAGAGAAGAAAGCCTGGGGGCAGAATTTGGATGATGTGTGGGATATGCATTGTTGAGTCACAGATTGCTGTCAGTAACAGTTAAAGAATGTGAAACTCCATACAGAATAGGTCAAGTTATGAGGCTCATGGTCCAAGAGCACTCACACCATCTAGAACAGGTACAGTGTGCCCTGGCAATGTACACTGAACTAAGCCAAGGTAAACACAACAGCAGCAGAACCAGTTCCTGGTACATTATCTCCCCAGAAATTAAAAAGTTCCAGGCAGAAGCTCCATCTCCTTTTGGATGGAAAATAAGGTGCTTCTTCCAATTTGCCATACCCTCCTCAGGACACCAGCAAGGATATTTTTTGTTGTTGTCTGTTTTGCTTTTAAAAGTAAAATTCTTCTCACAAACAGCTCAAGAGGGGTGATACAAGAGCAAATGAAGAGAGGCAACAGTGACAGAGTTAAGCATACCCTGTGTGGCTGCACCTGTAATTTCCTTAAAATCAGATTATTAAAAAAGAAAAAACACCAACAAAAGACACACCAGCATTGAGCCAGCTGAAAGCATCTTACAGGTTTAAGGAAAATTTAATTTTACATATATAAATGATAGGTCTTTGCCATAGGGAAAAAGGAAATAATGGAAGAAGACAAGATAAGTGAAAAGGGGAAAGGTCCTTCCAGAGCAGCTCTGACATCACTGGAAGGGAATGTGGAGGGTAAATCTGAGAAAGGGTGCAAGTGGACTTCACACCCATCACATCTGAGACTCACATGACAGAGTCATCTTTTAGTGTGACAACAGAAGTCAAAGCAGAGAACAGATCTGTGCATCAGTTTCCCCATCTCTGGACAGTCATAGTTTTACAGGGCTCCCTCCCTACACCAAAAAAAAAAAAACCAAACCAAAAAACCAACACCAAAAAAAAAACCAAGCAAAAAAACCCACTAAACAAAAATTATGTAAGAAAGTTGCTTTCCATATTGCATCTTGGGCTGCTTTCTGGTATGCTGTATTTAAAACTTCAAAAAGCATAACTCACAAAAGAGCAAGACAGGCTTTGAGCACACTTCAGTGCATCAAAAGAAATTATCAAGAGTCTAAAACAATTGGATTCTGTATGAATTGCCCAATTTTTCTCAATTATAAAATTTCATTGTGCACAATATTCTTAGAGAGCACAGGAGGAAACCTCACTGTGCAAGTAGTGCTTGGAAGCCATTTTTGAGCAGGACTGATGCAAAGCAAGTGTTTTCACCTTGCTACACAACTTACAGAATAAAAAGAGTCAATTAAGTGTCTCTTGACCTAAAAACACAAGGATTATCCTTGGAAATCGATGTGATTGTGCACCAACAAAAGTGATAAACCAGCCCCCAAATCCTTTCAGGAAAACAAACAGTGTGATTTAGATAAGAACGAGAAAACAACACCAAGGTAACTGAGAGGGGAAGGGGGGGAAACCCATGGACACCCATCAAAAGCTCTGTCACCAGTTTCAGTCACATGAAATCACCAAGTCTACCAGTCAAAGGGACATGTAGATACCACATTTAAAGCATTCCTTGGGCTCACAGCTTGTACCTGTTAGAGATTCCAGGAGTGGGATTGTTTTGGTGCTTTTTTTGTTGTTTAGTTTTCCCATCCCCTTCACCTAAAACTTCTAAGTCAGAATTAAAGCTCTGACTTTTGAGACCATTCAACTAATATATAACAAGATATACTATTTTCCTTCTTTTAGGGACCAAAGGCTTTGATCATCTAGCCTAATCTGAAGTTAATAACTTTAATAAAGACTTATGAGCTGGCTGAACCTTTCCCGGATCTGAGGGAACAGAGAGAAGAATGTTTCACTGCAGCATAGGGCTCACTCAGATTTTATCAGATTCCCACTTTTTCATTACTTATGTCTTAAAGCAGTAAGTAACAGGAAAGATTAGGTATTATTAGGTATTAATCTCACTGTATTTTCATATATGAGAAAAATTTCATTCCTGTCCAATAGGCTGTACACTGATCTAATACTGTTTCAGTCACCTTAACTTTAACATACAACTCGATTTAAAATAAACTCAGTCGTTTACAGAATAGAAGAACTACACTTACAACCTGAGGTGCAATCTGGCTACTAAGCCTCAGCCCTTATCAATAAAAACAGATAAATGGAAGAGTTGATTTATTTAACTCAAGTTTATGAAAAGTCAACTTTTTTTAGTAACATGCCTTAAGGCAGCCTATATGCTTCCTACAGTGCTGAAAATACAGCTATGAAAACAAAGTAATTACAACTTGGCCACATTGTATGACTGGGACAGACGGCTCAAGACTAAAAGTCCTGCTAAAGACTACTAAGAAAAAAGTGATTTACTCACCAAATATTATAGCAGTATTACTCAAATGAGGAAGCCAGACAAGATTTGATCCAAGTTTTGTCTCAGTCTGTCTATTTATTTACAAGGTGGTGAATAACTAGAGGTTGTGATTCCTTGCAGTACGGCTGGCACAGGCTCTTTTCAGCTAGAAACAGTTCTACTAAAGGGCAAGGTTGTTGTTCAAGCTTTCACAGGCTTATGAATTCGATAAATACTATAGCAAATAAAAAATCAAACAGCCTGTAAAGAGGGCAACAAAGCAAAGCATATGTGCCTCCCTACCACGTAATCCAGGTGGTTGCTGAAGTGCATAATGGGGCTGGTTTTATGCAAACAGCAACAACCTGATGTACGCAGCTTTCCTTTACCCCCTCCACAGACTAGACAGCTCATGGTCCTGGATCTGGAGTCCACACCAAAACCCCCGTGTACTACACGGTAGACAGGTACTTGAAAGCTTGGGGATGGAATACAGGCTCTGAGAACTTACAAACAGCAAGGGAAGGCCGAATCAAAGCTCTCTGCAAGCGGCGCTTACTGCCCTTTACCTGCAGTGAAGTTCACAGGACCCCACAGGGCTGCATTACAGGCAGCACTTAACTATAATTACTGTTGTGAAAAAAGAACTCAGGTGCAGGTTATGGCATAAGCCGCCCAGTCAGTCTGAAAAGTAATTAGGGCAGATGTTCATTAGGAACTTCCTAATGAATCTGTTAACTTCGTTACCTTACTCCAGTAAACTTTCTTACAGGTACACAAGGCAATTTACTAGAGAGCGCGCGAGAAGACGCAGCGAGTAGCAAACGGGGAAGAGAGCAGGAGGGAAAAAATAAATAAAAACAGCGAAAAGAAGGTCGACAAGTACAATTTGACTCATTTTGAGAGCCTACGAGGTCTCCCGTCCTTCAGGACGACGCCCAGCTCATGAGCAGGGGAGGGCTACCAGGGTCCCCGCGCAGCGCTCCGGCAGCTCCAGGCTGTGCGGTGACCGGGCACGGAGCCCCCAAGGCCGGGCACGGGCACGGGCACGGGCACCGCTCAGCCCCAAAAGCCGCGCTCACTCAGGGCCAGGTCCCCATGTCGCCTCCCCACCCTCGTGGGGCACGGAGCCCGCGACGCTCCGCCGGGAGAAAGCAGACCGCGAGAGTCGGAGAGCAGACCCGAGCGCTGAGCCGGCTCGGGAGGCGCTGTCCCGGGCACACAGCCCGCTGTGCCCGCAGCCCGCCCGCGCTGCCCGCCGAGCCTCCCACCTTCCGAAAGTAGCCGTCCCCCGCCGGCTCCGCCGCCTGGCAGCCGCGGGGCAGCAGGGCGTCCGTCATCTCCGGGCGGGCCGGCCAGCCGTCCTTCGGACACTGCCACCAGACGAGCAGCTGTCCGCGAAACCACGACCCCGCGGAAATGCCGCCGCTGCCCCACGGCACGCCCGGCCCACCTCCGCCGGTGCGGGGAGGAGCTGCCCCGCCCCACGGCGCTGCTCTCCGCCCCCGCCGCGCTCCGCGCCGAGCCCGCGGCTGCTCCCGCCGGCGCCGTGCGGCTGGCTGCGCTGCCCGCTGCCCGCCCCGAGGGCACTGCTCGCCTCCGGCACCGCGGGCCGCCCGCAGCTTTCCCCGGGACGAGCTTCCCGCGGCTCGTTCCTCGCAGCGGGGCGCTCCTAGCCCGCTGGTGCCCAGGGCCCGCACGGGGTGCGAGTGGCGCTGCCCGCGCTGCTCCGGCGCTGGTCTCTCCCTGCGCCCCCGTGTGTGAGTGCGGGAGCCTCGGAGAGCCCCGCGCTATCTCGGTGGAAGGCAGGGCTCTGCTCCGGGAAGCTGCTGCGGCACCAGCCCCGGCACTGGGAGTCTGCAGAGACCACCTGAAACGCTGCCCGACCGGTTTCGCAAATGTTATTGGACACCTGCGCGAGAAATTCGCCGATATTGGCTCCTGTTCCTCGTCACGCCTAACCTACAGAGCACGTTTAGCATTGACAGATGCAGTACTTCTATCGCTATTACCAGACTTACCTTCCTCACCACCTCCCCGGCCTTATTTATCGTTTTTTAGCTTTCTTTTAATTATGGTGTGGTTGTGTCAGGCAAAAAAAAAAAAAAAAAAAAAAAAGAACATTTTTTTTATCAAAGGAAAAAATACCCTTGGAATTATATCCTTAATTGAAACATTTCTTTGAAAATACTGGGATATCCAAAGTGTTCTACAGGGCAGGCTGGTTAAACTGTGTCTACTGCATGTTTTTAAGAAGAATGCTAGAGTCAGCAGCTCAGAAATTGAGACCCAGAGATTTGCTGTCTTGAAAGCAGCTGAATTTTATTCCTTGTGACTTTGCTTACTCTCACCTCGCTATTTTTTCCCCAATAATTCTAAAGATACTGGGTGAATGTATCAAAATACGTATTAAATATAAGTAGGTGAAAGTAGAAAACTTGCTGCATTTTCTGATTTGAGTGTGTAGAAATGTTTTAAATTTTCTACTATTAGAAAAGGTACTTACCTGACAAAAAGGATTTTGAAATTTAAATCTTGCAAATCAAGGTAAACCTCAATGCAATACATAGAAACTAGTTTAAGGTAAATGAGTAACTTGCCAGCGGAGGCTGCGCTGATACAATCTGCCAATTAAAATAACATTAATGTAACCCTCTTTTGAGTTTGTGCTGCTGTCACTGGCTTTATGGAGAGCTGATCTCATTGAAAGGCTGCAGCTATTACTCCAAATAAAGTCGTGGTTATGTGTAAAACGCAAATTTGCGGAATTGTCCGCCTGGTACAACAGCCAAGACACTTTCTAACATTTGCCGGTGGCAGAATGCAGCCTTTCTTCGCTGCCGATGGATTCTCTGAACAAAGTCAGCAGTTTCTGCAGTAAACCCGGGTCGGAGCAGCAGCTCCCTGCCCGCTGTTAGTGCTGGGGTGTATCGCCGGCGCTCCCCCCGCTGCCGATCAGACCGTGCCTTCCCCCCGCTCCCATAAAGGCTGTTTTACCACGGCTGGGTAGCACTGAAAGCTGTTTCTTAACTGAGTCACTGCAGCTTTGTGTGCATGTAGTGAGCGCGTGTTTTTTTGCGAAAGGCACATATTTGATTGCATGGTCTCAGCTGGATAATGACTGAGTAGGAGTGCTCTCTGACCCTGCAATGTAAATTGCAGCTTAGAACATTCCAAAACTTGATTTGTGTTCAGAAAAAAACATGTTCCTGCTCTTCTCATCTTCTCTCCAGTAGCTTTTTGGTTGCTCTTAGAATTCCTAGAGTTGGATTCATACCACGAACTTCCTCATAATTTCTGCCTGAATCAGAAGGCTTGGTTGCTGCATTGTAAAGATTGATAAATATAGGCTGGAAATACACATTAATGCATTCAGAAAATGGGTTGTATAGATACAGCTGTTTACTTGACATTTATTTTAAATAGTAGCAGAGAGGGAATTCTGTGATCTGGTGCACTGGACACTATCTGTAAGAAAACATAAAATGCTTAGGAATTTGCATCTAAAGAATATCAGTATGTTCTTCACGTGCTGAGGCCTGAGCAGCAGGCCCAAGCCAGAGTTTACTTGTAATCCTGGGCACTGTGTGACTAACACTATCAGTATTCCTTAATTAAAAATAAATGATCAATATGCTTATGCCAGCTCTTTAACACCAAATGGGCTGCTTTAGAAACTTTCCCATTATCTTGTGTAGTTATCTGCAAGAAATGTAGCATTTTAAGAAACTTTCCCAGCTGACATTAATAGAGGTTTGTTTGTGTGATGTTTTAGGGAAAACCCACCCAGCCGAGGCTTGGGCTCTGGCTCAGTGTGCCATCAAATCCAGGTGTTTGTGTGCTAAAAATATAAATAAGTCACTTTGACTAGCTGGTTTGGGTCTATAACAGCTGGACCCTGTTTCAGGGCGAATTCAGAAACTTCACCTAGGGGTGGATGCACCCTGTGGGATTTTCCAATTGACAGGAAGAATTCTTCAGGTCCTCTCTCCAAAATGGGGTTCACCAATAGCAATTGAGGACTCTGGATGATGGTATTTAGGCATTTGGTGATGCATCTTTCTCAACCACTATTCTCTTTCTTGTATAGTAATGATTAGGTGCATTACTTGCTTATTTTTGCTTGTTGTTTAAGCAGAATACTAAAGCTTATTGTTTTAAAATTAAATGTATAATTTTACTTTGCCTTACTCTTCATAGTAAAATAAGACCATTATCTCATTGGTGTCTGTGTCCTTTAAGTTGCCCTATCAATTGGCAAAACAGTTCTGCATGAAGTGTTGAATCTGAAAACAATGATTCTTTATCTCTGCCCCATCTCCCTTTAGTTTTGCAGAACTAGGTGCTAACTGGCTTTGTGCATTTTCACAGATAAAGCAGTCAGGTGATCTAGACAATGACCATGCTGGAAACATGTAAATACAATAGTAAAGGTAAGAGGGATGAGAACGGGGACCAGAATCTGAACACCCTTACCACAGACACGTATATATGATATATATCTATATATTTCTTATACGTTTGTATCACTCCACTCGTTCTGTTAATGCTCTCCTCATTCTCCATCATATGAAAAAAATATGTAAATATAAGAAATCCACAAGTCACTTCTTTGGCTGCTGGGAAATAGTCCCAGTGTGGAAGATTAATTTCCTTCTGGGGTACCAGTGGCTGTATCATTCCATACCCAAGACAGGAATCTGGCTCCTCTCTGGAGCCTTATCTCTGATTTTACATGTTCCTTATCTCTGATTTTACAGTCCTCTTGGGTATATGGTGGTAGCAGGTGCCTGCAAGACATTTTTTTTGTCCCAGAGAGACCCAGAGGCTTACCAGCACGTTAGTATTAGACTGTATGAAGAGTAAAGTGTGCATCAACTCCTGCTGTTTCTCAAGGTAGGTTTTGGAATTTTGAACTTGACTCATGGTTACACATTTGTTCCTATTGTTGGTGGCTTTGCATATTTAACTTAGGTTCTGATCAGAAAGAAAGATTTTGTCAGTAATCCTGACAACTTCATGTCATTAAATTCCACTGCCATGATTTACTTGACTTAATATTATCCTTTATTTCTGAAGATTGCAGTTCTTAATGAGCAAATGCCAGCCTACTGTATACAAATACTAGGTGAGGAAACATGATCATAGGTCGATTTTTTTTTCCACTGCCTTTCCAAATAGTATTTGCGGAGAGGGGGAAAAGAAAACAGATTGCAAATTGCAAAAATAGGGCATGAGTCACAGTAGCAGCAGTGATGTGAATCTGCTTTGAGACTGTTACAAATACAGGATGGAGTAGAAGATTTCCTTGCCAAGAAATTACTGAGCAGCAATAAAATGATATGAAAATAGTACACAAACTCAGTATCAGGGCTTTGGATAAGCACGATATGATTTGCTGTAGGTGCAGTGCTCCACCGCTGCTTTTTCACCTTAGATTATTAACTGCACATATTAACTACAGCATTACCTTCACAGAAAAAATCCTATTTCCTATTAAATAACTAATTTGTTTTCCCTATTCTACTGTGAAATCACATTGGAAACAAGACATTGCCGTTTATGTGGAAACTAAGACCAAACATGGGCAAAATCACCACTTTTCCCAGGTAATGCCTTGCCTTTAACTGAGATCGACAGATAAAAATCTGGGTATTTAAGAACAACATGTGTTATCTCTTTTTATTTTCCAGTCCTTTAAAAAATGAAAAGTAGCAGTTTGGAGAAGCTAAAGCAATGCCTCAGGGGCTGACCTTCAGGTGACTGTTTGGTCAGCCCCGAATTGGCAGGATGAACAGTCAGGGAAACATTCCCATTGCATGCAAGAGATGAGTTTGTGTCTTTTTGTTGCTTGTAAAAATATGGGATTTTTAGACTTCCCGTGCTTATGATTTTGGTTTTCCCCTTAATGTGATTTTAAAAAGCCCTTTAAATGAATCAAGTTTTCACTTTTTTTTCTTTTATATATGGATTTTACCAGTTTTAGTCTGAAGTTCCAATGATTCACATGACTTAAAACTAATCAACAAATCTATTTGAAGAAGTGATTTTAAACAATACAACAAAAGACATAATAAGACTCTCCTGTGCCTGATCTTCTTGATGAACCAATACAGAACCAGATGTTGAAAACCATGTACTGCAAAACAAAAGCCTGAAGACAACCTATGGCTTTAGGGCTCAATTTCAGCCTTATATCCACTAGCAAATATGTGAAATTTCTGTCAAAAATCCAGATTTTTTTTCTCACAGACAAATGTCTGTTAAAATAATTTGAAATTAAGCTATTCAGTTCTACAAATATTTTAGTTTCATTGCCATTTAAAAAAATAGATATTGGAATTATTGTCTTATATAACAGCTACAATAGCAATTGTCACCTGGTTTAATAATTGTAATTGAGAGAATTTACCATGGAGAAGGAAATACCACTGGCATGCAAAATTAATTCTAATCTGAGGAAAACCTTAACGGGAAAAAAAGCTTCAGTATTTGATTACCCCAACTCTTTGAGTTGATCAGACAAAACACCCAAAATATTTTAGCATTGTACAAAAAAAGGTTTATTTAAGCTGATGTGTTAAGTCAAAGTCACATAGTATCAACTATTCAGAACAATTATTTCCTAAATAAAGATAAATAGCAAATATGCTAATAACTCATTTTGCCACTGTATAGTCTAACTAAGTGCTTAGTAATGATGAGAAAAGATAATGCATGTAGAGAGTGTTTGTGGCTTCTACTATATTGTTTCTAAGTGAATTAGAGACTTAAATTAAACAGAGCACTCCCTATTTACATGGAACCGTTTAAATATTTCCAAGGAAACCTGAAATCACATCAACTCTGGCAGTTTCACTTTGAAAAAATCCAGTTCCATGTAAAGAAATGAAGAGGAATACTGGGATAGAGAATACACAGAAGCCTTACCTGTTAAGGAATGGAATCTCTGAAGATTGTTTTGATTTATTTTCAATTATTTCAAAGAAACTGGTGATACTTTAAAAAGTTGTGGAGTGATAGAATCTTCATCGCAAATTAAAGTGTTTGGTTTTTGGGTTTTTTTGGTAGGGAGGGGAAGAGGGGGGGAATTAAAATCCAAATTTTGAACACTTGTGTCCTACAGGTGAATACTGGACTTTGTACAAAATACGATCAGTAAAGGTTTCTCTGTCGATACAGGGAGCTACAGACACCTCCAAGCGTTCAGGGATGGAGCTCTTTGAGGGAAGGTTTGAACGACCAGACTTCTGCCCTGATTTCTGGGCAAATTCTTCTCGAACAGCACGTAAAAAAACCCGTGGTTGGGCACATTTTGCTATGTATTTGCTTAAGTGTACAATGAAATCTGCAGCTCCATTGATTTTGATTCAGGGTGGAGCGCACTTCACACCTTGATTTATACAGAATGTGTTTGTCGGACAGAGTCGCTGCCGCCCTTTTCCCAGCCCTGAGTCCGAGGGGGCGCTCGGTGAGGTGCCAGCGCCTGCTGATGGCCCAGAGTTCAACATCATGTTGATGTTGGTAATTTTTAAACACACCAGCGTTTCAGCCCGTTGATGTGGAGCCGCTTGTGCTCCAAGAGATGCTAGATTTATTTGTTTGGGCTTTCTGAAAACAAAAGATACTTCCATTTCCTAAGGTTAATTTACATTAAGTTAATTGTATTATTTAATGTTATCTTAGCCAGGGGCTTTCTCTTGCTGGTGAAGCTCTGTATGAATCATGGCAGCAATGAAGCAACTCTCTGCTCATAGGCACGAGAAAAAACAGCACAGTTCCTTTCAGCAGAGGCAGTTTAGAACTCCTTGGCATCATCAGAAGTCATGAAAATGTCTTGCATTTTAAACCAAAGAGGAGAAGAAACGAAAGCATTGGCAGAGGATTTGGCAAAGCCAATATATGCCAATATGACTTATCCTGTTGGCTGCTCAGTTATTGCAGCCCTTTGCTATTTACCATTTGTCTTGTTCAGAAATCATGCCCAGACAATTCAGGGATGGGTACAACAGAAATTAAATAAATCATAGCTGATCATGAAATAATACAACTTAGGAAAATTTACATGGATTGTCAAGTATTTACCTTATGGGCATGACAGTCATAACATAGAGAACCAAATTAGCCCTTTGAACAAAACTTCATCTATATCCCTGTTTCTCATGCCCTACTGTCCATTTGTTTGGCTGATGTAGTGTCATGTTAAAATACTGTTCAATGTCTTTTACTGTTTAAACATTGCAAGCAGGGAATAATTCCTTATTTTGCTTTGGTTGCATGTAGAGTTTGCTTCCCTTAATAATCTGTCTTTATCTGAATCCACAAGTTTTCTAGTGCTGCTCTTCTGACTCTGCCCCACCCCACTGCAGAGGAGAGATGAGAAAGTCTATGGGGTTTATCTGCCTGTCAGAGTTAACCTACAGCAAAATCAAAACCAGAGCTATTTTCTTTTTATACTAGTTTTCATAAGTAAATTCATAAATTAGGAAACATATAAATTTTCCTAACTTAAATTAGGAAACAGCATATAAGTTGTTGTTGGCACCTGATGGCTCTACACAAACCATAAAATTTTACACACAGACAAACTATTTAGTCAATTCAGAGCTGGTGTTAAATAACATTGTTTGAAGGGGAAGACTTGCCTGTTAATAGCAGGTCACCATAGCTTAGTGAGCTCAGCTTCAGGCTGGAAGTGCTCTTCTGGCTCACCTAGAAGAGCTGGCATTTCTACTTGTAACCCACCAAATCCAGAACAACGGAGAGAGGTTCAGAACAAACAAAGCAAGGCACTGAAGAACTGGAGGAGGCTGATGACACACAGGAAGAGCCTCTGAACATTTAATGACTGAATGCTCAATACTGAATACACTGTAACCCGAAGTCAAGATCGAGCACTATACATTGGAGTCAAGAAGTCAATTACCCTGAGAGCACAATCTGACAAGCATGTGATCACAGCTAAAAATCCCCATTCCTTGGCACAGCTGACATGTCTGCAGTTAGTGTGGAGCCAGAGAGCTGCAAAAATGGGTGGCCGTGGGGATGCTCCTCTTGTTAAACTCAGAAGCAAAATGGCACAAGTTAGAGCAGTGGTTTTGACTTTAGAACACCTTTGTCTTTGGGAGTGCACCTCATGCAGGTTGCTCTTCTGGCCTTGAAATCCCATGATTGATGGGAAAGTGTCCACAAGGTAGAGGAAGAGCTGCAGCATCAAGCCAAGCCTTGCACCTGGCAAGGAGCAAGAGCTGAAAGGCTTGTGCCACCCTCCCCCTGTGCCACTTGAGCTCCTTGCACACCCCAGCAGGCTTTCTGATGCTTGTGTCTGCAGATCCAACTAAGATCCAGTCATGTCCAGAGATAAGATCCTCAAGTAGCTCCACAGGTGCTTTGATGCTTTGTCTCTGGGAGTTCTGCAATGCCAAAGACTGTAAATCTGTAAATTTCCAACCAAACCTGCTTACATTATAGCCCTTTAGACCTGCTCATATTTTATACTGCATTGGCAATATTTAGGTACTGAATTAGCCACAACTTTAGTCCTAGTGATCCACATGATCATACACCTCACGCTGGACCAAGAGTTCTCTCTCTACGAGTCTGCCACAATCCCCAGGGTTATCTGGGCCAAAGTACCACCAAGGTAATGCATTGCTAGGAGATCATTGTCCATGATCATCACAAGGGTGTCATGGGCTTCATGATACGGGTTTAAGAGTATTGGCTGTCCAATTCCAGTGGCAAGGGACACGGTGGGACTTCAAGTCATAGTTAAGGCTGGCTATAAAAGCTCCAGGTACTTCACAGAGGTGGATAGAATCCAGCTCTCTGTCCCTAAAAGCTTCATCTGGAAGAAGAGGAAGACTGTGCAGGATCTCATGTAATTTGCACCATGTCTGGCTAGAGAGCTCAGCAATCACAGATTTCTTCACATAAGACATTCCTTTCCATGCTTTATTGGTAAACAAAATATGCCAATGCCAATCCTCAAGGTTCTTATCACACAGTAGGTTCTTCAGTTCATTCATTGAATCCTTCAGAGTAAGTGAATTTCCATGTTGTCACATGTCAAAGAAAAACTTCCTCATGCAGAGCTTCCCAGCTCCTGAAAGAATTTCAGGACTGAACTTGTCAAGCTTTGTCTTCTGAAGAATATTTGGATGATTCGGTTTCTTAATCCTCATCTGATTTCAAGAGGTCATCATCAGCACTGCAGAAGAAACCACATCATTCCCATCATACAGGTATAGAAATAGGCAAAGTTGTTTTGTTTTTTTTAAATAACAATTTTTTTCTGCTTAAGGTCTGTATTCCAGAACAGGAGAGAAATGCTTAATGAAATCATACACCAACAACAAAAGTAAATGGGGGCTGTCATGAAGGAGGCCTTTTGGAAATCACAAAGTTCACCAGTTCCACTACAGAGAGGTGGTAAAACCATGTAAGGGCAAGAGCAGTAAGAAATGAACCTGGGGACCAGGTCCTCTGCACTCTGAGGGGTAACCAGCAGCCAGGAGAAACAAAGGAGATGGCAGATGAGGTGTGTGAGATGAAGGCAAAAGGTTATTGAGTTAAAGAACGAAAGCTGTTGGTTCTCTGTGTTGTTGTTTGGGTTGTTTGGGTTTGTTCAGGTTGGTTTGTTGGGTGTTGCTGTGAGCTGGGAGAGGGACAGGTTGAAGAGCTGACCAAAAGGAAGTGGGACGAGAGGAGAGGGGACAGAAAAGCTGGCGGTCGGGAGAGAATGTGAGTTCCCCAGGAGCCATCCAAGGGGAGAGGGGACAGGGACTGCTCTGGCCGGGTGCAAAGGGGATCAAATGGAGTCACTTTGTTGAAGGGCGTGCGTGTGTGCTTGGCTCTCGGGGAGGGTGGAGATGGGCACTTTATATCAGCTTGGATGCTGGACATATCTCTCCAAGGTTGTATTCGAGCCCCAGAGCCAAGAAAGGAGCTGAGAAGGGGAGAGAGCCTGGCACTGAGGCGGCCAGGAACTCAGTGGCCATGATTCCAAGACAAGGAGCTGTGCCAGGAGAAGCCTGTGCTACCTGAGGCCTTCAGTCCATTTCTTCCACATCCAGTTGGTAGCCAGGGGCGAAGCCTCCCCAGCCACCACCACCTGGTAGGTGGGGCCTCCCTGCACGTGGCACAGCGCCGTGGTACGGGCGACGATGTTGGCGTGGCCAAAGAAGGTGAAGGTGACCGTGTGGCTCTCTCCCGGCTGCAGCTCACCCCACAGGGGCCGCACATCAAAAACCTGCTTGGGGAGAGATCGAGGTGCTGAGTGTGCAAATGGATGCAGAAGAGCAGCTGTGCCTTGCAGTAAAGCACAGTCATAGCTGGAGTGGCCTGTTCTCCAAACAGCCAGAATCACCCTAATTTCATCCTGTGTCCGTGCCACTCACCAGGGCAGGGACCATGGGGAAAATCTTCTCCCATTATCACTTATCCATGAGTAAACACTACATTAAAGTCAACTGGAATGTCTCTCGGCAGCAAGAAATTCTCTCTGCTGCAGAGCTGGTCTTTGGAAACACTTCTCACCGCCCTCAGAAGAACAGGACACTTGGAGCTGGGATCCCTTGGAGCTGGGGAAAGGCTTATCTGACTTCTGAAGCTTTTCCTTCTCTCTCTGATTTACATGCTGCTCTCTCAAGCAGCTACAGCCAAAATTTCCCACCAAAGTTTCCTGTTGACCACCTGATGAGCTCAATGGGAGCAATGCCCTGCACAGGAGCTGCACAGGAGCTGCACAGGGAGCATCCTGGGACAGACCTACAAAACTGCCCCCATGGCCTCTCCAGTGACCAGCTGCTTCAGCAGCCCTTTTTGTGATGGGCTTGGAGGGATGTGAGGCCCCTCTGTGGCCAACCCTGAGGGCCACCAGTGGGAGTGGGGCTACAGAACCGCTTTCCACATTGGGAACATGGACGTGAGACCAATCCCCACTCACCTCCTGCATGCCAGGCTTGGGGCGCTCCACCTCTGAGAACCGACGCCAGGCTCGCTTCCTCACCGGCCTCTGAGGCTCCACAGCAGGGCATGGCAGCACCTGGAAAACAAGCACCATGGGCTGCAGTCACCAGCTGGCTGCTCTGAGCAAGATCCCTCTGCTGCAGGCTCCACCACCTCACCACACCAGCAGCAGCTGAAAAGGGACCTGGGCACAAACCAAGTGTGAAAATGTCCCTGCCATCAGTCGAGTGTGGCTCCAAGCTCACCCACAGATGAGACCTGGGCTCCATCTGCACCTCCTGCATCAAACTTGCCTGAGGGAACTGGGTGTACCCAAGCACTCAGGCAGGGAGGGTGGGAACTACGGAAAGTCCCTTAAAGGATTCTAGGATGGCCACTTGGATTTCCTTGGTTTACTTGTGCATACGTGGCAACAAGTGGGAAATAAAGACGATTACTTTTATGCTTCTATCTAAAAACATTCAGCCACACTCTTCATTGCATCTCTCCGCCTTTGTTTCCCCCGATTCAGAAAAACTGTGCAAGCTGAGGAGACAATGCAAGCAGTAGGTGCACAAGAAAATCTACCTCTGCTTCCGGGGAGTCCTCTGCATCTGCTGGCTTCTGGGCAGAGTTCTGTATTGTTTTGGGGGTTTTGGTTAGCTCCTCCACACTTTCAGCCTTGGAGTATCTCCTCAGAAACTCTCCCTCCTTCTTGGAAGACTGGCGTTTGAATTTAGGTGGTGAAGGCTTGAACCTGGAAAATAACACAACTGTGAGCATGGACTTGTAGTGGGAGAGAGAGATGCCTGCAAGAGCAGCTCCTCAGTGGGATGCAGCCCCTGGCTGGTGTGCTGAGCTCGGGAACAGCCACTGCAAAACCAGGTTGGAGCGGGTCCGTGCTGGAGCAGCACAGGCATGATGCACACACCTTATGGTGTTCAGCTGGCGGTCTGTCAGCAGTGACCAGTGGTACTGGGCAGCAATTGGGCCGCAGTTGGTCATCTCCATGCGCAGCTCTTGCTCGGTGTCATTGATGATGCAGCCAAAGTCCACGAACTCGGACTCCAGATCGAGGTTGGGGAAGTAGACTTCTCCCCGAACAATCATCTGCTCCTCATGAGGATGCTCCTTGAAGCGCATCCTGAGCACCCTCTCTGCCACCCGGCTGTGCAAATCCTTCTCATAAGCTGGGTTAAACTGGATGCAGAGATTAAGTTCCTCGCCTGCATCCAGCCTCACGGGCTGCAAGGAGATGAAAAGCATTAATCACCTTTGTGATCAAGTCCCAGAGTGTGACAGCAGGAAACAGTAAATGCTCAAAGTGCCACCCCAGCATGGGCTTCTCAGTCCACCCTCCATTCTTTACAACGAGGATCTGTCTGCCCACTCCAAGATTCTCTGCTCCGAGATTCTCTCAGGCCCGTGTTTCTGTGCCCAGCAGCAATACAAGGGGATGCTGCTGGAGAGCTGGGATGCTTTCCAGGAGACACCTTTAGTGCATGGCTTGCCCTGATCTGCTTTCCCACTCCCCTCTCCTCGTGTTTTACAGCCACCATGGATGGTACCAATTCAGGTAAGATTTGGATTCCCTCGGCAGCTCTGCTGATGCAGCTCTGGCTGATTCACTGCTGACACTACAGAATAAATTTCTCAACTTGAGGGCCTCTCAACAGAAGTGCACCCCACATCCCTCCTCTTGAGACCCCGCTGAACACGCCCACAGACTCTCACCTTGGAATCCGCAGGGATGGGCTGCTGGTCCTTGCTGCAGATTCGGAACGGGTGCTCCAAGTGCAGCACAATGCTGAACGGCAGCGAGCAGACGTTTTTCACAGACAGAGGCTGGTACTGCAGCGTCAGGACATCGCTGGGTTGCTAAAGAAACGGGAGACAAGGGAAAACAACCTCAAGTGGCCATAGACCTCCTTCCCCTTCCAAAGCATTTCACATTTTTCAACCCCAGAAGTGCATCTGTTTCTATTTATTTCCAGACAGTTTAGGATTTACATCTTTAAATGCCTGCATGGAATCAGGAGACCTACCTTTTCTACACGGAAGGTCATTGCTGTGGAAGATATTTGCACAGCAGGGCAAATGAAGCTGCAGGTGACATTCACTTGCATGATCCGTTTCTTTTCTATCTCTTTCCCTACTGTAGCATAACAGAGCAGCCTCTCCTTCACCTCCTGCATGCAAGAGTCACTTGTCACCCAGTGTGTACTGGCAGGCCAGGCTCCCCACACTGGCTTGCCACCCACCCAAGGGCCCCATTCCTATCACTTATTCTTAGTGACTGTAATTAGTCTCTTCTCTCCTCAATAGCTCTCTTTTCTTTCTGTGCTATTGCCTATTTACTCTAAATATCTGTGCCCAGGGCTCCAGGAGCCAGGGAATGCACACTGGACTTAGGTGGCAGCTTCTCTGCAGAGTTCATTTCCCCTGGAAGGAAAGGTTCCAAGCCTCTGCTAAAATCTCCCCCTCTGTGTTGCTTTCCAAGGGTGCTGCAAAACCCGGCTGCCCCTGGGACACCAGGGCTGGCTGAAAGACTGGAGCATGCAGGAATAGAAAAGTAGGAAATAGAAGTCAGTTTGTCAATTACAATGATTCCTGGGAACAGTTTCCCGCCTGGGTAGACATTGCACTGATCATTAGAGCTGGCACGCTGTGTTCTCCCTCTCCAGGACTCAGGGCTAGACCAGCCTTCTGCCCATGTTTGTCTTCAGAGGAAAAGCAATGCTGCTTCCAGACATTCCTGCCATTCACAGGGCTCCTGTTTTACTCCCTGCTTCCCTCAGAAAAAAAGCACTTGACAGTAGTTTAATTTACTTCCTGCCTGGCCTTCTAGTCTGAGCGCAACTTATTCACTCTGCTCTTCCTTTCTGCCTCAGCACACGGCAGCCGAAACCCCTGTGTGCCCGAAGGAGCAGTACCTCCTTCAGCCCGTATTTTGGGAGCAGCAAGCTTTATGGTAGCTATGGAAACACAAAAGAGCCCTAGCAACTGATGGTGGCCAGCAAGCAAAGCAGCTGGCTTTAAAACAGTTTGTTGAAGTCACTGGCTCCTTTTCCCAGGCAAAGGTCCAGGGGCTGCAGAAGGAGCCGCCGTGGGGGGAACTGGCAGGGAAGGCTCTGCCCTGGCAGGGGCCTCACCTGGGCAGTGCTGGAGCAGCCTTTCAGCACCATCTCCGCACTCTGGCCCGGCCTCAGGTCCACCTGCAGCGGCTGCACCTTGAACACTGGGCTGCCCCGCCTGCGGCTCCGGGAGGCGTTTTTACTCCTTTTGCCACGGAGGGCAGGGCCGCCAGTGCTCTGCCCGGCCGTGCTGACACTCTCTGTGCTCCAGTACAGCCGCTGGGCGCGGCGGCCTCTGTTGGTCACCGTGAACCGGCAACAGCAGGGACTGCAGCTAGGAGAGAGGAGAGATGGAAAATGGCACGGCAGCTGCTACTGCCCTGGGCTCACTCAGCTTCAGCTTCACCCTGACGCATTCCCCGACTGCACCTTCTGCAATAAAACCTCCACCCAAAAGGCTGCCCAGGCTCAGAGCTGCAGCCTGGCCAGGCCTTCCAGCTTTTCCATTTCTGGGGCTTTCCAGGACATCCGGCGACTCTCGGCTGATGTATTTCTAAAGGAACTCCTGTGGCTTCAGGGAAACACAGCTGGGGCCTTGAGTATTGAAGAAGAACTAGCCTGAAGGACTATGGAAAAATTATTCCTTGCTGAACCCACAGAAGCGGAAGCTGAGAGTCTCCTACCTGAAGTGGGACTTCAAGTTGAGTTCCGAACGCAGATTTTTGTCGGTGACAATGGTGGTGCCAATGCCCACAGCCCGGACAGGGATGATGATCGTACGGCCGTTCTCAACTAACACCTTCACCTCACCCTTGAATTCCTTGGTGTCATCCAGGCTTGCTGTCACAGTTACCACCACCTCAGATGTAGGCTGGATCACTGCTTCACAGGGCTCAATCCTCCAGCATGAGCCTCTCCCAGCCTGTAAGACAAGCCAAATATCAACTTAGGATGGGGGGTCATAAACCCTGCTCTGCTGTGAGGTACAGGAAACAGGAAGGCTAAAGAGATGAGTGTAAAAACTCTAAACATTTATTATTTCCCTCAATGTGAGCTATGGTGTCTGGCAACAGCAATCCTCCAAGAATTTATACAACCTGTATTTTAGCTTCTTTTAACAGAGTGAGGTCATTAGCCCCGTTTTGCTCAACCCAAGGGATGCTCCTCCTCAAGAGAAGGTTATTTCCCCTGCCAACTCTCTTTGGAGGGCTTGCCAAGGAAAGCTATTCACTCCCTCCTGGCTTCCCGACAGTGGAGCTGGGTCTGCACAAAGGCTCAAGGCTGGAGGAAGCCAGGACTGCTCAAATCCCAGCCCAGCAGCCACACAGCTGGAGGACACTGCTGAGAGCCTGAAGAATAACTCTGCAAAGCCAGCTGAAAAAACCCAAAGTCTCCTTTCTCTAGGGGCCATCAGTGCTCCTCAACATCCCCTAAAGATCTGAAGCCCTCATTCCCCATCCATCATCAGCTGTGGAGAGGCCCCCCAGTGCCCTCTGCTTTGGAAAAGTCACCTCTAAACTGTTATAGCAGAGCAGGAAAGCAAGAAGCAGAAGAAAAACACCTGCAGGACATGCCCTCTGGACATGGCATGGCCTTCCCAAGCATCTCATTCTCTGCTTTCTCATGGACCTCCCTCTACAGATGGGTGAGAGAGCTGCAAGTGCCCCGGGGAGGGAGGAAAGGCCTTGCACCAGCTCAGCTGCACAGACACAGCTCTGCAGGTCCGGCCCTGGTACGAGCATGTGAAACCCATCCTTTACATGCCGGGCCCACCCAGCCAAGCTGCACTGCTCCCTGAAGAGGCTGAAAGCAGAATTGTATTGTGCAGTTAGACACAGCTAACTGTCCTGGAAAAATCCCCCACTTCAAGGCTGCATTATCCCCTAAACAGCTGGAAAAGCAGCAAGAGGAAAATTTGCCCCACTCCTCCTTGGCCCAGGAGGCTGAGCCTGAACTCCAACACAGCACCCGATGCTTTATCCACAAACACAAATGAGTCCACAGTGTCAGGGCTGGCTTTAACCAGCTCCAGAAGTTGAACCCACCCAATATCTTGAAAATCAAATTTTTTTTAAGCTGTTTTCAAGCCCCTCACAGATGCCCCCTCCAGCAAGGAGCACATCCCACTCAGCCCCAAGCCACAGATCATTCCTGGCTGCTTCTTGTGCTCCAGAGGAGCAGCTACAGATCCAACCCTGCTGCTTGTCCCCTCTGTGTAACCTCCACCAATGAAACGACCTTTCTGTGCAGCTGCTCTCCAGAGATATTCTGCAATGCTGCAGAGAGCAGGGGGTGCACAACCCTCACAGTGCATTTGTGTGCAACAGCCCTATGGGTCTGAGCCACAGGAGCTGTGAAGCTTGCCTTCCCACGAGCCCTTTGAGGGCAGATCTCACACCCTGGTTTCTGCCATCAACAGAACGTTGGCACAAAGCAAATGCAGATGGAATGGGGAATCCATGGGGACATCCATGCCCTCTCAGAAGCAGTGGGCCACAGGCTTCTCTTGATCTCCGCCCCCCAAAACCATGACTTGCACAGCTAAATATCTTCACAAAATAGAGAATTGCAAACATCATCCAGACTCATTTGTGCTCCAGCCTCTCTGCAAACCATTTCACAGAGGCGTGCCTGAGACTCTGGCATCTCTTGCTTGCTCTCGGATGGAATTTCTTGCTTCCACTCACACAGATCAATACAGAAACATTGCATACAAAAACCAAGTCAAGGGCTGCTGCTAAACATCCATTTTCACTGGAAAACAGCCCCACAGACACTTACCATCTCTACCCGGAAGGGTGCAGGAATCTCACTGTGATTCTCAATGTGGATCCTTTTGGACTTGTCTTTCAAGACTCGGGTAGTGCCAAAGTTTATCTCCCCTGGTTGGACACAGACAACTGGTCCATGGCCAATGCACTGCAAATGGAGTTCCTGTTCCAGGAAGAAGGTAGGAAAGGTCAAAGAAAAAAGAATCTCAACAAGGAGAGTTTGAAAACATTAGCCAGCTCCTAGAGCATTCCTAAACTGGGGATAATGATGGCCCTTTGAAGCTGTCAGTGATGTAGACTGAAACAGAAGGCCTGGAGCAAGTGTGGGGTCTGCAGCGATCCCACCTGAGAGCCACAAGCTGCTACTCGTGCCACCCATCCCTTCTGTCCTTGTCCCCACCAGCCATACAGCACAAGTTCCTGAAGAATCCCTGTCTGCTCTAGGCCCCACTGCCAAGAGCTGCTGCAGGCACACATCTCCCCTGGCTCTCACCAGCGGGGATCCTTCTCTCCCAAACACGGCCACCTCAGCAGTGGCCTTGCACTCTCCCAGCTGCTGAGCCTCGAGTGTGATTGGGATCTGCACCGAGCCGTGAGCCTCGATAATCCCAGACGGCTCAGAGCTGGAGTACCATGCAGAGGCCTTCTCCTTGTCTTCCTACAAGGGACAGAATCAAAAGCAACTTCAGAACTGAGGAAGCATTAAACTCCTTAACATCTACCGCAGGTGTGAGCAACTCACACGCACTTGTACAAATTCTCAGAAGAAAGCAAAAAGGCAAACAACAAGATACAAGGTGTAGGTGCTGAGCATCCCCAGGGGGTCCAGAAGTTGCTGCGTCCACAGACAGCCACTTCTGTTCTGACAGCCTCCTTGCGTCAGGTTTTCACTGCCCTCTAAGCTCTCCCACTTGCAAACAAGTCAAAGACTAGGACATAAACATCTTCCTCAAGATGTTCAGCTGTTTCCTGAAGTTTGTATTCAGGTTTCTGTTCTCAGAAAACCATGAGGTTTGAATAGAAACCAGCAAGGTCTGATCCAAACCCTTTTATTCCCCTAATAACCCCCCCAGTAACATTGGAGGGGAGGAGCTGGAGGCAAGGCAAACCTGAGAGAGCAGACGGTAGCAGCCACGAACGTCGCTGTCATTCACAAGCGTCACCTTCTCCGTGTAGGGGAACTTGAGGCAGCAGGGGCCGAACCACACGACAGGGTCGAGCACTCGCAGGGCAGGAGCCATGCACCTGGGCAAGGAAATGACCCCGAGGCAATTGACATACTGAGAGCACTGACACCTTTTGTCCTCAAAGAGAATGGAACGGAGCAGAAGGCATTTGACAAATCCGACTTTTCACTGATACACTGATACAAATTCAGTAGTTCTACAGTGACAAATCACCTTGAACTACTTGTCACTCAAACGCCTCTTGGCAAGGAGGGACAAACCCTGAGGCTTTGCACTGCAGAGGCTTCCAAATGCCCAAGCACAGCATGTGCCCTGTTCTCGAGTGTCCTGGCAGTTTTGCCCCTTCTTTGCCCAAGGACACTTGCAAGGACTCCTCTAACAGTCCCCAGGCTCTGGGGAAGCCTTTCCAAAGGGTACCAGTGCCCACCAAGGTTCAAGAAACACAAGACTCTGGTGTATCAGTGGAAATGACTCCCTTTTCTCCTACAGCACCCTTGTCCTGCCTGAAAACGGAGTCGTCTCTTCCAGCAAGGGGTGATCAACCCCTTCCAGTTCCTACAGCTCCCTCGGTTCTTTGCCCTACGTGTCTCTACCTGACTGTCCCCAGCTGCACTTGCTTGACAGAACTGCAGCCCAGGCACTGACTGGATGGCTCTGTCTGGGAGAAGGAACAGCACCAGGGAACTGCATCTCTCTTGTCATTCTACTGACACCCACAGCAGCATAGCAGGAGAGAATTTTACAACAGCAAGACCAATCTTTGGCCTCAGCTCTGAGAACATTACTCAAAAGACCAGAGGGAAGCAGCAAAACCTGAGCTCACCTGCCACATCAAGGACTATCTTGCTCTTTGCAAGATCTTTTGCCCTCCCCACTCCTGCCTTGGGCCTCTTCCCCACTGCACATGCACTGTTGAAGTGAACCAGACCCCAGCTCTCAGCAGGCTGCTCACTGTGTCCCAAAACAATGCTGCAGGGTGCTCACAAGCCAGCACAAGTTCACCACTTGCAGGAGCAAGGACAGGCAACCCTTGGGAAGTTTGTTACATCTCAAGCACCAAGCCCCAGGCCAGCAATGAATGTTATTCTGGCTCCCTTAGAAAAAGGCCTAGGGTCATGCCTGGCTGGGAGCAGGGGGGCATCTCACCATGGGCTGCTTTCCTAGCACTCTGCTCGTGTCTAGATGGGCAGATGCAGCTCATTAAGCAGCACTTCTCCTTGGGAGCTGCAGCCAGGCAGAGTGCTGGCGCTGGATGCACGAGGAAAGACAAGAGGCTGCGAGGAAAGCCTTGGTACCTGGCTGTGAGGGGCAGTGTCAACCACTTGAGGCCAACACCAATCACGTCCACCACCAGCTCCAGCTTGTACTCTCTGGCCGTGTTGGAGCACAGCGTGATCTGGTAGAAGAGAAAAGAAGTGCAGCAAGGATTTGCTTGCTCCCAAAATCTCATCACCCATGGGTGCTGTCCTCCAAACCTTCTTCCATGCTACAGAAAGGGAGGATTTTGCCTTAGTTCCTCTGCTGGTCCATAAGTAGAGCACAGTCTTTGGGAGTAACAAAAACCTTCTAGCCATATCAGATTTGTTCAAGGGACTAAGTCAGTTTTCACCTGGCTGCAACAATATCAATGCAGAAGTCGTCTGCTGCCTTGAACACAACGAGTCCAGCTTTACAGCAGGAAGCTGAGGGCAAAGTGTGGCCCAGCACATGCTGGGCAGCTCACGACTGCAGAGTCTTTCCTGTCGCCACTGAAGATCCCTGCACTGAGTACACTCATCTGCTGCCCAGGAAATGAGAAAGGAGACCAGGAAGAAAACTACTTTATACAATGATATCTCTCTCTTGAACAGCCAGCTTCTGTCCTCATCCTTCCTCTGCCCACCTGTCATCAAAGAAATTGCTCACAAAAACACATGAATGGCTGCAGTACTTGACCACCTGGTGTATGATTTCAGCTTGTGATTTTGGAATCCTTGAGGAATATCCCGAGTAACCCAGCTAACAGGGGCCTCAGGCCAGTGCAGATCTCACTGCACGACGCCCAAAGCTGGCAGCAGAGCTAAAGCCCTCCCACACTGCAGTGAAGCTTCAGCCCCAGCAGCTGGACTCTTCCCTTACCTTGATCAGCTGGGATTTCAGGGCACGGACAGTCGTTATGCAGGGACTTACAGCAAATTCCCTTGGCCCCACAGAACCTCGAGCTCCCTCCCTCCAGAAATGGTTACTGAGCGTGTTCTTCTGAGTGAAGCTGTCAACGCTCAACTCTCCCAAACCATCCCCAGCAACACGGAGCTCCACAAGCATGTGTGCCAGGGAGGCGTTGAACAGGCGACACTCCAAGGTGTGAGGAAAACCTAAGGAAAGGACACAAATATCCCGTTAGGCATCAACATCTCATGAATCCTGGTGTCAATATCCTGGCAGGATAAAACCCTGCTTGCATTTTGCCTCTTTGTTAGCCGAACTACAGCTCTTTGCAGAGGATATATGGTTTGGCTGGCCAGCTCTGTGTGGAGGGGACATCTCCCACAGCCTTCATGCCCTTCAACAGTGATCACTGCCAGCTCCAGCAGTGACTCCAGCGGGGAGGCAAGCGAGGCACAAAAAGGACAAAGGGCACAAAACAGGCACCAGAGAGGCACAAAAAGGATGTCACAATCTCAAATGCCATTGAGGTGACAAGATGTAGACAACAGGCAGCAGCACAGTTACAAGAAGCTATGATAAAACAGCTGCCCTCAGCTGAAGAAGCCTTAGGAGCAAAATCAGATGAAGCAGGATGCATCTGCTGTTGCAGAACCATATTCCTGCCTGCTGCCTTTTTTTTATTGTGCCACTTATTCAACAGGAAATGAGAAGTGGCCAAACAGCGATGCTGACTTTCTATTCCTTTGGTCCTCTTTGACCTCACGATGGCAAAAGGGTACCTGAGGCACCAGCAGCCTTGGAATGACCAGGCTGAAGAGGCTGTGCTGGAGGCACGAGCGCTCCTCTGTTCAAGTGCTCCATTCCAGCAGCACACAAAGCGCTCCCGCTCTGGCGCCAGCCCAGGGCACACTCACCAAAGGAGACGTCACCGAAGTGCAGGGCGGGCACGTCGAAACGCAAAGTGGGTCCCACGACACAGCCCCTGCAGGACAAAGCAAGGAGGAGTGGCTTTGTTCAAGGGACTCGCAAAGGCTCGGGTGTCCTTCGGGAGGGCGTGGATAAAAGCTGCTCTCAGAGCCACCCTGGGTTTCAAATCAAGCCAACAGCCTGTGCCCAGCACAGCAGCCACGTGGACAGGAGGCAGCTGACAGACTGCTGGGGACAAGCCCTCAAAGCTGCTGTGCTCCTGAGAAGAGACTTGGACTTCTCCTGTCTCACTTTTCTTCTTTTTTTCCACCATTACCCTTTGTTGAGTGAGGATGTTAACCTTTGCAATGGCACCAGCCCACATCCTTGGGACAGTTCCTGCTGCACAGTTCCCTGTCTCCCACATCAGCCCTTTCCTGGCTGGGGAAAGGAGGCACCAGAGCACTCTCTGCACAGGAGCTGGCAGCACAGCTTGTCCCCCACAGCGTGGCCATGCGAGGTGAGGGGAGGCTGCTGCTGCCCATCTGGGATGGATTATTAAGGGAAGTTTTTAAAAGCACTGCTGCTGGTGCCAAATCACCCAGGCTGGCCCATCTCCAAAGCCCTGGGGACCTTGCTGGGTGTTCAGGTGGGACATCCCAGAGCAGCTACTGCCCAAAGCTGATCCATCCCACTGCCTGCCACAGCCTAAGCAGGAGACATCCCTGCAGGGAGTAGTCACTCCAGCTCCTGGGTACCCACACAGGGCAGCAGGCACCCCCACACTAAAGGGATGCCAGAACCAGAGGCAGCTACAGATGTGCCCAGCAAGCTCCCAAAGCTCTCCTCACCTGATAGTCAAGGTGACAGGCTTAGGGGATCCAGTCACATGGAAGTAGAATTGCTCCTGGAACTCGCCCATGGTGGTTGGACAGAAGGAGATGCGGATGACCTGGAGCCTCTTGGGTGCCAGGATGCCCTCCTGAGGCAGGAAGGTGAAGCAGGAGCCCATGGTTGTGGCTGGAGGGTCAAGCCTAAAGGGAGCCTCAATAGGCCCCTTGTTGAGCAGGATCACCTGCAGCAGCAGAAAAGCCAAATGCAAATACGTGAGGAATCTTCCTTTCCCACAGAAATCTGAGGTACTTTGGAATTAAACGATTCCCACCTGTAAAAGGCAGAAGATGCCCTGTGCTGCTGCATGACACAAGCAAAAATTACAACTTTGAAATACAATTTTGTATGGCTTTGGGGTTTTCATGCAAAGCAGTGATAAACTTCACATAACCACATAACCACTCTGGGGCTCCCCCACTGGCACAGAGAGGCCACTTTGACCAGCAGCACAGAAGAGCTGCTCCTGGTGCATTCACCAAGTGCATTCACAGCCTTAAGGCCCTAAGAGCAACCCTGGGCATTGCAGCATTCCCAGTGAAATCAGCATAGAGCTGCTGCTGCTGCTGCTGCTGCTGCTGCTGCTGCTGCTGCTGCTGCTGCTGCAGGTGTGCCCAACCCCACCATGGGCAGGGCATGTTCAGCTTCCATTGCAGTCAAGCTGTTTATTGCATGTGGGAGCAACCAGAAACCAAGAGGTAAAAAAGTTCCTTTTCTTCCTTCCCAGAAACATTTTGCTCTTTCTAGAGAGATACACCATGGCTGAAGTGTGGTGAGGGACTGGTCAGCAAGGGAAAGCACTGCCACACACTTTGACCAGTACTGGGCCAGGAGGGTGCATGGCTTTCCTCTGACTCCCAGGAACAGGCAGGAGGGCCTTGACTGAAAACTCTTTGCAATGGACTTGAACTCAAATGCAGGCAGCGTGTTCCAGGTGCTTTTGGACAGCCTAAGCACAAAGGTGATTTCTGTCTGTGACTGGAACAAGAGCCTCTGAACGTGCAGCTTTTAGACCCGCTGCTGCTTTCACGTGTCAAGCCGATTTGCAGCAGGCCTCCCAGCTGGTCCCCAAGGAAGGCTGCCCAGAAGAAGGGATTGGGCTTTCATGAACAGCAGACCTTCCTGAGCCCATCAGCAAGATCCAGATTCCACGAAACCCCCCTATGTGGCTGGTATCTCAGCTGCCCAAGTTGCCCAGAATTGCAGAGCTCCACTAGGCTCACTGCCACCCCAGGAGCCAGCAGGATCCAGCCCAGCCCTGCTGCTCACCTCGTATTTGGGTTTTGCTCTGACACAAACGTTCTTGATGTTCAGTTCCTCATATTTGAAGCGGAGCCAGGGCCCGAGGCCTTCCCCTATGAGGTGCAGGGGCAGCCTGTTCTCACGGCCTGGGGAGAGATTGCTGTTTCAGCCCAGTAATTCCTTCTGCTACCCTGCATTCTCCAGGCTGCCTTAGTGCTAGTCCCTGACTCTGAGCTGCATGAGACCAGCTCCTGGTGTTCCAGGAGAAGATACGGACCCTTCTCTTCCCTCAGGAGATATACCCATAGAGACCATCCTTTCTTCTACCCCTCTGTTGATAGTGGAACTTTAGAGAATGCCAGAAATTGTGTTCTTCCTCTTTCTGGGTGCACCTCAGAGAGTGTTTTTCCCAAGGGAGGAGGAGCACGCTAAATACAGGAGGCATTCAGAGGAGCTGAGAGGGAAAAAGTCAAACGAGAGGGCATGCCCCGGCAGCTGCAGGGACATGGGATGTGCCAGCACTGCCCTGCTGAGCAGGACCCTTCCCAGCAATCCCACAGGAGCCCGGGGAGCTGGGGGAGCGTTTGCACCTCGCCTTGGCTGCGGAGAGAGAGGCAGGGCAAGGAGCCGTACCTGTGACCTCGCAGTAAACTGTTTGCTCATAGAGCTGGGCTGCCTGGGGCTTGAACAACACGCTGATTTCAGCCCAACACTTGGGCCTGATCTCGCCCTCCTACAGCAGCAGGAGACAACAAAAACATTTCCCTTCAAAATTCCCATTTCTTGTTTTCAACCACAGTCCTGCAAGCCTTTCTTTAGAGCATCAGGGACAAACAAGGAGTGAGTAACACTCATCAATGACCCTGATAACAGAGTCTGGAAGCTTTAGTCAGCCTCCTGCTGCCTGCCAGGAGCCTACAGGGCAGAAACGCTCTTTGCAACCAGCACTCTGAGCTCAGCAGAATGCAGATGACTTCTCTCTTGGCACACAAAGCCAGCTGAGGCAGGGATGGGTCAAGTGACCTTCTTCAGGGATGAGGAGGAGGAGGAGGAGAGAGAGGAAGAGAAGCAGGAAGGGAGGTTCTCTGCCATCACTTACCTTAGGCCAAAGGGAGAAAATGTCATCAGAGAGCAGCATGGGATCTTCTCCCACCTTTGCCCTCTCACTCTGGAGGCTGCGGGTGACAAGAGCAAAGCGTTCTTGGCCAGTGGCGTCCACTCCGCACTCCGTCACAAAATCAGACAACTTGTCCTTTTCCTGCCTACACAGCCTGAGATACTGCCTGCAGCCACAGGAGACACAAACCCAGCAGCTTGTTTCGTAAGCCACGTATCTGCAGAGAGAAGTGCAAGTGCAGGAGCAGCTCCTTGCCATGGGCTCCCAAATGGACCTGAGGACGGCTTGTTGTTCACTCCACACTCTGCACTCCACTCTCCACACTTGCAAGCTCAGGAGAGCTTTCCAAAGCCAGCAGCCCTCAAGAGGACCTCCTGGCTCAAATCCTCTGCCATAGCTGAGGGGGAACCCACCAGTCACCTCAAGAGGCTTTTCCAGATGTGGAACTGCTTGGGGGAGGCAGGTAGAGATGGGATGGTTTACTTACCCTAGGCCATTCAAAAGCACCAGTATCACCTGAGGCCATAGGTTAGTTTGACCCCTTGGGCAAGGTATGTCACCACAATGGATCTTGCAAACCCACCTCAGCTTCAGGTGATTCTCCTGTTCCTGAGTGCCGACAGCCTTCCACTGGAAGCACGTTGTGACATCACTCTGGTTGTGGATGAGCACGGTTGCGAGCTTTGACTGGGTGATGTATGTCTTCCCAAACGCCAGGGTGTTCCTGTCCAGCCTGATGTCCACATCCACAGCTCTTCCATGAAGGCTTGTGTGGGTATCTTCACCTGCAACAAAGCAAAGGGGAGTCTTTGCTCAGCTCACTGGCTGATGGAAGCACAAGGGTCAGAGCAAACCACAGGTCTCAGGAGAAAGTGTCGCAGCTTTTAGCTGAATGAGCAGTTCCATGGGTCAGTGCGTCTGTCACAGCCTGAGAACTGCATGTGCACAGCATGAGGATGCCCTGGACAACCTGTGCCAGCATTTCACTCTCTAGAACAGTGCCCTACCAAAAGCTGCCTCATTTCCAGAGCTTTCAAACCTTCGTTATTCCCAACCAATTCCTGGGATTCGTCTGGGCTCAGATTCAGTACCAAGTTCACCGTTCCTGTTGAGCTTCCCAGGTGAGTGCTTCCCAGGCCAGGTGCAAACAACAAATATCAGACATGCTCTCTAGAAATGGCATTTCCATGGAGCTCGACTATGGTGTCAAGATGACAAACGACTACAACATGAACACCATGAAAACTATCATCATCTCCATCTTTAAACCCATGGTCATATTGGCCTTTCTGCTTCAGAAAGGACTCTGCTCAGAGGGATGCAGGGAGTGCCCTGTGCAGTGCCCAGCACTCACCTGTGTCGTAGTGCATGACAAGGGACGTGGAATAGTCACCAGTCCACATTGGCAGAAATCCCACTGTCACCTGCACGCTGTCACCGATGCCCAGAGTTCCCGTGGCCGGAACGACAGAGAAAGGGCTGCAACACAGAGATATCAGGACTCTTGGGGGACATCTGGGCATGTTATCCCTTTTGCAGTCCAGTTCACTTCTGCTCGCTTGTGCAAGCAAGGAGCAAAACCCCCACCGTCAGCAGGAGACAGAACAGACAGGATCAGAAACAGCGACTGGCTCCAGTGCGAGGAGACCCAGCCTTCCTTTGCAAGATCCCGTGGGATAAAATGACCTCGTCTCCCCCATACTCTGCCTCCAGCTCTCTGCAATGAGGCTCAAGGGTCATTTGCATCTTGCTTACTCTCTGCAGACATCAGCTCCCCTTATTGACAGAGCTGGGCAAAAGTTATAGACGTGAGGATAGCAAGGACCTAGTACTCCTGACATGATTTACAAACAGAGCTGACAAGTGAGCAAAGCTGGCAACTTTGTGAGCAAGACTCTCAGTACACCATTCACCTGCACTTTTGGTAAACACTGTGTGCAAGGAGGACGCAATCTACTTCAAGTCCCATGGTACAGTTACCTGATATAACCAAATGTTCTTTTGCACACTTGTGCCTTCGCTGCCATGATGACATGATTTGATTTTGGGAGAATCGATCTCATTAAAAGCTGCCTCTCACCCAAGGAAGACAGAAAAGTTACTGCTAATTCAATTACCTCATCTGTCCACTAACACCTATTGCAGGAAAAACCCCAAATATCCTCTCATTTTAACATGCCTTACTTTTTAGTGATGGTGTAAGAGCTGAAGTCAAACAGCTTTAACTACTTTAATAAATCCATTCTGTTAGGTTCAAGCAGCCATTACTCCATCTCTATGCTGAAAAATTCTGTACAGAGTCAGAAGATCACAAGCTCCATCTTTCCCTCTGTCAATGCACCCAGGCTCTATTTCATCTACTGCAATATTTGATGCAGTAATTGATACTGCAATTGATGAAGTTCAGAAACTCTTTAAATCCCTATCAAGCAGGAACCAACATGCTCTGGAGCACTTAGAAGAACAGCTGGCAAGCACATTACAAAAGGATACCAGACTTTATTGGGTATCAGTTTTAATGGTGACAAAACAAAGTCTGGAAATCCCAGAGAAAAGCTGCGCATGGATTTACAAGTGCCTGCCTACACATTTGCACAGTCAAAAGCAGCAGTGTGTTTGAAAAGCATCTGAGGAGCCTGCTTAAATAACTTGGGCAGGCTTTGGTGGAAGCTCCTCTCAGACCCTCAAGTTTCAGAGCAGAAAAGTCCATTTGTCTTTGGCCTCTGTTTTGCCAGGGAAAAAATCAAAACCACTCAGCTGTGCCAGGTTAGACAGCAGGTCTGTGCTGCATTCCTGACCTCAGCTCCTACACCAAGATCTCTGGCATCAAGTAACCCTCAACTCGCCACCAGCCAACTGAACTGGTTTCCTTGCAGATACCATGTCAAAAATGCATTATCTTCTCCAGCTCAGCCAACAGGAGAAACAGTTTGATTATCTTCTGAGACTGCCAGGAACAGCACAGGCTGTCCACAACACAGCTCACGCCGAGCATCTCCTGAGAGGACCACGGGAAAGCCACGTGCCCGTGGCCTCCCAGAGAAGGGCTCTGTTTGGCTGACAGTGGTGAGTAACCATTTCAGAAGCTGCTTGTGCCCAGGAGGGTGCAAGCCAGCTACCAACATGTTCCAGCTGCCTCCAGGAAATCTGGACAGAGAAAGCTCAAAGGCTGCATCCTGCATAAACCATGAGAAGCAACAGCAAAGCCCACATGTCCTGCCCATTTCCAGCCAGGGCTGCGGGGCAGCAGCTCCCATGCTCTGCTTCTTTTGTTGCTCTTTAGCAGCTCTGTTGTCACCCAAAGGAGTTTTGCACAAGGACAGATGAGCTGCCTCACCTCTGGGTGCTCAGCTGGAAATGAGCTTCCCGGTTGCCAACATTGCGCAGCAGCGCAGTTTTCTGGGTGATGTACTTGACCGGGCACTGTGAGAAATCCAGCTGGTCAGGGAAGTTCAGGATGGCTCGGGCACCAATGGCCCGAATTGGCACAATGAGCTCTTCCCTTTCAGTGACACAGATGAGCCGGTGGAAGTAATCCTGCAGGAAAAAAAAACTGTCTCAGCACAGGGCATTTATCCCCATCATCAGCATGGGCAGAGTATCTCCCAGCTCTAGATCCAGTGCAGTTCCACTGAAACCAGCAGAGGTCCTCAAAACCCAGGCCAGATGCTCTGGATGCAGCCTTGCAGGCTCACTTTGCAGAGAAGACTCCAGTCTCTGGGGAGCTGCAGACTCACCCGGTTGTGCCCAGGGGTGAAGAGGACGCTCACAGTCTTGGAGAGGCCCGGGGGCAGCTTGCGGTACACGTCATTGGGGTCCAGCAGCTGGAAATAAGGGGAGCTCTCCAAGGTGACCTTCACCAGATGAGAAACCTGCGGGAAAGACATGCAATGATGGTTCTGCCACTTGTGGAGGCAGGTGGACATGGCCCGGTGCCATCCTTCAGCACCCTCTGCACTCTCCTCTTCCAGCACAGTGTTACATCTCCACGCGCCAGCACTTACCTTGTCCGTGTTTCTCAAAACCACTGGCACTTCACAGACCTCACCAGGGCTGTACTTCTGAAACACCACCTCTGCTGGGCAAGGCTGAAGTAGGCTCTGCTTTGGCTCAGCTGCTGAGACCTGCAAGGAGAGGCAAGGGAGAGCAAGGAGAGAGAGCTTCAGCTGCTGGCAGGAAGATTCTGCTCTGATCCTCAGTGAAGTACAGACTCTGGGTGAGTGCATCTGCCCAGGTCACACTGGGCAAACAGTGGCTCTTCCACCTCTGCCCTGGCCTGGTCAAACACTCCTGGACCACACTGAGCAGGCTCAAGCCAAGCTGCTCTTTTGGCACCCCCCTCAAATATCACATCCAACAGCAAGGGCACGGAAAGGCTACCTTGTCATGGCAGGCTAGAGGCTGGACAATCGGAGGCAGCTTCTTAGCTCTGGCCAGCCTCTGCTTGGTGGTGAGAGACATCTCCTCCTGGAAGGCAGAGGGTGTCAGCTGAAAGGCAAAACACCAGCAAGAGCCTCAGAAATGCCCTTGCTCATAGAGCCTTTTCTTGATCACTTGCAACTGATCAATAATTGCTGATCTCATTGGCTAGGACAGTTCTGGAAGGCCTGGAAGTTACCTGCTGAAATACTTAGCATCAGTCAATGAATAATCCAGAGTGCAATGCACATACTCCAAGCACATGGCTCTGTCTCATTACCTTCTCCTGGATTTGATGGGACATGTTTGGGCATTTCTGCTCTTTGGGCATTTGTTTCCTCTTTAGTGTCCTTGCATTGAGGCAGTGACCTTTTCAGGAAGTGGGGAGCAGCTCTCAGAACTCCCTTAACTCCATCCCTGCACAACACTCAAAACTCACAGCGAGGATAGAGCATTGCTGGATGCGTCCAAGAGATCCAGGAAAGCAAAGTTGGACCAAGAGTGAGGTGCACAGAAATGTGTCCAAGTTGTAGCTTTCTCTGTTAATTAGCATTTGTGTTCTCCTTCTTGGCTCACAGACCACTCCACAGGAGAAACAAAAGGGTTCTCCTTGACAGAGCCTCAGCAGTGGGGCATCTTCAGTCAAGTGAGCTCCAGACAGGCAGGGACCTTTGTGGCCCTGGCTCCACTGCTGCCTGCAGGGCTGCATCTGTGCCCCACACAGGAGATGAGAGAGAGCAGCTGCTTTGGAACCTCTTCTAGCTGGGACCAGCTGTGTCTCCCAGGGCTTTGGGCAGAGTTTGAGCTTCTCCCCCTCCCTCTAATGCCCAAGGGCAGAGTGGTCAGAGCAGCACAGGTGAGTGACCAGCCTGACAGAAGGAATTATTGTGGGAAAGGGAAAGGGAAAGGGAAAGGGAAAGGGAAAGGGAAAGGGAAAGGGAAAGGGAAAAAGAAAGGGAAAGGGAAAGGGAAAAGGAAAGGGAAAGAAGCACATGCTCAGGGCTTCAGCTTTACATTGACTGAACTTGGCCCGGTGGCACAGCCAGGCAAGGTGCTGCACTGTCCCTGCAGCAACACACGGTGCCCCTGCTGCACCAGGACAGCCCCCACCCACAGGAGCACTGTGGAGACCCAGAAAGTTTTTGCCTTTGCCTCTGAACCATGGACTGTGCACGCGCCTGGCTGAAATAAACATTTCTGTGAAACACCTGCAAAGGCCCTTCCTGCTTCTTTACCTGCTATCACCCCAAGCAACACCCAGATTGCAACAGAGCACGGCACAAAGGGGTGGGGAGGGGGTCTGCAGCTTTGCAGTGCTGCTGGACAACAGGCAGGGCAGGGAGAGGAGGGACACGAGGGGAGTTTCCAGCCTCAGCACTGCTCAGTGAGAGGTACTCACAGTCAGAGGTTTCTCTCTCTCTCTCAACAGCATTCGAGTACGAGGTTCTGCCCCTCTGCCCTGGAATCCAGAAGCCATTCTGGACAATGTCTTGGCTCGCCTGCAAGGAGCAGCAATGGAACTCTGAAAATCCAGACTCCCATTCACGGCACACCCAAAGGATACACTGCTGTTCCCAGGCTGTGGCATCCTTCAGAGTGAAGGACATGAGGCCACCTCACCCTGATTCATCATGAGACCATATTTAAGTGGCTGAGTTTACACTGATAGAAGTAAAACCCCAGAACAAATAGACCCTGAAGCATAACAGCCTTTTGCTTTGGGTGCAGTCCCATGAGCCACTAAGACTTGTCAGAGCCTTGTGGCACTTCTCATCTCCCACCTTTTCCATCACTTTGGGAATCCCATTTTCCCCAATTATTAACCAAATCTATATTAATATTCACACTGTCCTTTGTTATGCCTTACAGTTTTTGGTGGGAACGGAAGGAGAGTGAGTGCCACATGGCTGCTTACCTGGCTAAAATATCTTGACTCCTTCAGATGCTCCTCAGACTTGTGAGGAGGCTGAACAGGTAATTCCCTTGAACAGGTAATCCCCACTTTGAGAATTCTCTGCTCACTGCTCAGTCTAACTGCTGGAAATCAGCTTTCAAGTCAGCAAAGGCTGCTTGAAGGCTGCACACAACCTGCAAGATCAGAGTCCAGGCAAGGATTGCCAATGTGACTGACTGTGCTGACATCAAGGCAACAGCATTATGACCTTGTTGGTGCTTCCACTGACATCAGCAGCACTGAGAGACAAGGGATGGAACCCAGGATGGGGTCTGTGCATGCACAGAGCCCGGGCACTGAGTGGGCAGAGCTGGAGAAGAGAGAGCTCAGAGCTTGGCACTGGCCAAAGCACTCGGGGGTCTCTGTTCCTGAGCTCCTGCTCTGCTGCAGGATGTGCGAGTCAGTGCTGCTGCTGAACACCACAACCTTCCCAGTGGGCACCTGCTTATTTCTTCTATTGAAGAGAAACAGCCAGTGGTGTCCCTGTGGGGAAGTAAGATGGAAGATGAGCCCTTGCTAGATGGGCCAGAGAAGTCAGTGCTTGGGTTTCTCTCCAGAGAAAGACAAATCCTCTCCACACCCCTTTGGCAGCTCCAGCTGCTTGGCTGCAGTGTATTTAATCTTAGTTTTACATGAAATGTGGTCATGGGTAATCTGGAGACGTGAAGACTGCTGTGGGGTTGAGGAGGGGCCAGGGCATGGGCTACTAAGTAACCAAGTTGTGAAAGGCTCACGGCCCCGCCGAGCAATGTCTTTACGCAGGTTACGGAGACTATCGTATGAGAGGGACTCGGTGACAATCTCAGCCTCTGGCTCCCTTGCTGGTTGTGACAACCCTCCTTGCTGATCCCCATTATCTCGGTGCCTCATTTGAATCTTAGATTTTCTAGTTTCCACAGGGGCAACTGCTGCTGGCTGTGGCTGCTCCTGTGATCCAGCTGGAACCTGGACAGATACAACATCTACGGGTTCCACTGCAGCACCATCTGACTCTCCCTCTTTAGGGAAGGGGGAGGGTTTCTCACCAGCTGGAGAAAATGCTCCTTCATCATCTGGCTTTGCTCCGTCAACATTTGGCCTATATCCTTCACTAGAGCCCTCATCCACTCTGGGTGGTTCATTTCTGCGGTGGGCTGTGGGGCAGCATCAGGCTCTGGGGCAGCATCCCTAGTCCCTGGGGCAGAGGCAGGTTCTGGGGCAACATCCCTAGTCCCTGGGGAAGAGGCAGGTTCTGGGGCAACATCCCTAGTCCCTGGGGAAGAGGCAGGTTTTGGGGCAACATCTCTAGTCCCTGGGGCAGAGGCAGGTTGTGGGGCAATATCCCTAGTCCCTGGGGCAGGTATCAGAGTTGTTGTCCAAGGCAATATTCCCTTGCTTCTGAATGCTAAGTAGAACAGGCCTATCAGCAACACCAGCCACTGTATAATAACACTGGCAATTAAAGCAGATCTGAAATCCTTGAGAAGCAGTGGGGTAGCCTCAAAAAACTGGGTGATGGGTTGGGAGAAAATTCCTCTTGCACTCGTTACCTCACAGTTAGTACCATTACTGAAATAACTCCAGAAACACACAGTTAGAGTACGATAGCTCCGGATCCATGCAACCGCTTCCCAGAAAAAATTAAAAACCCATGAATTCCTGACATAATCAATCCACCAAACGAATAGGATAATAGCTACAGTAACTTTGGTGAGGGGGCCCAAATTCAAAAAAGGGCTTACAAATGGGAGGGACATGGCTGTGACCACATGGAACACAAACCAGATTAAACCAGACAACATATTGCCACTTAGGAGACCTGTTATTCCTGTCTTAACTCTCAACTCAGTGCTCACAGGCCTCACGTTGGTCGCCAAAATCTGTCCTAGTTTGAAAGGACAGGTGTCTGCCAGTAAGGGCAGAAGTTTCCCTTTGAAACAGAGACTTTGCTTCCACTCCCACCAAGTATTATAATTGTTTGAATCAAGGATTCTGAGGCAGAGATAAGGTGGTGGGAATAACAGCTCTTTTACTAATATATGTAACCGTACAAGCAGAAAACAACAGCAGTTGTTAAAATTGCTAACAGAACAGAATAGATAACCCGGTGTCAGTGCTTTTAGATAAAAGCACGCTGTCTCTGTGCTTAGTCCACAGCCCGGAGCTGCCGAGGGCAGGTGGGGGGCTTAGGCAGGAGGGGAGGCAGCGGCCATGCCGGTCTCGGTGGGAACGGGCTGCAGCGGTGGCTCCTCACTCACCGTGTGTGTCCGGGTGATCAGCTGTGTCCGCAGAGGCAGGAGGCTGGAACGGGGCAGATGCAGGGCAGGTGATCACAGAGGGTCTGGCTCTCCTGTGCTCCGAACGCGTGGGCTGAAGATCCCAGGCGTCCTCCTCCCAGCTCGCCGGAAACGCGAGTTCCCTCCCGGAAGCCTCAGAGGCCCCTCCGGAAGCTGTTCCCACCCACCCCCTTTTGTCTGGACTCATCAGAGACCCTGGGTGTAAGCCAGCCAGCTCCATTACCATGATAATGGGAAAAATTCTTTCAATTGACACAGTAATAGAAAAACACTCAACGCCCAACAGTGTGGGCACCATCAAATTCTTGGGGTCATAGAATTCCCTCTACAGTGGCAGCATTGGCCTTTGAAGGCCAAGGACCTGCAGTAATTCCTTCAGATTTAACAAAATTAATTGCATTAATGCTTTGGATTAGAACAATGTGAAGAGACCTTGATGGGGTGTTAGATTTTGCAGGCTGCCAGATTGTACAAGGGACTTGCCCTGGGCAGAGGGAAATGGATGTGCTTTATCTGGATCAGTGCCTACTTAGAGGTGTGTTTAAAGCTTCTTTCCTTGCAGGACTGGCTCAGTATAAAGCACTGTCCAAACAGACAGATGACCGAGGTGGGCTGTTGAGCAGGAAATTGGCAGCAAGAAACATGTAACACACTGGTTAAGGATTGCCATGGAGAGGGGCCTTAGGAACACCTCAGAGAGGGGCACAGCTAAGAGACAAGCGTGTTGCAGCCACTCCCTTAAGGAGATTGTGTCTCCTGTGGAGTCACACAGGAGACCTGCTTGTGTCTGGAGTGACAGCGCTGCGGCTGGAGAAGACAGACAAAGCAGGGGAGAGTTTTCTCAAAGCAGTGTGTCTGCTCCAGAAGCATTTGCTGCCGTTGTGTCATTCCAGATGTGCCTCCACAATGGTATTAAATAAGATAGCAATAATAGATTACAAGAAAGCACCCACTTAAAGCTCATGGGAAAATGAGATAACAACTCTACTCTTACCCAAGTTGCTGAGAAAAGAACTGAACCTTATTTCTCATTCAGCATTCACCTTTTCACCGACGGTTCCTGCCACATTGTGGGGATGAACCGGAAGTGGAAAGCTGCCGTATGGAGCCCCACACGACAGGCTGCACAAGCTACCGAAGGAGAAGGTGGATCGAGTCAACTTGCTGAACTCAAAGCTGTTCAGCTGGCCTTGGACATTGCTGAGAGGGAGAAATGGCCAAAGCTCTGCCTTTACACTGATTCGTGGATAGTAGCCAATGCTCTGTGGGGTTGGCTGGAAAGGTGGAAAAAGGCTGACTGGCAACGTAGAGGAAAACCAATCTGGGCTGCTGATGAGTGGAAAGACATTGCCACTCGGGTAGAGAAGCTACCCGTGAAAGTCTGTCATGTGGATGCCCATGTTCCCAAGAGTCGGGCTAATGAAGAACACAGGCACAACAAGCAGGTAGATCAGGCTGCACAGATAGAGGTCTCAAAGATAGATTGGGAACACAAGGGAGAAGTGTTCCTGGCTCGATGGGCCCACGATGCCTCAGGCCATCAGGGCAGACAGGCCACCTATAAGTGGGCACGAGACCGAGGGGTGGATCTAACCATGGACAGCATCTCTCAGGTTATTCATGACTGTGACACGTGCGCTGCCATCAAACAGGCCAAGAGGGTGAAGCCCCTCTGGTATGGGGGGCGATGGTCCAAATATAAGTACGGAGAGGCCTGGCAGATTGACTATATCACACTGCCTCAGACCCGCCAGGGCAAGCGCTACGTGCTGACCATGGTAGAAGCCACCACCGGATGGTTGGAGACCTACCCTGTGCCCCACACCACTGCTCGGAACACCATCCTGGGTCTGGAAAAGCAAGTCCTCTGGAGGCATGGTACCCCTAAAAAAATTGAGTCAGACAACGGGACTCATTTCAAAAATAGCCTTATAAACACCTGGGCTAAAGAACATGGCTTTGAGTGGGTGTACCATATTCCCTACCATGCACCAGCGGCTGGGAAAGTTGAACGGTGCAATGGTCTGCTTAAAACCACCTTAAAGGCACTTGGTGGGGGGACTTTCAAGAACTGGGAGATCAATCTACCAAAGGTCACATGGTTAGTGAATACCCGAGGTTCCACTAACCGAGCAGGCCCTGCCGAATCAGAGCCCTTGGGAACATCAGATGGAGATAAGGTCCCAGTGATACACCTGAGAGGCATGTTAGGAAAAACTGTCTGGGTGAACTCTGCTTCCAGCAAAGACAATCCTGTTCATGGGGTGGTTTTCGCTCAAGGACCAGGTTGCACTTGGTGGGTGATGCAAAAGGATGGAGAGACCCGATGCATACCCCAAGGGGACCTTGTTCTAGAGTGAACTAACTGTGCCTATAACTACATGTATGTACAATATACATGTATATACAATTTAAAGGTTTCAATATGATGTAGCATGTTGGCATGGAAAAAATTCGGGGTGGATAATGTTGGGGATTGAGTGTTTTTCTATTACTGTGTCAATTGAAAGAATTTTTCCCATTATCATGCCAATGGAGCTGTCCAGGTTACACCCAGGGTCTCTGATGAGTCCAGACAATAGGGGTGGGTGGGAACAGCTTCCGGAGGGGCCTCTGAGGCTTCCGGGAGGGCACTCGCGTTTACGGCGAGCTGGGAGGAGGACGCCTGGGATCTTCAGCCCACGCGGCCGGAGCACAGGAGAGCCAGACCCTCTGTGATCACCTGCCCTGCATCTGCCCCGTTCCAGCCTCCTGCCTCTGCGGACACAGCTGATCACCCGGACACACACGGTGAGTGAGGAGCCACCGCTGCAGCCCGTTCCCACCGAGACCGGCGTGGCCGCTGCTGCCCCTCCTGCCTAAGCCCCCCGCCTGCCCTCGGCAGCTCCGGGCTGTGGACTAAGCACAGAGACAGCGTGCTTGCATCTAAAAGCACTGACACCGGGTTATCTATTCTGTTCTGTTAGCAATTTTAACAACTGCTGTTGTTTTCTGCTTGTACGGTTACATATATTAGTAAAAGAGCTGTTATTCCCACCCCCTTATCTCTGCCTCAGAGTCCTTGATTCAAACAATTATAACACTGGGGGGTGGGGAGTGGAAGCAAAGTCTCTGTTTCAAAGGGAAACTTCTGCCCTTATTGGCAGGCACCTGTCCTTTCAAACCAAGACAATACTAATTCAACAGGTTACATTAATAATTTTAAGTAAAACTTTTTAATCTCATACAAGCCTGTGCTGTGACTTGCACTGAATGCACTGACTTAGAGAGTCTTTGTTTTAAAGAACTAATTGCCTCTCAGAGCAGATCAGTCCCAGCAGGGTGCACACTCCTGCTCAGTTTTTTTTGGGTAATTTTTCAGTTGTCCCTTTGCTTCACTTTATAGAGATGTGGGAGTGCATTTGTGAAGGGAGCTACTCTTCCACTGTCTTGCAGTAATTTCAAGCATTAATTACAGTGTGTTACTGTTATGATAGACCAATATATGTCCTACAGTAAATCATATGTTCTTGCAGTCATTATTTTGTGTATTAATGTGTATTTTTAATGTTTAATGTTAGCTGGCTTTCTCCCTGATTTAGAAATTGGTTCAGAAGGACATATGAACATTTCTGTAGCTTTAAGCATTTAAACGCTATTTGTATTAGGCAATTCTATTTTTTAATTATTGAACTGCCCTGCTACTCACTTTAACAATTTAATCAGAAGCTCTAAGTGTCCTGCCAAGCAGAGGCCTGAAAGGGAAGCAAATGGCAACTTTGTTAGATCTTAGTTAGCAGCAGGATTTGAAAAGCATTCATCTCTTGTCAAAGCCTCAGGGAATCATGGAATGCAACTGTGAGCCTGTTCTGTGCTTTCTGAGAAGGCTCCTGAAATATCTCCAGCCTCCTTCACTGCCCAGGCTGAGAGCTGAGTCACTCTCTCTCACCTGCCCCTGTCCCACGGAGGAAAAAGAGACAGGAAAGCCAAAACAGTTTCCTTTTCAAGCAATCAAAATCAACAACCTGGCCCGATGAAAAGCAAATGTTCTCTCCCCTTTCAATGCCCCCTGTAAGCATTGCACAGCTCCTCCTCCCCTGGGGGAAGGGTGCAATACACCAAGGGTCAGAAGCAGAGTTTGTGGCTGTCCTCTTGTCCCCTGGCTCAGGGACACCAGGTGCTCCCTACAAGTGGCCACATCTCCTTCCCTGACCAGGGAAGATGCCACCATGCCCTGAGCTCTTTGGTACATGCAGCATGATTCAAGCCTGTAACACAGAGACAGGTGTGTGAGACCTTTTTCAAGACAAGTTCTCTTGGTATGTTTGCTTTTTCCTCTCCCTAATCTTCTGATGTCCCCTGGAACTTCTGGAATAAATCAACTGACTTATCTAAAGCATCCTGTCAGACATTAAAGGATACTGTTCCCTACTAATCACACTCCAGGCACAGATGAGAAGACAATTGCTATAGTTACCTCACCACCAAAAATATCTATCAACTTAAGAAGGCCACATAAACAAACTGAGATAATACACAAGAGTAAAGGTCCTAGAGAATTTTCTCTGACTCCATTTATTGTAAAAGCTGCAGGATCCTCCTAAATAGGACTGAGTAGCCAGAACAAAGAACCTCACAAACACTTCTGAAGCAACAAGTTCTTTTTCATAAACTGCCTGAAGCAGTTAAAATAATGATCTTGCATAATGAGAAATGAACAATTAGAAACTTCTAGTCCCACGGGGAGCCTATTGTCTCATTAAAGTGTTCTGGAATTTCTCTGACATTTAGAAACAAACTGGACAGATTCCCCACTTGCTGAAAGTGGGGAAGGACATTCTATCTATTAAAGCAACAGAACAAAAATAACTTTCTGTAGCAGCTTCAGTGCCAGTTTTCTCTTTATTAATGAAGATCTTTGAGAGAATGATGTGTTTGATTGAAACTGGCAGATTTTTCAAAGGACTAACAGACAGATTATTAAAGTCACACAGACCCCTCTGAAATCTTTATGTCTGCTTAGCAGAAAGAAAAAACCCCCCACTCATCTTCAGAGTGATATTTTACCTGGAAAACCTATCAGGCACTGGGAAAATTTCCAATTCTTGTTCTTCATGCTCTTCCCTTACAAGAACCAAGGGGCTGTGTGAGGTCCTCTCCCCTGGGACAGTGATCAGCATCCTGGCTTGCAGCCCAGCCCTGTCTCCCTCTTACTTACAGTCCCCCTGGATCCTACACAGCCCTCCATCCCTTACTGCCCAGCCTGGCTGCTTTTCCTGCATGTCTGGTCTTTCCCTTGGAAACTCTGGTTTATTTAACTACTTAGCAAGGGATGGAGCTGATTTCTCCCTGTTCTCCTGGCAGCCAAGCAGGATCCATCCTTCCTTTAGCTTCTCTCAGAGAAGGTTTGGAGCAGCCACAGCAGAAGATCAGCCAAAAGCTGCCCACTGAACAGCTGGGATGACAGAGGAAGCCAGCAGCTCCTTCCAGGAACAGCCCAGCACAGAGGCTGGACACCAGAGCAGAAGATACGTGAAAACTGGCATTAACAGAGCATTACCAGTCCTTCAGGAAAAGGAGGAGGAAGTAACAGAGGAGAGGGAGGTCAGAAAGAGAAAGAAACAGAGAAATCCAAAAAAGGAGGAAGAGTTCAAATTCTCTGGATACCCAGGTACGGGCAGGGATTGCTTTGGGGCTCATCCTGTATGCTCAGCCTAGACAGGATCTGCACAGGCCAGGTGGCCAAATGGCCTGAGAGCTACAGCTGAGACTTTGATTCCAGTAGAATATTCCCCTGAATGTGTGGCCTCACGTTGCTTTGAATTCCACACGAAGAGGTTTCACACCACAGAACAACAGTCAGCCATAACACTCTGGGCTGTCCTGAGCATAATACGATTATAAATTCCGTTCATTTACACCAGTGTTCCAGCAGCACCGACCCCTCACTGCCAGTGGGATTATGGTTAGCTAGAAATACCTACACAGGGAGCTCATGAATTTATTCCTTTGATTACAGCCTTCATTTTTATGAGAACCTGAAAGAAAGGCTAAGGGCACAGAATTAAGGACAGCGTGTTTGGGGCTGCCCACCAGACCTCAGTAGAAAACAGAACATTAATTTAGCACAAATAAGGCATAACAAGAACACAGAAAAGGTACTCCAGTTTCAAAGACTGCTATCTGTTAATGGTCTCAGCTCATAAAATCTGTCTTGTGAAAAATGACTGCGTAATTTCAAACGGAAACGAACTCCCCAATCGATATTGTAATATTTTGCACAAAAATTTAATACACTCCAAAGGATAGAGATTTTCCTAAAAGATACTTCAACACAAAATGCCAACTCTTTATTTCACTGTGTGGCCTGGTATTCCCACAAATTCACCTTTGTCCATGCCATACAATGTCTGCTCAGGAATGATTCAAACTACACATGCAGCAGCCACAACTGGCTACAATTTCAAATTCGTAGCTTTTCCTCAGGGTTCTCATGGAACTTTTCATTGCTTTCAATCCCTCTGCAACAAAGGGGTAAAGAAAATCTTTCACAGTGAAAGCATCACACACATTCACACATCATGTGTGCAGGAATATTCCAAGAAGGACATTTACTATAAAGAAGATTATGGTTACCTACAAATACCTTTTGCAGGGAGCTTATGTGTTCCTTTCACGACACCCTTCTTTAACATAGAAGTACAATATGTGTAAGTTCAGGAAAGCAATATTTGGGACAACACTTGTCCTGCTGACAACCAACTGAGGTTTTTCTCATTAGATTTTTTCATAGAATTTAGAGCCATAACATTTTAATTTCACCAAGAGCTCCTGCCAACCATTCACATCAGCATTTTGATGGGGAAACAGATGCCGTTCTCCCAGTGCAATTCCTCACATTTAGGAATATCACATCAAACTGAAGGTTCTGCCTCATTTCAGGAAGCATCAGGCTTTCAGTGACAGGAAAGGAAGAAAAGTTCCAACTTACCACCCCTCCTCCTGCTGAGTGAACCAGCACAGACATGCCTTCTCTCAGGTTAGCAACCTCAAAGAGCATCATATAGGCAGTAACAAAGTTCATGGGAAATGCAGCAGCTTCAGAAAAACTCATGTCATCTGGGATCTTGTAGACAAATTCTACTGGGGTACACACAACTTCAGCCCAGGCATTGTAGTTTACAAAAGCCATGACTCTGTCTCCAATCTACAAACAAGAAAGAAAACAATGCAGAGGATCTGACTGCAATTGAGACTGTAGAGAGCAACCTGTGAGACAACAACCAATTTTGTTTAAAGAGAAAAAAAATGAGGCAAAAAAGTTATAATTATATTGATGAGAAGCATGGAGTAAAGAAAATGCAAGTGGGATAATGTTCACTTTGTTTTCTCAGACCTCACACTAATTTAGAGCTACTTTTCCTCTCTGTGGATTGAGAAGGAAAGGCCTTGTGCTTTGGCAGATGGATGACATGAAAGGGTTGCAAAAGCTCTTGTTCAGCAGATAACACCATCTGTACCCACTCTTTATTTTTATCATCTTATTAACTGATTCTACCAAGACGTATCCATGATTGTAATCTCCACAGCCATGTGTCACATGGAATTTGGTTCTGCAACTTCAAATAAGTCACCTTAAACATCAACAATATACCTTTGGATTTTAAGGCACTGCTAAGTCTACAAAGTGAATTTGACAGGATTTAAAGGAGCAATGAACTATGATCTTTCAATATAACATTTCTCAGCTCAGTTTCTTCTGAAAATATATGGTAGTGAAAGAGTAATTCACTATGGAGAAAAAAGGCTTTCTGTAAACATTAGATACAGTTGGCTGCTCCTAGGAACCCTTCAGAGGTCCAGGTGCATCATCTCTTTGTATATGGCCTTCATTGAAGCTTCAGGTTTTCAAATGAGAGATACTGACTCTTCTCAGATGGGCAAGAGTAACAACAAGGCACAAGAGGCTTGGACAGCAACACTCACCCTAAAGCAGAAATTGGGCTGCTGGGTCTACAAGAACAGCCACACTGAGCAAATGTTTGGCCAGCATGTAGTAAAATCTTCACAGGCACAACTCTTACAAACTCTCAATAATTTTTTGCCACCAGCAACCCCTTGCCTTAGACCCTCTGCCTTTCTAGAACACACCAACCAAAACAACATCCTTAACCATGAGAGGAGCTCTGCAATGGAGCCAAGGGTAAGACAGGAGTAGCATCAAACTCCATGCCTTTGTGTTTTAACTGAAACTAACATTCCTCTAAAATAACTTTGCTTATCTGCCTGATGCTCTCTTACATTCTACCAATGCTCTCTAATTCTTTAGAAACTACAGGTATGGAGTAAAGCACAACACTTCTGCCTTCAGGCAAATGTTTACAGCACAAATACATTTTGGTCTCCTGAGCCATCACTTTTGCTTTGGGATATTGCAGGTTTGCTCAAAGCTAAGGTGCTGCTGACAGTTCGGAAGGGTTTGTCTCTTTTAGAAAGAGAATGCTGAAACAGAGCTGTCATTCCAATTTCTCTGAAATGCCTCCTCCTTTTGAAAAACATTCAAATTAACAATGCCTCACTGGTAATCACTCTGTGGTTTCCTTTTGCTCTTAGAGAAGCATCTAAAATAGAAAGTCTGCTAGGATTAATTAGTGCAGATGTTAATATGCCCTATATCTTTGCCATAAATCATAAATGATTACCAAAAGGAGTGCAGAGAAGTCCCTCTTGGTGATTCCCAAAGGATTTCTTGACGACATTAAATTCCACATTTTATCAGAGACGCTGTTCAAAGCCTGCCCAGATCAGACCTCACTTCCTGAGAATCATCCCCAAAACTGGAGAGAGGTCAGGCCTGATACAACTGTCATCACCAGAAAGCATCTTGTTCTTTTAAAGGGAGAAAGAATAGGCATTACACCTATTTTAGGAGGGCTGGAACTGGAAGAGATCTACCCAGGGAAAGGAGGTCAGAAGACACAGGGTGCAATCTTTGCTATTACTGTAGACAGAGGTAACAACGTCGAGGAGACACCAAGCATCTGGTGTGTCCCTACTGTGTGCAAGAATTCCAAAAAGAAACCAACAGGACCTTCTTCCATCATCCTCATGGCATGTTCTCCTGCTGATGGATTCATACCCCTGCACAGCTGTCACTCTGAGTGAGGACCCTTTTCCAGGGCCCATGACTATGAAGGTTATATGCAAAAAATAAAATAGTATGGCTTGTTTCAATTACAGGGAGTACACCAGTGCACAAACCTGCTCCACAGTCAGGACAAAGATGTCACTTTAAAAAGAGACACAGTATATTCAGTTGGGTGCATTCAAACAAGCACCATATGCTGTGGCCTCATTATGCCCTTTCAAAATAGCAAGAACTTTCAAAATGAGAGTGCTGATCTGGAGCAGAGGCTTTCTAGACATCTTTCAGAGAATATTCTTCAATATGGAGCACAGCCATGAAGTACAGATGCTAGAGCAGAGCTACTGAAGCAGCAAAGGTTTCCAATCAGCAAAATTATCATTCAGTTGTTGTTTGTAACAAAATACATTGAAAGATTACAACTTGTTTCAAGGCAGAGATGGGGCAGGAAGGGAACTGAGACAAATCCTCAGAGAAGATCTCATCACTGAAACCCTAGCTGAAACTAAACTGGCCATTATCTTCATTCAAGTGACAAATTTTAGCTGTTTGAGAAGAGAAAAATTTTGTCTTTAGATAAAAATATTTATATCTTCTTAAGATCCAGATATAATAAGAATTCAGAAAATTTGATTACCTTTTGACATGACTGACTCTGCAAATAACTAAGATAGGATTGACATATATTAACTCAGGAATTATTTCCAAAATTTTCAACCTACTGAGGCAATAAAATGTAAGTTTGCTGTGAATATAGATGTTTAATATCAGGAATGGAATAGGAGGCAGGACAAAATGTTGCTTATATGCATGAAGAGATACCAGAGTCCATAACCACTTATGAAGGCTTTATTATATACATCAAGTATTTGTCACTTATTACAACCTGTCAGATAAAATAGATACTTTTCCTGAGCAATCAGACTAAGTCCTATATCCAGAATCAAGATCCTAATTTAATCTGCACTTTCTTAATGCACACAGTTTTAAGAAGCAATGTTTACTGTAAACAGGGTTCTGTTAACTCGAGATCAAAACCTGGAACCAGAATCAGCAGCACCTGGGCTTTGAGGAAAAGAGCAGTGATGACAGGAAACAGGGCCAAAAAAAGAAACTTAACAAGTTAACTTAATTTCTTTCACTTTTACTAAAGGACATCGCTCATGCTTTCCAGCTCCTATTTAGCCATCAGGATGTACACATGGCACAAGTGATTTCTCAGGAAGGGCTTGAAGGAGATGACAGTGGTGGATTCAGAAAGTAATTCAAGAGGTCATTGTCATGCTTGGGAAGCAGCAAGGAAAAATTAACCTTTTAAACCTCAACAGGGTGGTGAAGGCTGCTGTCACTGGCAGAGCAGAAGGGATTAGGAAGTGGTGATTATTTATATGAGACTTATAACTCTCACTTTGAAAATAAAATATATTACCTCAAATCCTTTCACGCTGTCTCCAAGAGCTTCTACAATTCCAGAACATTCAAACCCAGGAACAAGTGGTGTCTTGGGAGGGTTGTCAATATTCCCCTGCCGCACCATCAAATCAATAAAGTTCAAACCACTGCAAAACACAGGAAAAAATAAAATCAAGACCACTACCACAGATCAAAGTAGAGGAGGAAAACTTGACCTGAGTGATGGGACAGCCAGAAAGCTCCAGGGCAGCATTAACAAGTTGGGCTTTGCAGGGTAAGGGGACCAGCAGATGTTCCCACTGCTGGGATGCTGAGCCTTGGGCAGAGGCTGCACGTGCCAGGACACCACAGCAGCTCTGAGCTGACCAGACTGCTCAGCAGCCACACAGGGCATTTCAGAACTCAGCACAGTGAAACACTCTCATTTCTATGAATGCATTACTAGCTGGCAAGTAAAGCCAGGTTAATTTAAGAAGAAAACCCCAAGCCTCACACATCATAGTTATTTTGGGCTAAGAGCTACAGGATCTAACTGTTCTAACCTTTGATGTGACCCCAGGGGTGCACCTTGTGTTTGCTTCAGGCAGCAGCCCAAACTCTGGCATGAACTTACTAAGTACTAGATAGGCTTTTCTTTTAAAACTGTTTCTTCCTGGATGATGCTTGCACGTTTTTCAAAAGTTATTAGGTCTTTGAAGTCCTCAGGTTTGTTGCTCAGAAAAAAATGCAGGTCTTTCCCCACAGTATCAGCTTTGCAAAAGTCCTAAAACACTTTTGCATTGCCTTTTGAATGCTACTCAGTTTTACTAAGGAAAATGTTGTGGCTTTCTAGGTGGCCAAAAAAAAAAAAAAAAAAAGAAAAAAAGAAAAAGGAAATAAAAGCACCATACATCTACTATGTGCATATATTGATTACTGGCCTTAATGCCATAGTTAAAAGTTTAAAACTCCTAACTAGCTGAAATACACTTCAGCATTAATCCATTGTTCCAAAACTCAGCCCTGTTTTTATGGTTAGCCAAGCACAAAGCCAGTTCTACTCACACATGTGAGTGTCCAGCAACTGCCTGGATACATTGCACTCCTGATGGGCACAAGGATCTGTTAGATGCAGCCTTACTCAGATGCTAATCAGGACACAGACAGATTTAACAGACCCAACAAATTAACAGACAGAGTAGACACCCAGCCTTAGCATGAGGACAGCATGGCACTCATGGGATGTAGGTCACTGGGGAGGGGGAAGGAAATCCCACCAAATGTGAGCATTCATAACTGTGGGGGAGGGTTTCAGAGCAACCTGAATCCACAACTTTGACCATGCTCATACACAAAGCTTATATTATCAACTATATAGGAAGTTAGGTTTCCAACACAATTAAGTTGGAAAATCTGAAATTATTTTTGAAAGGTCATTTCTTATCCAGTGGGTAAGACCACCTCCTACACTGCCACTGTGATGTTGATAATGAAAGAGAAATTCCAAATAGCAAAATGCCTGCAAGGCAGACATGGTGTGGGGAAGAGGAGCAAACAAACAATCAGACAAAACTCCAAAACAAACAGCAAACCACAAACCCATAAACCTCACAGCACTGCTGGTAGCAACCACTGTCTGTGTGCATTAACTTCAGCCATGGTCTTTTAAATGCATGTTTCCACACTGCAAGCATTTTACAAAAAGTTAACTTTTCCCTACATCCCTGCAAGAAAAGGCAGCTGGAGGCAGGACTGTGATGTGGGAATCTGGGCAGGAACACACCCTGTGGTATCAGAACAAGTCATAACAAGTAGGCAAGAAGGAGACAGGGGGATATGCAAAGGCCATTGCTCTTCACTAATGACAATGATCACAGATTCCTTCTCATAAAGTCAATTGTCAGACAGATTTTGAAAAGTCACACGTTCAGTAAATGACATAATAATGACATAATAATGGCACTTCAGTTCTGTCTTAGTTCCCTTTCTTTTTCACCTGTGTTTTCCCCAAAGGTGGATAAAGAGCAGCAAAATTATATTGAGAGTTCATCTCTTACAATGAACTTATAAGATCTCACACTAGAACAGGTGTGATAAGGAAAGAAAAAAACGACACAAAGTAAACAGTAATCAAATCACGTGTTCCTACCGTTTTAATTACTAGTTGAAATATGGAGTGTTGACCAGGCTTTCTAATAATTTCTAGTCACTTTATAGAGATTTCTTCTTCATTCACTTTCATCTCCTGTATTCTTACAAGTTGTGCCATCTCTGCTATTCTTATACATGCATTTATTCCTATTCCTCTCCCCTTTTGAGGAAGAACATAAGTTTTATTTTACCTGAGAAATTCGAAGACCAGTAGATCTGAAAGTTTCATTAGGGTGTATTGGTCATACTGGTCACCACAGCTTTTTGGGTTTTTTCCCTAGAATAACCAGGAGGGCCTAAAGATGGATGGCAAGTTTTGTAACTACACCTAAGACACCCAGCTCTTCCATTGGGATTCAATCAACAGTAGGAAAAGTGGCTGCATAGAACATCACAAGGAAATATGTCTCATGAAGAGTGGTGGGTTTAGAGATTAAGCACAATTTATTTCTTGTACCAGTGCAAACCAGCATGACCTGTTCAGGTGTGCAACCAGACAAAGTGACTCCTGAACTTTAAGTAAGGGCATCTGTCGAGGGAAAAGTGTAAATGCAAAGCAATCCAGTGACAAACAGTACACAGCATGTTTTTAATCCCAAATCAAGAGCTGGATGCAAATGAAGACAGGGAAGGATCTGAATTACCAAGATCAATACATTGACACAGGGCTTCTGCAAGAACCTCCCTGGGGCAGAGCAGGGATGTCTCTGTGACCTGCACAGACTGCATTAACCACGCATTACTGGAGGCAGAGTTTATCAAATATAGAATTATCCTTGAATCTGATTTTCTCAGTCTGCAATGCTCTACCTTAACACCAGGTCCTTTTGAGAGCCTTGAATATTATTCTCTATACTTGAGGTTTAGTTTTGCTGCATTTTTATTTCCCTTAAGCGTGGAAAGCAACAGTCAACTTGTTTCTCCTTGTTCCATCCCACACACTCAAAAATGCCCAGTACCCTCCACTGCAAAATCCCAAATCATGCAGACCACCCCATGACACTTTGGTTTGGAGAGGTGCTGCTTTTGATCTGTCTTTCTTATTTCATTGTAAAACTCCACTGAAATTAATTACTCAAATTAATGGGATGCCACAGAGCAAACAAGAGGACTCCTGAGTTTTGCATTCTTAAAATCCTTTCTCTTAACCCCAGCCAGCAAACTGCCCAATTTTCAAAGTAAAAAAAAAAACAACAAAACCAACCATATCTCTACATAAAGGAGAGGTTTAAAATTATCAGGTCTCATGCTTTTATGCAGAAACCAACACCCTATGAACAAGACTGCCTTTAGGAGCAACACCAATTCTCTGTCTGCTATCTGTTACACTTAAGATTTCTTTTATCTGCTCCAGTTTTTTTAAAGTGCTGTTATCTCACAGTCCCAGAGTCAGAAGGGTCACTTCTGCCTCATTCCTCATGACGCACACGTACAGCAGCACAAGGAAGAAATAATTCTGAGAGAGAAAAGAACAATAGAGGGACATAATTATAGGACACCATTTCTTATTCACACAACCCATCCTAAATAGTTTCCGTTCATTCCAGCTTCTTGGTTCATCTTTTAAACAGTCTGTATCCCAACATTCTGCTGCCTGCAAATTACAATACAAACAAATACAGGACTTTCAACTGCTTCATCATTATCAATCAAAAATTATTTCAGGAAATATGCAGAAGCTGTGACTCAGCTTGGACATCGATAGCTGTTCCATTTCTTAGTCACTGAATGAGCCTAACACATGACTCATCTCAGCTGACACATTTTCCATTGGATCACTGATATTCCAGACCTTCAAAAGAATTATTTATCTGCCTTACTGCTCATAGCAACTTATCCTTCATCTCCTCCATTTCTAGTACCATACTATGAAGTGCTTACATACAACTTAATGGGTCGAGACATATGATTCAATTGGTTTTACCCACAGGGAATTCAGAGACCACACAGAACTTGCTCTTCTACTGGGTTATACTATGGATCAAGCATGTGCATATCCTTCTTAAAATAAAGCTGATTTTTCCCCAGCAATCTGTCAAGTCAAATAATACTAATAATAATCCTCTCTACCGGTGGTCAGCTACAAAACTGATTCAAGAGAAAATGTGATTTGTAAGACTACTGATTCTTACATCAATGTACTGTTGACTGGAGCAAGCCATCTTGGGTGTGTTCAGCACTGCCTGCATCAGCATGTGCACACTGCCCTGGGCAAAGCCAACCCCTTTCTCACAGTCCATCATCATCCCAATCAATCCTCTGCATTTACAGCCTTGGGTCAAGAGGATCAGCAAATTGATTCTGCCTTGCCTGGAGGCACACTTTGGTGACCCGGTGACATTTCAGCCCTATGGCCATTTCCAGGAGTGACAGGCAGATGCTCTCCAGCCTGCAGGCTCCTCTGGCACAAAGGGAAGCTCCCAAAACACACGGGGCAGTGTGCAGGCTGGCAGTTACCTGTGGAGCAGCTGAGCAGGTCTGCTGATGTCAAACAGCACATGTGCAACTCACACAACCCTATTAACACTGCAGCCCTGGAGAGCAGCAGCAGCTGTGGCTGCACAATTCTACTCTACAGCCAAGTGTTCTTGCACAGGGAGCTTGCTATTTGTGATACACACCCAGCTGTTGGCTTCATGAAAATGGAGTTCTTACAGGTACTGGAAAATGCTGTCAACCCCTGACACATTTAGAGGAATATATCCATGTGCTAATAACATTTTAGTTTTGCATGCTAACTTTTGTTAATCCTATGGCTGGGGGAAAAAAATCACTCAGGAAACAAGACAGACTGTTCTCAAATGAAAATAGAGCCCTGCTTGATAGCAAAATGAGCTGCCCAACAGCTACGATGCCACCATTAGTTCTATTCACTTAGCACTTAGTGCATTTCCCACTGTGATTACTAGTGGGAAAAAAACCCTAATACTAAATGTGAATGCAAAATATCCCAGCCCATTATTTACTACTACTCACGCAGATTAATGGATATCACCACTTTTCACAGGCAACACCTTGGTAGAGGGAATACTCTCATGGGTCACAAACCTTTTGAGCCCCATTAAGAACAGGACAGAAAGAACAGCATCTGAACAGGTCAGGACACTCAGCTACATTAATCTATCAGGATATTCCAAACTTGAAGCAGATGCACTGATACAGGATTCAAAACAAGCTCAGTCCCCCATAACAGTAACATTTTTAACACAAGTTACTTCTAAAGTAAACAACTTGGCCTTCACCTTGGAATTCATCTTCTGTAAGCACCATGTTTTCACACAGCAGAAAAGGACAACAGAAGAGAAATCCTTGCCTAGGCAAAATTAATTCAGTCATCGGTAAACATCAAGTTGTGTAGTAAAATCCTAATGTAGCTTCTGTCACTCAAAAAAAAAAAAAAAAAGTCCTATTTTCATGAAGGAACATGTGCATTAAGAACCAGCAATCTAGGAAGAACAGTCTGCTTGGATTGTCTGGGAACTAAAAAATAAATAAAATAAATAAATAAATAAAATCTAGGAAAGCTCGTTTCAGGATGCTGCCAGACTGTAGCCACTTGTCACCTGGACACGGGGACTAACACTGGATCTTCAGCTCGCCCTCCTGCGGCTCCGGCATGGCTTTCTTGGACACGCGGAGCTTGTTGAGCCCCCCGAAGGCGGACAGCACCACGGCTCGCATCTCCTTGGCGTCCCCGGCGCGCAGGCTGCCGCCCTCGGCCGCCTCCCTGCCGCCCTCCTTGTCGATCATCTGCTCCGTCTCCTCGGCTCGCTGCGCTCCCTCCTTGGCCATGGCGGGGCTGCGGCGGCTCCCGCGGTGCCCGTGCGAGGCCGGTGCCGCCGTGCGGAATGGGTGCGGAATGGCCGCGGAGCCGCGGGCCCGCCCGCCGCACTGCACCGGCTGCGCAGCGCCCTCCGCCCGCGCCGCCCCCGCCCGCCCGCGGCTCCCGACAGAGAACGCACCGCGCCGCCCCAAGGAGCTCTGAGACCGCACAGTCCGGCCGTGGGACCCATCCCCACGCTGTCACCCCGACCATGGCACGTCCTTAAACACCTCCAGCGCGGGGACTCCACTAACCTCTCTGGTTAGTCCATTCCAATGTCTAAGCATCCTTCTGGGAAAAAATTCTTCCAAATGCCCAACCTTAACTTCCTCTCGTGCAGCTTTAGTAAGTGGTATCACTTGTCGCCTGGGAGAAGAGCCCGATCCCCACCTGGCTCCACTCTCCTTCCAGGTACTTGGGGAGAGAGATAAGGTCACCCCTGACTGAGTCTCTTCTCCAGGTTGAACAGCCCCACTGTCACCTTAGGCCGGCACAGAGCCCGAAGGCTGCCGAGCTGAGTGTGAGGCCAGGCTGACTGACTGGACCAGCCACCCTCTGTGCTCCAGAGCTCATGGCATCGTGGATTAAATCTCCACTGGAGAAGCCCGAGTCTTGATCCTCACTGGGGAGCCCAGTGTGCAGAGTCACTCCTTCCCTGGAGCTCTTCTCGGGGCCAGCTCTGTGAGCGCTCCGCGTCACAAGAACCACACAGGTGGGCAGCTGCCTCACCACTCACACACACCTTTGAAGCAGCAAACCCAGGCCTGAGACTCAGCTGTAGAGCACTTTTAAGCCTTTATGCAACAGATCTTTACGTGGTGGTCAGTGCTGGTTTTTGCTGGCTCCGGCAGGGAGCTAAATCCTTTAATATGAGCACAGGGCGTTCTGCAAACCACCCACCCACCAGAGCCCCCTGGTACTGTTCTGGTTTGGGTCCCTAAGGAGGATCAGGCATCAGCCCCTTAGCTCTGTGTTAATGAGGGTCAGAGCCTGCAGCCTCCCCTGGGGCAGCTGAGCATGGATTTGGGGGGGATCACTAGTTCTGGTTCCATGGATGTTGACAGAGCATTTGTTGAATTCAGTACTAGATCCCTGTACCAATTTGTGGATGGCCCAACGGTTGGAGTAAATCAGCCTAAAATGATGCCTGTATTTATGTGTCCTGCGTTGCAGTATAGGATGTGGCCAGCAATGTGTATTCTATCACCATCTCTTGCAGACGTGTGGGGCAGTGACCCTTATCTCCTGGCACATATTATCTGCTAATGGGCCATCTTTAAACCAGCTGGGGCAATCATCTTTATCTTTTCCACAACCCATCCTCCCTCCAGGAAAATATCATCTGCTGCTGGCCCATTGAGTCCCAGTGCATGACTGATAAAATTACATCATCCCACTGGGAGATGCTCCAGCCAGGGGAGGAGCCAAGCCTTTCCCACCCAGATAAAAACTAAGATTTTGGTCAGCAAGGTACCTTCTTTCCACTGGATTCCAGAGGAAAACTCAACCTTTCCACATCATCCCTGGAGCTTCAGAGGAAAACTGCACCTTCTCCAGGAGCACTGCTCCAGCTGAACCACATCTTCCCCTGCAGGAGGATGCAGCCACCATTGAATGGGACTGCTGCCAGCACCCTGACTGACTGACGGGTGTCAGCTTGGATTCTGACTCTGGCAGGGTTTGGGATTGTTCTTTGTAATGCTGCATTTCTATTTCAAATTTCCTAGTAAAGAACTGTTATTCCTAATTCCCATATCTTTGCCTGAGAGCCCCTTAATTTCAAAATTATTATAATAATTTGGAGGAAGGGGGTTTACATTCTCCATTTCAAAGAGAAGCTCCTGCCTTTATTGGCAGACACCTGTCCTTCAAACCAGGACATTATGGAGTTCCAAAATTCATTACAGCATGCTGTGTGTATGGCAAGTGGTGCTGCAGACCTCCCCATGGGTACAGTTCTTCCATCAAACCACCCCTGCCTGCTGCAACTGAGTTCTTAAGAAGCTTCAGGATCTCTCTGTCATGAGCTGGGGATTATGACCACTCTCTCTTTAGGCTGTGGGATTGTAGTGGTCATCAATGCTCCTTAAATACACAACGTGCATTTATTTCATCTTGGGTCATGTGTTCAGTGTTCAAGTGTTTGAAGGAAGCAAAAAACATTGGAAATATCTTAACCATACAAGTAATAGGGTAAAAACATTGTCATTAACAGTAACTGAGATAGTGGAGGAATGGAGAGAATTTTCACATTCCTTTGCAATTTTGGCGGGTTTTTTTTTTCTCTCTAGCCTGTGAAAAGTTTTAGACAAAGTATTTTTTAAAGGCCTGAGAATTTCTGAGGATTTGTCATCTAGGCATGTCATAAATGAAGCAGTAAATAAATACATGTTAGGAGCAAAGGAGAAATAGTGCTAGTCTCAGGGGAGCTTCACTAGGTTCATTACCTCAAGAAGTTCAAACAGATTTTACCAAAAGTGAAGTCTGATGCCTCAAACACCACTTAAGCTGTCCTTAAGATATGTTTTGACAAAGACTCAGAACCAGCTCATTAATGTCATCAAGAATTTGATGTCTGACATATTAAAGTGATGCCATCCACTTCATTGCAACTCTCAGTGTGTGGAGAGATCTAACTGTTTTAAAGACCAGGAGCCTTTTTTCCTCCCTTGTCACCCTGGCAATACCATGAATATCCCCTCCCTGTTGCCTACGCTTGGCTCTTTCAGTGCTGTAATGGGGAATACAAGGTTCTGTCACTTTAGATCTGGCCATTTGAATGCATGACCAGGCGGGCAGCAGCTGAATAAAGAATAACATGCACTTGTCTCCAAATGATTCACTCTGCTGGCATCTTGTTACAGTTCTAACTCAAATGAATGGTGAAGTGTAGAGTGACTGGGGGACTTAAAGCCGATAACATATGGCAACTAAGTGGCATGGAGAATGATGAAGAGACTAGGGGACAGCTCATTCACATCACCCCAGCAGTGTGAACAGCCAAAGAAGTGACTCTTGGCCTTCAAAGTGCACTCGCTTTGCAATGGTTTGTGAGCCTTCTGATAAAGCCTCCCCATATTGATTTAAAGCTATCTCTATTCCCCCTTTTGTCCTGAACGAAAAGTAATTTATCCTAAATACCTTAACCGTGTACTGTTTGCAAGTCAAAATATTGAAGGTTGGTCATTTTGTAGAAACATGATTATGGTAGAACCAGGTCAGTTGTGGCAACTGAAATAATGTGTAGCGGATGCTTTTCCATAATCATGATTCCATTAGTTTGATTTAATTCCTGAGCACTTCTTTAAGAATATTTGATGATGTAGTACAGAAGCATACACTGATGTAAAAGCAGGATTTATTCTGACTGTGAATTTAACCACTTTAGAAACAGACTGTGGGATGACCATTCATGTCACTTGAGGCTTCAGTAAAAGCATTCCAATGGTGGCTTTCCACTGACTTTGGCAGCTGGTGGATGGACCTGTAAAGGTGAAAACACAGAACTTGATTTGATGAGTATAGACAAGCGGTGACAATATTAATGGACATGCTGTGAGAACCTGAGCAAAAGGGAATGAAGAGTTCTTTCATCACCATCTGTACCTGCTGGTCAAGCTGGGGATATCTCTTCTTTGAGATAGTGATGTTTAAAATGCTGTGCAGAAAGGAAGGGGAATGGAACAGTCTGCTTGTGGATAAATGCCGGCAGTGGCAGTCAACATTTCCTCCCGGTTCAGATCTTTTATTTTCAGAACATAATGTTCCTTTGTTCAGCAAAGGAACCTATATATGACTACATTAGACACTGTTCTGAGGCCTCAGGCCTAAATTTCATGGAGGGCAGCAGCCATTCAGGGTAAATCTGACTGCAGTATTGCCATCCTTCTGGAGGAAGGTAGAGGAAGAATTTGAAGTTGCTTCTGGAAACACAGACCCGGTGGAAGGTCAACCAAAAACTGAAGTAGATGAGTTAAATGCAAGGTTTGATGCTGTGTGAAGATCAAACCAAACCAAACCAAACCAAACCAAACCAAACCAAACCAAACCACCCCTGGACCATTGTGCAAAAGAAATATCCCCCACTAGGTACTCATTACGTACTTAACACTTGACTTCTTTTTGGAAGACAATGAGATTTGTGTCCAAGAAGGGCTTGATGTCTTTGTATCAGTTTCCCTTCTTAACAGCAACACGAGATCTGAATAAGGGTTAATCACTTTGCTCAAAGGAAGTAACACATAAATGGCCAAAACCAATCCTCAGTTCGGATGCAATTTTTATCTCAGAAATTTTCTCTGGGGCGTAATTCAAGTTTTATCTTTAGAATAAAGTATTATAAATAGTTTTGCTTCATTAAATGATTTATTTTTCTAGTAGTTATACATTAAATTACAAAATCATATTGATGTATGTTCTGGCTGCTTTAATGCATACTCAAGGCAGTTTTTAATACATTGAGTTCCAAAATATCGGTTTTTTTTACACTTGATTGTCACCAGATTCTGTCTAGTCCCAAAAAGAAATCGGAAAGAAATTACATTTTGAAAACATATTCAGAGCACCTATTTCAGCTGTTCTTATGCCCTATAGTCCACAATATCTCTTAATTTACATGAAGATAATTGTATTATTTCATGTTATCTTAGCCAAGGGCTTTCTCTTGCTGGTGAAGCTCTGTATGAATCATGGCAGCAATGAAGCAACTCTCTGCTCATAGGCACGAGAAAGAACAGCACAGTTCCTTTCAGCAGAGGCAGTTTAGAGCTCCTTGGCATCATCAGAAGTCATGAAAATGTCTTGCATTTTAAACCAAAGAGGAAAGGAAACAAAAGCACTGGCAGAGAAGATTTGGCAAAGCCAATATATGCCAATATGACTTATCCTGTTGGCTGCTCAGTTATTGCAGCCCTTTGCTATTTACCATTTGTCTTGTTCAGAAATTGTGCTCAGATAAAAGATGGGTAGAACAGAAATTAAATAAATCATAGGTGATCACAAAATAATACAACTTAGGAAAATTTAAAAGGATTGTCATCATGATGATGACACCTATCACACAGAGACCAAAATAAGTGCTTTTAACAAAACTTCATTTACAACATTGTTCCTCAAGCCCTACTATCCATTTGTTTGGCTGTTGGGGGTTGAGTGTTTTTCTGTTACTGTGTCAATGGAAAGAATTTTTCCCATTATCATGCCAATGGAGCTGGCTGGGCTACACCCAGGATATCTGATGAGTCCAGACAAAGGGGTGGGTGGGAATGGCTCCCAGAGGGGCCTCTGAGGCTTCTGGGAGGGCACTCGTGTTTCCGGCGAGTTGGGAAGAGGACGCCCGGGGATCTTCAGCCACACGTTCGGAGCACAGGAGAGCCAGACCCTCTGTGATCACCTGCCCTGCATCTGCCCCGTTCCAGCCTCCTGCCTCTGCGGACACAGCTGATCCCCCGGACACACACGGTGAGTGAGGAGCCGCCGCTCCAGCCCGTTCCCGCCCGGGACCGGCGTAGCCGCTGCCGCCCCTCCCCCCTCCCTCCTGCCTCTGTTCCCGCCTGCCCTTCGGCAGCTCCGGGCTGTGGACTAAACACAGAAACAGTGTGCTTGCATCTAAAGGGACTGACACCGAGTTATCTATTTCGTTCTGTTAGCAATTTTAACTGTTATTGTTTTCTGTTTGTACAGTTAGATATATTAGTAAAAGAGCTGTTATTCCCACCCCCTTATCTCTGCCTCAGAGTCCTTGATTCAAACAATTATAATACTTGGGGGGGGGGGAGTGGAACCAAAGTCTCTATTCCAAAGGGAAACTTCTGCCCTTACTGGCAGACACCTGTCCTTTCAAACCAGGACATTGGCTGATGCGGTATCCTGTAAAAATGCTCTTCGATGTCTTCTACTGTTTATACATTGCAACACTTTTGTTGTGTTTTCTAAAAGCTCAGCACTTTTTACTTTGAAAAAATATCTATTATTTTCGTAGTCACATTGAAGTTCTGTGTTTCTTTTTGGCACTCAACTGAAAAAATGAAGACAATAAAAAAGATTAGAAAAAATTGCAGAGGTGGATAATAGATCACCTACAAGGAGCAAAGTTACAAGAGATGAGTACATTACTACTGCCACTGCTTAAGAGCATCTCTCACAAAAAGAAAACTGGTTACACTGTCCCAGCTCCTTCATTTCAACTCTCCATGACTTGTTTCCTGCTTTGTAAAGCTGAGTTGAGCCATTTTTACCTGATATAAATAACAACTAGTAACACAACTTACAGTTGTAGTACTGCACCAGCACTAAGTGCAGTAGAATTTTTCAGGGTATTGCAATGCCATTCCTGAATTTAAATAGTTTCAAGATATTATTTGTAGCTTATTCTTTTAGACAATTTGTAGCAAAAGTAAAAAGTGATTGCACATGTTGAATCTCTCTTGTAAGTAGTATGGTCATTAACTGGACTGTTATGTGTATGGGGATGCACACAATGATTGATGTACTGCTTCATTCTGTGTGACTGCAGGCTTTGAGAAAGAGTAATCCCACTTGGCATTTTGACTCCATTTGGTCTCAGTAATTATGGATCCAGAGTAACTTGTTAGAAGCTTGTGAAAAAAATGTCTCTGAAGTTTACAGCAGAGCTGAAGTGTACAGAAGAATGAGAATTCAATGAATACTAAGAATAAGTTTAAAGCATATGCAGTTATCCTACTGGCTCTGTCCAGTTGTTATCCACTGTTACAGGGCAGTGCACAATACCGCCAGGAACATTGTGAATGTTATCTTCAGACTGATCTAATAACACATTGTATTTTTCAGCAAGGTTACTTTCTACAAATTACCAAGATGTTTTGCCTTTTTGAAGATTTTGGGTTTTTTTTCTTGTGGAGTATTTACATGTATAATGCAGGCAGCTCCTGAATCTGCTCAAAGAAACCAAAGGGAGCTTTTACATTTTCTAAGCTGATATCTGTTTTGCCTGTTTCTCAAGCTGCAGTCCAAGAGCAGTGACAGAAAGGTTGCTGCTCTGGGAGCAGGGATCCTTCTAGCTTGAATTTAAACCTGAAGGCATTGTATTAATTTAGAGCTCTTACAAGAGCTCTGTCACTGCACAGAATTTCCACAGACTTTGCAATACAAAGAACTCTCTTTGCCCCACAAGCTCTTGATGCAGCTTTCTGTACCACCCTGGTTGTGCCCTCTGTGATGGACCTTTGCAGAAGGGAAAAGGATACTCTTTAGCATAACTGTGTTTTCTGTGGAGTGCTTTATCATGGTCTATTAATATTCTCTTTTCCTCAGCTCTATAGCTACTTACTGCTTTCTAACTCATTGATTTTAATAAACCAACTGAGCATGCTGCTGTATTCTCTACTACTCTCCCTATGGAGGAAAAAAAAATTACCCATAAAACCAAACATAAACACCAGCTTATTAGGAGATTGGTTTCCTCTGAGCACTCTTAAGATACTAATGGAACTGCTCATTACATAGCTTCTAGGTTGGACTTCACCTGGGCTGGTAGAAACAGCAATTTTCACTGAATTGATGGGGTTTGCAGGCAAGGTTCAGAACCTATATTCTGTTTCACTGCAATGGAGTTATTTCTCTTCATAGTGGCTGGTGTGATGCCATGTTTTCGATTTGCAGCCTCAACAGTGCTGATAACACAGCAGTGGTTTCCTTGCAGAGCAGTGTTTACTCAGTGTCAAGGCCTCTTGTGCTTCTCCCACCAGCCCAGCAGCAAGGAGGAGCACGGGGAGCTGGGAGGGGACACAGCTGGGACACCCCACCAGAGGGAAGGGGAATCCTATGGCACATGGCATCTTGCTGAGCAAGCACTGCTGGGGCAAGAAGGAGGAAAGGGGGCCATCTGGGGTTGTGGCTGAGGCCCTGCTTTCCTGGAAATGGCCAAACATCTGCCAGCCTATGAAGCAGGGAATAATTCCTTATTTTGCTTTGCTTCACTTGCTAATCTGTCTTTATCTGAATCCACAAGTTTTCTCAGTGTTGCCCTTCTGACTCTGCCCCACCCCACTGCAGAGGAGAGATGAGAAAGTCTGTGGGGCTTATTGGCCTGTCAGAGTTATCCTACAGCAAAACCAAAACCACAGCTGTCTTCTTTTTATACTGATTTTCATAAATAAATTCATAAATTAGGAAACGGGCCTGAAAAACCTTCATGCCATGTTCACCTAGAGAAGTAGTTCCTTATTTTATAGTTAAGTGTGCTAGTGAAGTTCTTTGGATAAGCTTGCACTATTGATAAAGGCATTTCTATTAATGATAAATATTTATAATAACACTAGGATAGGTGTTCCAGTTTTATGACTTTGGGAAGACTGAGAGAATTAGCAATATTCAGTCTGGAGCAGCTTCAGGGCTACCTAACTGGATCTTGCCAGTATCTGCAGGAGCTCCAGCAAAGATGGAGAGAGCCTGTTTGCAAGGGCCTGGACTGACAAGACAAGGGGGAATGGCTTCAAACTGACAGAGAGTAGATTTAGAATGCATATTAGGAATAAATCCTTGACTGTGAGTGTGAGGCCCTGGCACAGGTTGCCCAGAGAAGCTGAGGCTGCCCCACCCCTGGAGGTTTCCAAGGTCAGCTTGGACAGGGCTTGGAGCACCCTGGGATAGAGGAAGATGTCTCTGCCCATGGCAGGGAGTTGGAATGAGGTAACCTTCAAAGCCCCTTCCAAGCCAAACCATTCTGTGATTCTGTGATTCTATGGACTTATTCCATCTGTAGCTGTATTTCTCTGTACTGGAAGATAATGGGGAAAAGGCATTGTAGTCTGAAATTGGAGCATTTGCTGACAGCAGTGCAACTACACAAGAGGACAGACTGTGCCACTGTGTTTCTTCTCTCACCCAGTGTGGGCTCGCTGCCCACTGCACCGTGCCAATTTGCACACCAAGGTTTCTGTTTTCTGCTCTGGTTTGTGCAAAGTAGGGAGCTGGGGGATAAGCCACAAGAGGCTGTCTCTCTAACCATCAGAACTAAACAGCATTTTAGCAAACCAATGCTTATTAACTGGTATTCTGCCATTGCTTGCTTACATGATTCTTTGGCTTCCCATGCTAATTATTCCTATGCTCAGTCTTTCTCTCTTCAGTCATTGGGTTTCTTGGGTCGGTGGCTGGGAGTCGGTGCTTGCAACATTCCCCTGCCTGAATTACCCAGCTGGAGTTGATTTTAGCACGCTTGCTGAGTTGATTTGGTTTGTTTCTTCCTTATCTTGGCACTTCTGCCAAGTGTCCTTGTGGCCTCTGCACTCTCTGTGCCCGCTATCAGAAGCACGTCCTTCTTCCCAAGCTTTGCCAACCTCCCCCAGGCCTGAGATCATTGAAGCCTGTCAAGCTCAAGACTTAACAAAGCAATTCTACCAACAATTAATTTATGTTTCTAACGCCTGGGCATCATTTAGGGGCTTTGAAGAAGTACTGGCATCATTTCAGATGTGCTTTTCAATAATAATCAGCTAAATCATAAGATAAAGGCCATTCCTGGAGACAAAAGTAATGTAAATGCTGCATAGCAAAGCTTCCAGGCTGCAACCAAGACAAACAATTCTTCAGTGCTCCAGTTTTTTCATAAATCATATCCGGTCCAATAAACTCCAGGCTTTGTCAGTGTGTTTGGAAATTCTGAGGGAAAAAGATCAGGAGATGAGAGCCTATAGAGCATTCTCAGACTTCTTCCACTGTGGCAAAGTTTGCATTTTAAGAGAAAACCTTGCTAGCAAGGTAGGATGTGGCTGCAGATGCAAGACAGGCAATGCATCTTGTACAAGGGCAGCACTCTTATTCTTCTCCCTCTAGAAACTGTGCAGATGGATTAGAGTGTTGGTAAGTTGTGAGAGCAGCATGAACAGGTGATCAGGGAAGGTATTTAAAGGTGAATGTCAGAACTTGGCCACGTGAGACTTTGAAGTCCCAGTTAGGGGGTGTAAATGGGAGCAGCTCACTGCCACAAGGTCCTGGCATTGCCTGACCGTGATCTCTGCACATTTTAAGAATCTCTCTCTTTTTGAGACATCAGTAGAAGGCTCGAAATTCCTCATAAAATAATCTTCCTCTGTGGAAGTTTAGATCATACCTGCTATCTCCCTGTATGCCATAACATACTTGGATACCCATGTAAACTACCATTTGCTTGCCTTTTTTTATCCAGAGTATGAAAACCTGTCTGAAAACTTGGGCATTCTGGATAATTTTTTCCTTTCAGAGTGAAATGGAAGGGCCACACCTACTTCCTGAGCATGCAGTTTGATTTCCCCCTCATTTCAGGTAATTCTATAGCTAAAGTCCAGCTGGTCAATTTATCAGATGATTTGAATTAAAATTGGAAACCATTTTAAGCAAGAGTTTGAAATTCAGCATGAATGTCTTTGTAAAATCACAGTACAAGTGCTGGCATTTGCCTTACTCTTTGAAGAAATAATTCAAAAGGCAATTTACATCTACAGTCAAAAATGAAAGGAAGAAGTAACAGGGGAAGTGAAGTCAGGACAAAGGAAACTGAGGTTTCAAGGGAAAGTGGCATTTTGAACTATAAAAAGAGATTCCTCCCATCCCCCTCAATGTAAGACAAATATACAGAAGCCTTATGGGTTCATATTTTAAGCATGAGCTAAGCAATGTCCTTTCATGGTAGGTAACGAGCCAGCCTCTGTCTTTAAATGTGGAGATGCTGACTAGTATCTGGAATCTCAGCTGGAGAGGGGGGATTGTGTTACTAAATCAGATCCAAATACCAACACTGTCTTGGTTGAGCTGCAGCATCAGAATTCTTTCTGCTGAATATCACCCAAGTTTCCTCAGAGACCTTGACATCAGTGGGATTGTTGAGCATGCATAGTCCAAAAAAGAATTTCTGCACTAAGAGCCTGGATCTCTGATCACCTTGAAGACACCCCCTTAGGAGGAAGATGGAAGAGGCTTACGCTGCTTTCAAAACTTTAATTCAAGGCTTTCATTTCTCAGTTTAGAAAAGATAAATTTACTGTTGGGTTAATCAAGTTAAATAGAAGCAATTACATGCTAGAAAAGAGCAAGAGTACTCCAGAAAGTCAACACTGCAGGATAGTTCTCTTCTTTTAGTAAGGTGGTGGTGGCAAGGGTGTTGAACGTTCTCTGTTCTGAGAGAGAAGCGTGGGTAGGAACATGAAGAAAAGGAGACAAAAGGCAGTGCCCTACAGACTCCCCTAAAGGAAAGAATCTGGTATCAGCTCACAGGAAGCAAGCACATCAAAAGAGAAATCCACGTGAAGCTGTTCAAAAAGGTTTGTGAGTTCCTTTGGAAAGTGTGTGCCCTATCCAAATAAAAGATGCCTTTAGGACAGCCAAGAAGGCTGTTCCGTGGTCACTCTCGGAGGTGCTGCGGGCCAGAAGCGTCAGGGACACAGAACACACTGCCTGCAGTCATGCTCCAGCTTCAGGGCTACAGAGCCTGGGGGCTGCAGGAGACTTGGAAAGCTGCACAGCAACAACTGCACAGCACAACCACCAGACAGCTCCTGAGTGAGCAGGCAGACATGAACAGGGCACCACAGCCCTCCTCAGATAAATACAGAGCCAAGTCTTGCCCAGTTTTACAGGGAACTGACCAAGAATTCCAGCCAAGATTCCCATGGACAGTTACAGTGATCACATCCCCTGCTGCTGGTGAGCAATACCAGCAAGGGAACAAGTGAAGTTGACAGGGAGGAGGTAATCTTAAATCATTCAGACAAGAGAAAAGTGAGGCCTTTAATTGGGAAAGTGTGGCACAGACACATCAGTGTCCAAAGCAGTGACAGCACATTACCCCCTGTGAGGAGCCCATTGGCTTTGGATTTGTCTCTGCCCTGGCTGTCAGAGACACGTGGGGAAGGGGCTGCACAGGGCTTGCCATGTGCAGGAGGCAGCGAGGAGAAGATGGAGCAAAGCCTTGTTTCTCAGGAGACTTTGCCTGGCAGCCAGTTCATGTCTGCCATGGGACAGCTGTGAGCAGGGGAAGGGAAGCCCCAAGAGCCTGTAGCCCAGAGACACTCTGCAATCAGACAGCAGATGGTCTCTGCCCATGGGCTTCAGTGGGACACTGCACTGGGCAATGGTCTCCTGTCAGCAGGCAGGCTTTGGGAGGGGCCAGGGGGCTTACAAAGGGTCTGCACCATAAGCTGGGGTGTTTTCAAACCTTGCTTATTGAGTGAGTGGCTTTGGAGACCGTGCTTTTTGCTTTTGGGGAGGCTTTGAGCCTGGCTTTTTGAGTCTGCAGGCCTTTTGTGTCTTGTGTTCCTTCTTTGACTCCAGCCTGCTGAGGACCTGGCTGCATCTTGCTCACCCTCACATGTGTCCTGTGTCCCTGTGTCCCTGAGCCACCTGTGTCCAACCCTGCTTGCCTCCAAGCCAGGCCTCTCTCTTTCCCCCTGCCAATTCTTTTCCCATTTTTCTTCCTCTTGCTCCATCTTTTCTGGCTCTCTTTAGTAGAGTCACTCCTATTTTAATTTTGTTTTTCCATTACCAATAAATGTTTGTCTCTGTTGCCTTGATTTCATTCCTGACCATCTAATTCTCAAAGAGCTGCTGGCAGTGTCCCTCAGTGGAACATGACACCCCGATCCAGCTCTGCAGCACAAGAGGATGCTCCTGCCAGGCTCTGATTGTTCTGCTCCAGCACCTCAGAGCCAGGAGCTGGGAGCAGAGAGATTCCTCCACCAGGAGAAAGCCACTGGCAGAGGATTAGCTCTGTCTCGGGGCAGCACCAGCTTATCCTGAGCAGAGTGCAGGAGCTCACGCCGCGCTTGGCCCCGGGGAAGCTCTGCACGGTTTCCTGAGCTGCAGGAAGCTCAGCCTCTCTCTGCAGCAGACAATGCCATCGTGTGGCTGTTCCTGCCTCCTCGGCTGCCCATCCAGCCTAGAAACTGCTGCTTCTAGCCTGGAGTTAACCAGCAGCACCCTCTGTGCTGCTGAAGTGTTTCCATAGCACGAGGGGACCCCTTAGCAGGATGCAGGCAGGCTTCCTACAGATCTTTCTCCAATTTCCAACAGAAGTATTTCAAAGGAAAGCCGTTTATGGGAAAGGTTAAACCAAGCCCCTGGAAGCTCCTGACCAGTGGACTCGGTCACCCTCTGGGGCTCAGCAGAGGCTGAGGGATTCCAGTGGCAGCAGCTTGAGGTGGGATGTGTGACCAGGACTGTGTGCCACAGTAGCCCATGCCCTGGCCCCTCCTCAACCCCACAGCAGTCTTCACTTCTCCAGATTACCTATGACCACATTTCATGTAAAACTAAGATTAAATACACTGCAGCCAAGCAGCTGGAGCTGCCAAAGGGGTGTGGAGAGGATTTGTCTTTCTCTGGAGAGAAACCCAAGCACTGACTTCTCTGGCCCGTCTAGCAAGGGCTCATCTTCCATCTTACTTCCCCACAGGGACACCACTGGCTGTTTCTCTTCAATAGAAGAAATAAGCAGGTGCCCACTGGGAAGGTTGTGGTGTTCAGCAGCAGCACTGACTCGCACATCCTGCAGCAGAGCAGGAGCTCAGGAACAGAGACCCCCGAGTGCTTTGGCCAGTGCCAAGCTCTGAGCTCTCTCTTCTCCAGCTCTGCCCACTCAGTGCCCGGGCTCTGTGCATGCACAGACCCCATCCTGGGTTCCATCCCTTGTCTCTCAGTGCTGCTGATGTCAGTGGAAGCACCAACAAGGTCATCATGCTGTTGCCTTGATGTCAGCACAGTCAGTCACATTGGCAATCCTTGCCTGGACTCTGATCTTGCAGGTTGTGTGCAGTCTTCAAGCAGCCTTTGCTGACTTGAAAGCTGATTTCCAGCAGTTAGACTGAGCAGTGAGCAGAGAATTCTCAAAGTGGGGATTACCTGTTCAAGAGAATTACCTGTTCAGCCTCCTCACAAGTCTGAGGAGCATCTGAAGGAGTCAAGATATTTTAGCCAGGTAAGCAGCCATGTGGCACTCACTCTCCTTCCGTTCCCACCAAAAACTGTAAGGCATAACAAAGGACAGTGTGAATATTAATATAGATTTGGTTAATAATTGGGGAAAATGGGATTCCCAAAGTGATGGAAAAGGTGGGAGATGAGAAGTGCCACAAGGCTCTGACAAGTCTTAGTGGCTCATGGGACTGCATCCAAAGCAAAAGGCTGTTATGCTTCAGGGTCTATTTGTTCTGGGGTTTTACTTCTATCAGTGTAAACTCAGCCACTTAAATATGGTCTCATGATGAATCAGGGTGAGGTGGCCTCATGTCCTTCACTCTGAAGGATGCCACAGCCTGGGAACAGCAGTGTATCCTTTGGGTGTGCCGTGAATGGGAGTCTGGATTTTCAGAGTTCCATTGCTGCTCCTTGCAGGCGAGCCAAGACATTGTCCAGAATGGCCTCTGGATTCCAGGGCAGAGGGGCAGAACCTCGTACTCGAATGCTGTTGAGAGAGAGAGAGAAACCTCTGACTGTGAGTACCTCTCACTGAGCAGTGCTGAGGCTGGAAACTCCCCTCGTGTCCCTCCTCTCCCTGCCCTGCCTGTTGTCCAGCAGCACTGCAAAGCTGCAGACCCCCTCCCCACCCCTTTGTGCCGTGCTCTGTTGCAATCTGGGTGTTGCTTGGGGTGATAGCAGGTAAAGAAGCAGGAAGGGCCTTTGCAGGTGTTTCACAGAAATGTTTATTTTAGCCAGGCGCATGCACAGTCCATGGTTCAGAGGCAAAGGCAAAAACTTTCTGGGTCTCCACAGTGCTCCTGTGGGTGGGGGCTGTCCTGGTGCAGCAGGGACACCGTGTGTTGCTGCAGGGACAGTGCAGCACCTTGCCTGGCTGTGCCACCGGGCCAAGTTCAGTCAATGTAAAGCTGAAGCCCTGAGCATGTGCTTCTTTCCCTTTCCCTTTCCTTTTCCCTTTCCCTTTCCCTTTCCCTTTCCCTTTCCCTTTCCCTTTCCCTTTCCCTTTCCCTTTCCCTTTCCCTTTCCCTTTCCCTTTCCCTTTCCCTTTCCCTTTCCCTTTCCCTTGCCCTTGCCCTTGCCCTTGCCCTTGCCCTTGCCCTTGCCCTTTCCCTTGCCCTTTCCCTTGCCCTTTCCCTTTCCCTTGCCCTTGCCCTTGCCCTTGCCCTTGCCCTTGCCCTTGCCCTTGCCCTTTCCCACAATAATTCCTTCTGTCAGGCTGGACACTCACCTGTGCTGCTCTGACCACTCTGCCCTTGGGCATTAGAGGGAGGGGGAGAAGCTCAAACTCTGCCCAAAGCCCTGGGAGACACAGCTGGTCCCAGCTAGAAGAGGTTCCAAAGCAGCTGCTCTCTCTCATCTCCTGTGTGGGGCACAGATGCAGCCCTGCAGGCAGCAGTGGAGCCAGGGCCACAAAGGTCCCTGCCTGTCTGGAGCTCACTTGACTGAAGATGCCCCACTGCTGAGGCTCTGTCAAGGAGAACCCTTTTGTTTCTCCTGTGGAGTGGTCTGTGAGCCAAGAAGGAGAACACAAATGCTAATTAACAGAGAAAGCTACAACTTGGACACATTTCTGTGCACCTCACTCTTGGTCCAACTTTGCTTTCCTGGATCTCTTGGACGCATCCAGCAATGCTCTATCCTCGCTGTGAGTTTTGAGTGTTGTGCAGGGATGGAGTTAAGGGAGTTCTGAGAGCTGCTCCCCACTTCCTGAAAAGGTCACTGCCTCAATGCAAGGACACTAAAGAGGAAACAAATGCCCAAAGAGCAGAAATGCCCAAACATGTCCCATCAAATCCAGGAGAAGGTAATGAGACAGAGCCATGTGCTTGGAGTATGTGCATTGCACTCTGGATTATTCATTGACTGATGCTAAGTATTTCAGCAGGTAACTTCCAGGCCTTCCAGAACTGTCCTAGCCAATGAGATCAGCAATTATTGATCAGTTGCAAGTGATCAAGAAAAGGCTCTATGAGCAAGGGCATTTCTGAGGCTCTTGCTGGTGTTTTGCCTTTCAGCTGACACCCTCTGCCTTCCAGGAGGAGATGTCTCTCACCACCAAGCAGAGGCTGGCCAGAGCTAAGAAGCTGCCTCCGATTGTCCAGCCTCTAGCCTGCCATGACAAGGTAGCCTTTCCGTGCCCTTGCTGTTGGATGTGATATTTGAGGGGGGTGCCAAAAGAGCAGCTTGGCTTGAGCCTGCTCAGTGTGGTCCAGGAGTGTTTGACCAGGCCAGGGCAGAGGTGGAAGAGCCACTGTTTGCCCAGTGTGACCTGGGCAGATGCACTCACCCAGAGTCTGTACTTCACTGAGGATCAGAGCAGAATCTTCCTGCCAGCAGCTGAAGCTCTCTCTCCTTGCTCTCCCTTGCCTCTCCTTGCAGGTCTCAGCAGCTGAGCCAAAGCAGAGCCTACTTCAGCCTTGCCCAGCAGAGGTGGTGTTTCAGAAGTACAGCCCTGGTGAGGTCTGTGAAGTGCCAGTGGTTTTGAGAAACACGGACAAGGTAAGTGCTGGCGCGTGGAGATGTAACACTGTGCTGGAAGAGGAGAGTGCAGAGGGTGCTGAAGGATGGCACCGGGCCATGTCCACCTGCCTCCACAAGTGGCAGAACCATCATTGCATGTCTTTCCCGCAGGTTTCTCATCTGGTGAAGGTCACCTTGGAGAGCTCCCCTTATTTCCAGCTGCTGGACCCCAATGACGTGTACCGCAAGCTGCCCCCGGGCCTCTCCAAGACTGTGAGCGTCCTCTTCACCCCTGGGCACAACCGGGTGAGTCTGCAGCTCCCCAGAGACTGGAGTCTTCTCTGCAAAGTGAGCCTGCAAGGCTGCATCCAGAGCATCTGGCCTGGGTTTTGAGGACCTCTGCTGGTTTCAGTGGAACTGCACTGGATCTAGAGCTGGGAGATACTCTGCCCATGCTGATGATGGGGATAAATGCCCTGTGCTGAGACAGTTTTTTTTCCTGCAGGATTACTTCCACCGGCTCATCTGTGTCACTGAAAGGGAAGAGCTCATTGTGCCAATTCGGGCCATTGGTGCCCGAGCCATCCTGAACTTCCCTGACCAGCTGGATTTCTCACAGTGCCCGGTCAAGTACAGCACCCAGAAAACTGCGCTGCTGCGCAATGTTGGCAACCGGGAAGCTCATTTCCAGCTGAGCACCCAGAGGTGAGGCAGCTCATCTGTCCTTGTGCAAAACTCCTTTGGGTGACAACAGAGCTGCTAAAGAGCAACAAAAGAAGCAGAGCATGGGAGCTGCTGCCCCGCAGCCCTGGCTGGAAATGGGCAGGACATGTGGGCTTTGCTGTTGCTTCTCATGGTTTATGCAGGATGCAGCCTTTGAGCTTTCTCTGTCCAGATTTCCTGGAGGCAGGTGGAACATGTTGGTAGCTGGCTTGCACCCTCCTGGGCACAAGCAGCTTCTGAAATGGTTACTCACCACTGTCAGCCAAACAGAGCCCTTCTCTGGGAGGCCACGGGCACGTGGCTTTCCCGTGGTCCTCTCAGGAGATGCTCGGCGTGAGCTGTGTTGTGGACAGCCTGTGCTGTTCCTGGCAGTCTCAGAAGATAATCAAACTGTTTCTCCTGTTGGCTGAGCTGGAGAAGATAATGCATTTTTGACATGGTATCTGCAAGGAAACCAGTTCAGTTGGCTGGTGGCGAGTTGAGGGTTACTTGATGCCAGAGATCTTGGTGTAGGAGCTGAGGTCAGGAATGCAGCACAGACCTGCTGTCTAACCTGGCACAGCTGAGTGGTTTTGATTTTTTCCCTGGCAAAACAGAGGCCAAAGACAAATGGACTTTTCTGCTCTGAAACTTGAGGGTCTGAGAGGAGCTTCCACCAAAGCCTGCCCAAGTTATTTAAGCAGGCTCCTCAGATGCTTTTCAAACACACTGCTGCTTTTGACTGTGCAAATGTGTAGGCAGGCACTTGTAAATCCATGCGCAGCTTTTCTCTGGGATTTCCAGACTTTGTTTTGTCACCATTAAAACTGATACCCAATAAAGTCTGGTATCCTTTTGTAATGTGCTTGCCAGCTGTTCTTCTAAGTGCTCCAGAGCATGTTGGTTCCTGCTTGATAGGGATTTAAAGAGTTTCTGAACTTCATCAATTGCAGTATCAATTACTGCATCAAATATTGCAGTAGATGAAATAGAGCCTGGGTGCATTGACAGAGGGAAAGATGGAGCTTGTGATCTTCTGACTCTGTACAGAATTTTTCAGCATAGAGATGGAGTAATGGCTGCTTGAACTTAACAGAATGGATTTATTAAAGTAGTTAAAGCTGTTTGACTTCAGCTCTTACACCATCACTAAAAAGTAAGGCATGTTAAAATGAGAGGATATTTGGGGTTTTTCCTGCAATAGGTGTTAGTGGACAGATGAGGTAATTGAATTAGCAGTAACTTTTCTGTCTTCCTTGGGTGAGAGGCAGCTTTTAATGAGATCGATTCTCCCAAAATCAAATCATGTCATCATGGCAGCGAAGGCACAAGTGTGCAAAAGAACATTTGGTTATAGCAGGTAACTGTACCATGGGACTTGAAGTAGATTGCGTCCTCCTTGCACACAGTGTTTACCAAAAGTGCAGGTGAATGGTGTACTGAGAGTCTTGCTCACAAAGTTGCCAGCTTTGCTCACTTGTCAGCTCTGTTTGTAAATCATGTCAGGAGTACTAGGTCCTTGCTATCCTCACGGCTATAACTTTTGCCCAGCTCTGTCAATAAGGGGAGCTGATGTCTGCAGAGAGTAAGCAAGATGCAAATGACCCTTGAGCCTCATTGCAGAGAGCTGGAGGCAGAGTATGGGGGAGACGAGGTCATTTTATCCCACGGGATCTTGCAAAGGAAGGCTGGGTCTCCTCGCACTGGAGCCAGTCGCTGTTTCTGATCCTGTCTGTTCTGTCTCCTGCTGACGGTGGGGGTTTTGCTCCTTGCTTGCACAAGCGAGCAGAAGTGAACTGGACTGCAAAAGGGATAACATGCCCAGATGTCCCCCAAGAGTCCTGATATCTCTGTGTTGCAGCCCTTTCTCTGTCGTTCCGGCCACGGGAACTCTGGGCATCGGTGACAGCGTGCAGGTGACAGTGGGATTTCTGCCAATGTGGACTGGTGACTATTCCACGTCCCTTGTCATGCACTACGACACAGGTGAGTGCTGGGCACTGCACAGGGCACTCCCTGCATCCCTCTGAGCAGAGTCCTTTCTGAAGCAGAAAGGCCAATATGACCATGGGTTTAAAGATGGAGATGATGATAGTTTTCATGGTGTTCATGTCGTAGTCATCTAGTTTGTAGTCGTTTGTCATCTTGACACCATAGTCGAGCTCCATGGAAATGCCATTTCTAGAGAGCATGTCTGATATTTGTTGTTTGCACCTGGCCTGGGAAGCACTCACCTGGGAAGCTCAACAGGAACGGTGAACTTGGTACTGAATCTGAGCCCAGACGAATCCCAGGAATTGGTTGGGAATAACGAAGGTTTGAAAGCTCTGGAAATGAGGCAGCTTTTGGTAGGGCACTGTTCTAGAGAGTGAAATGCTGGCACAGGTTGTCCAGGGCATCCTCATGCTGTGCACATGCAGTTCTCAGGCTGTGACAGACGCACTGACCCATGGAACTGCTCATTCAGCTAAAAGCTGCAACACTTTCTCCTGAGACCTGTGGTTTGCTCTGACCCTTGTGCTTCCATCAGCCAGTGAGCTGAGCAAAGACTCCCCTTTGCTTTGTTGCAGGTGAAGATACCCACACAAGCCTTCATGGAAGAACTGTGGATGTGGACATCAGGCTGGACAGGAACACCCTGGCGTTTGGGAAGACATACATCACCCAGTCAAAGCTCGCAACCGTGCTCATCCACAACCAGAGTGATGTCACAACGTGCTTCCAGTGGAAGGCTGTCGGCACTCAGGAACAGGAGAATCACCTGAAGCTGAGGTGGGTTTGCAAGATCCATTGTGGTGACATACCTTGCCCAAGGGGTCAAACTAACCTATGGCCTCAGGTGATACTGGTGCTTTTGAATGGCCTAGGGTAAGTAAACCATCCCATCTCTACCTGCCTCCCCCAAGCAGTTCCACGTCTGGAAAAGCCTCTTGAGGTGGCTGGTGGGTTCCCCCTCAGCTATGGCAGAGGATTTGAGCCAGGAGGTCCTCTTGAGGGCTGCTGGCTTTGGAAAGCTCTCCTGAGCTTGCAAGTGTGGAGAGTGGAGTGCAGAGTGTGGAGTGAACAACAAGCCGTCCTCAGGTCCATTTGGGAGCCCATGGCAAGGAGCTGCTCCTGCACTTGCACTTCTCTCTGCAGATACGTGGCTTACGAAACAAGCTGCTGGGTTTGTCTCTCCTGTGGCTGCAGGCAGTATCTCAGGCTGTGTAGGCAGGAAAAGGACAAGTTGTCTGATTTTGTGACGGAGTGCGGAGTGGACGCCACTGGCCAAGAACGCTTTGCTCTTGTCACCCGCAGCCTCCAGAGTGAGAGGGCAAAGGTGGGAGAAGATCCCATGCTGCTCTCTGATGACATTTTCTCCCTTTGGCCTAAGGTAAGTGATGGCAGAGAACCTCCCTTCCTGCTTCTCTTCCTCCTCCTCCTCCTCCTCATCCCTGAAGAAGGTCACTTGACCCATCCCTGCCTCAGCTGGCTTTGTGTGCCAAGAGAGAAGTCATCTGCATTCTGCTGAGCTCAGAGTGCTGGTTGCAAAGAGCGTTTCTGCCCTGTAGGCTCCTGGCAGGCAGCAGGAGGCTGACTAAAGCTTCCAGACTCTGTTATCAGGGTCATTGATGAGTGTTACTCACTCCTTGTTTGTCCCTGATGCTCTAAAGAAAGGCTTGCAGGACTGTGGTTGAAAACAAGAAATGGGAATTTTGAAGGGAAATGTTTTTGTTGTCTCCTGCTGCTGTAGGAGGGCGAGATCAGGCCCAAGTGTTGGGCTGAAATCAGCGTGTTGTTCAAGCCCCAGGCAGCCCAGCTCTATGAGCAAACAGTTTACTGCGAGGTCACAGGTACGGCTCCTTGCCCTGCCTCTCTCTCCGCAGCCAAGGCGAGGTGCAAACGCTCCCCCAGCTCCCCGGGCTCCTGTGGGATTGCTGGGAAGGGTCCTGCTCAGCAGGGCAGTGCTGGCACATCCCATGTCCCTGCAGCTGCCGGGGCATGCCCTCTCGTTTGACTTTTTCCCTCTCAGCTCCTCTGAATGCCTCCTGTATTTAGCGTGCTCCTCCTCCCTTGGGAAAAACACTCTCTGAGGTGCACCCAGAAAGAGGAAGAACACAATTTCTGGCATTCCCTAAAGTTCCACTATCAACAGAGGGGTAGAAGAAAGGATGGTCTCTATGGGTATATCTCCTGAGGGAAGAGAAGGGTCCGTATCTTCTCCTGGAACACCAGGAGCTGGTCTCATGCAGCTCAGAGTCAGGGACTAGCACTAAGGTAGCCTGGAGAATGCAGGGTAGCAGAAGGAATTACTGGGCTGAAACAGCAATCTCTCCCCAGGCCGTGAGAACAGGCTGCCCCTGCACCTCATAGGGGAAGGCCTCGGGCCCTGGCTCTGCTTCAAATATGAGGAACTGAACATCAAGAACGTTTGTGTCAGAGCAAAACCCAAATACGAGGTGAGCAGCAGGGCTGGGCTGGATCCTGCTGGCTCCTGGGGTGGCAGTGAGCCTAGTGGAGCTCTGCAATTCTGGGCAACTTGGGCAGCTGAGATACCAGCCACATAGGGGGGTTTCGTGGAATCTGGATCTTGCTGATGGGCTCAGGAAGGTCTGCTGTTCATGAAAGCCCAATCCCTTCTTCTGGGCAGCCTTCCTTGGGGACCAGCTGGGAGGCCTGCTGCAAATCGGCTTGACACGTGAAAGCAGCAGCGGGTCTAAAAGCTGCACGTTCAGAGGCTCTTGTTCCAGTCACAGACAGAAATCACCTTTGTGCTTAGGCTGTCCAAAAGCACCTGGAATCACGCTGCCTGCATTTGAGTTCAAGTCCATTGCAAAGAGTTTTCAGTCAAGGCCCTCCTGCCTGTTCCTGGGAGTCAGAGGAAAGCCATGCACCCTCCTGGCCCAGTACTGGTCAAAGTGTGTGGCAGTGCTTTCCCTTGCTGACCAGTCCCTCACCACACTTCAGCCATGGTGTATCTCTCTAGAAAGAGCAAAGTGTTTCTGGGAAGGAAGCAAAGGAACTTTTTTACCTCTTGGTTTCTGGTTGATCCCACATGCAATAAACAGCTTGACTGCAATGGAAGCTGAACATGCCCTGCCCATGGTGGGGTTGGGCACACCTGCAGCAGCAGCAGCAGCAGCAGCAGCAGCAGCAGCAGCAGCAGGAGCAGCAGCTCTATGCTGATTTCACTGGAAATGCTGCAATGCCCAGGGTTGCTCTTAGGGCCTTAAGGCTGTGAATGCACTTGGTGAATGCACCAGGAGCAGCTCCTCTGTGCTGCTGGTCAAAGTGGCCTCTCTGTGCCAGTGGGGGAGCCCCAGAGTGGTTATGTGGTTATGTGAAGTTTATCACTGCTTTGCATGAAAACCCCAAAGCCATACAAAATTGTATTTCAAAGTTGTAATTTTTGCTTGTGTCATGCAGCAGCACAGGGCATCTTCTGCCTTTTACAGGTGGGAATCGTTTAATTCCAAAGTACCTCAGATTTCTGTGGGAAAGGAAGATTCCTCACGTATTTGCATTTGGCTTTTCTGCTGCTGCAGGTGATCCTGCTCAACAAGGGGCCTATTGAGGCTCCCTTTAGGCTTGACCCTCCAGCCACAACCATGGGCTCCTGCTTCACCTTCCTGCCTCAGGAGGGCATCCTGGCACCCAAGAGGCTCCAGGTCATCCGCATCTCCTTCTGTCCAACCACCATGGGCGAGCTCCAGGAGCAATTCTACTTTCATGTGACTGGATCCCCTAAGCCTGTCACCTTGACTCTCAGGTGAGGAGAGCTTTGGGAGCTTGCTGGGCACATCTGTAGCTGCCTCTGGTTCTGGCATCCCTTTAGTGTGGGGGTGCCTGCTGCCCTGTGTGGGTACCCAGGAGCTGGAGTGACTACTCCCTGCAGGGATGTCTCCTGCTTAGGCTGTGGCAGGCAGTGGGATGGATCAGCTTTGGGCAGTAGCTGCTCTGGGATGTCCTACCTGAACACCCAGCAAGGTCCCCAGGGCTTTGGAGATGGGCCAGCCTGGGTGATTTGGCACCAGCAGCAGTGCTTTTAAAAACTTCCCTTAATAATCCATCCCAGATGGGCAGCAGCAGCCTCCCCTCACCTCGCATGGCCACGCTGTGGGGGACAAGCTGTGCTACCAGCTCCTGTGCAGAGAGTGCTCTGGTGCCTCCTTTCCCCAGCCAGGAAAGGGCTGATGTGGGAGGCAGGGAACTGTGCAGCAGGAACTGTCCCAAGGATGTGGGCTGGTGCCATTGCAAAGGTTAACATCCTCACTCAACAAAGGGTAATGGTGGAAAAAAAGAAGAAAAGTGAGACAGGAGAAGTCCAAGTCTCTTCTCAGGAGCACAGCAGCTTTGAGGGCTTGTCCCCAGCAGTCTGTCAGCTGCCTTCTGTCCACGTGGCTGCTGTGCTGGGCACAGGCTGTTGGCTTGATTTGAAACCCAGGGTGTCTCTGAGAGCAGCTTTTATCCACGCCCTCCCGAAGGACACCCGAGCCTTTGCGAGTCCCTTGAACAAAGCCACTCTTCCTTGCTTTGTCCTGCAGGGGCTGTGTCGTGGGACCCACTTTGCGTTTCGACGTGCCCGCCCTGCACTTCGGTGACGTCTCCTTTGGTGAGTGTGCCCTGGGCTGGCGCCAGAGCGGGAGCGCTTTGTGTGCTGCTGGAATGGAGCACTTGAACAGAGGAGCGCTAGTGCCTCCAGCACAGCCTCTTCAGCCTGGTCATTCCAAGGCTGCTGGTGCCTCAGGTACCCTTTTGCCATCGTGAGGTCAAAGAGGACCAAAGGAATAGAAAGTCAGCATCGCTGTTTGGCCACTTCTCATTTCCTGTTGAATAAGTGGCACAATAAAAAAAAAGGCAGCAGGCAGGAATATGGTTCTGCAACAGCAGATGCATCCTGCTTCATCTGATTTTGCTCCTAAGGCTTCTTCAGCTGAGGGCAGCTGTTTTATCATAGCTTCTTGTAACTGTGCTGCTGCCTGTTGTCTACATCTTGTCACCTCAATGGCATTTGAGATTGTGACATCCTTCTTGTGCCTCTCTGGTGCCTGTTTTGTGCCCTTTGTCCTTTTTGTGCCTCGCTTGCCTCCCCGCTGGAGTCACTGCTGGAGCTGGCAGTGATCACTGTTGAAGGGCATGAAGGCTGTGGGAGATGTCCCCTCCACACAGAGCTGGCCAGCCAAACCATATATCCTCTGCAAAAAGCTGTAGTTCGGCTAACAAAGAGGCAAAATGCAAGCAGGGTTTTATCCTGCCAGGATATTGACACCAGGATTCATGAGATGTTGATGCCTAACGGGATATTTGTGTCCTTTCCTTAGGTTTTCCTCACACCTTGGAGTGTCGCCTGTTCAACGCCTCCCTGGCACACATGCTTGTGGAGCTCCGTGTTGCTGGGGATGGTTTGGGAGAGTTGAGCGTTGACAGCTTCACTCAGAAGAACACGCTCAGTAACCATTTCTGGAGGGAGGGAGCTCGAGGTTCTGTGGGGCCAAGGGAATTTGCTGTAAGTCCCTGCAGAACGACTGTCCGTGCCCTGAAATCCCAGCTGATCAAGGTAAGGGAAGAGTCCAGCTGCTGGGGCTGAAGCTTCACTGCAGTGTGGGAGGGCTTTAGCTCTGCTGCCAGCTTTGGGCGTCGTGCAGTGAGATCTGCACTGGCCTGAGGCCCCTGTTAGCTGGGTTACTCGGGATATTCCTCAAGGATTCCAAAATCACAAGCTGAAATCATACACCAGGTGGTCAAGTACTGCAGCCATTCATGTGTTTTTGTGAGCAATTTCTTTGATGACAGGTGGGCAGAGGAAGGATGAGGACAGAAGGTGGCTGTTCAAGAGAGAGATATCATTGTATAAAGTAGTTTTCTTCCTGGTCTCCTTTCTCATTTCCTGGGCAGCAGATGAGTGTACTCAGTGCAGGGATCTTCAGTGGCGACAGGAAAGACTCTGCAGTCGTGAGCTGCCCAGCATGTGCTGGGCCACACTTTGCCCTCAGCTTCCTGCTGTAAAGCTGGACTCGTTGTGTTCAAGGCAGCAGACGACTTCTGCATTGATATTGTTGCAGCCAGGTGAAAACTGACTTAGTCCCTTGAACAAATCTGATATGGCTAGAAGGTTTTTGTTACTCCCAAAGACTGTGCTCTACTTATGGACCAGCAGAGGAACTAAGGCAAAATCCTCCCTTTCTGTAGCATGGAAGAAGGTTTGGAGGACAGCACCCATGGGTGATGAGATTTTGGGAGCAAGCAAATCCTTGCTGCACTTCTTTTCTCTTCTACCAGATCACGCTGTGCTCCAACACGGCCAGAGAGTACAAGCTGGAGCTGGTGGTGGACGTGATTGGTGTTGGCCTCAAGTGGTTGACACTGCCCCTCACAGCCAGGTACCAAGGCTTTCCTCGCAGCCTCTTGTCTTTCCTCGTGTATCCAGCGCCAGCACTCTGCCTGGCAGCAGCTCCCAAGGAGAAGTGCTGCTTAATGAGCTGCATCTGCCCATCTAGACACGAGCAGAGTGCTAGGAAAGCAGCCCATGGTTGAGATGCCCCCCTGCTCCCAGCCAGGCATGACCCTAGGCCTTTTTCTAAGGGAGCCAGAATAACATTCATTGCTGGCCTGGGGCTTGGTGCTTGAGATGTAACAAACTTCCTGTCCAAGTTTGGGACAAATTTTAGGAAAAAAGACCTCCAAAGGGTCCCCTCCCCCCTTACAATTCCTTCCTTCACTAAGCTCAGAAAGAATTTTCTTCAGGGGAAAGTGGAAAAAACTTTTTATTAACAAAATACAAAAGAAACACTTCCCAGCACAGACCCAGATTGAGATGAACTCGGCAGATCTTCGCCGGGAAGGGCAGCAGAGCTTCTTTGGCAGACTGCCAGAGGTGGTCTCCGAAGTTCAGATCTGTGTCCTCTGGAGCCGGTGCAAATCTTAGGGATGGGGGGGGGGGAAAGGGAGAGGGGCAGTTTAGGCAGCTGGGGGGGGAAAAGCAGCTGAGCAGCTGAGGGGAGGGGGGGCAGGGGGGCAGCAGAAGCAGCGGCAAGCAGCAGCCAAAGCAGCGAGCAGCGGAAGCAGCGGCAAAAAGCCCCAAAAGCCGAAAAACACCCGGCTAGATAAAACAGCCCGGGGGAGGGGCCGGCAGCTCCATGGTGGAGGGTAGGGAGAGGAGCTAGTCAAAACATAACCCATAACATTCCACCCCTTATCCCATATCGTGATCATTGACACACGATTGGGATACACACTTACTAGGCACAAACTTTCTCTGACTTGCTCAAAACCTTCAACACTTACACATCTCCTCCTTCTCACTTGCTCAGGCCTTTGTCACTTACACATTTCCTTCTATTCATAAAATCTGGCATACAATGGTAGTGGCACTCAACAATAATATTTGTGTACAACTTTATCCTATAATCAGATCTCCCTGAGGTACACAGCAGGTTGTTTCATCCTTCTGCATAATCCACCAAGTACATCCTGGTCCTTGAGCAAAGGCAATCCCACGAATGGGTTTGCCTGTACTCGAGGCAGGATGAATCCATACTGTCTTCCCTAGCAACCCTCTGACATGGGCCACTGGGACTTTATCTCCATCTATCACATTAAGGCCTTCAGACTGGGCGGGACCTGCTCGGTTGGTGGAACCTCGAGTGTTGACTAACCAAGTGGCTTTTGCCAGGTGCTGCTCCCAGTTTTTTAGAGATCCCCCACCCAATGCCTTTAATGTGGTTTTCAACAATCCATTGTACCTCTCCACTTTACCTGCAGCTGGTGCATGGTAAGGGATATGGTACACCCACTCAATACCATGTTCCCTAGCCCAGGTGTTGACAAGCTTATTTTTGAAAGGAGTCCCATTGTCTGACTCAATTCTCTCAGGCGTACCATACCTCCAAAGGACCTGCTTTTCCAGGCCCAGGATGGTGTTGCGAGCAGTGGCATGGGACACAGGGTAGGTCTCCAACCATCCGGTGGTGGCTTCTACCATGGTCAGCACATAACGTTTTCCCTGGCGGGTCTGAGGCAGTGTGATGTAATCAATCTGCCAGGCCTCCCCATACTTGTATTTGGACCACCGTCCACCATACCAGAGGGGTTTTACCCGCTTGGCCTGCTTGATGGCAGCGCAAGTGTCACAGTCATGAATGACTTGGGTAATGCTGTCCATGGTTAGATCCACCCCTCGGTCTTGTGCCCACTTATAGGTGGCATCCCTACCCTGATGGCCTGAGGCATCATGGGCCCATCGAGCCAGGAACACTTTTCTCTTATGTTCCCAATCTAAGTCTATCTTTGAGACCTCTATCTGTGCAGCCTGATCTACCTGCTTGTTGTGCCTGTGTTCTTCATTAGCCCGACTCTTGGGAATATGGGCATCCACATGATGGACTTTCATGGGGAGCTTCTCTACCCGAGTGGCAATGTCTTTCCACTCATCAGCAGCCCAGATTGGTTTTCCTCTACGTTGCCAGTCAGCCTTTTTCCACCTTTCCAGCCAACCCCACAGAGCATTGGCTACCATCCACGAATCAGTGTAAAGGCAGAGCTTTGGCCATTTCTCTCTCTCAGCAATGTCCAAGGCCAGCTGAACAGCTTTGAGTTCAGCAAGTTGACTCGATCCACCTTCTCCTTCGGTAGCTTGTGCAACCTGTCGTGTGGGGCTCCATACGGCAGCTTTCCACTTCCGGTTCATCCCCACAATGCGGCAGGAACCGTCGGTGAAAAGGGTGTAACGTGTTTCATCTGCTGGCAGCTGGTTGTACGGTGGAGCTTCTTCAGCCCGGGTCACTTGCGTCTGCTCCTCTTCCTCAGCGAGACCAAAATCTTCACCTTCTGGCCAGTTCGTGATTATCTCCAAAATCCCAGGGCGATTCAGGTTGCCAATATGGGCGCGCTGGGTGATGAGGGCAATCCACTTGCTCCATGTGGTGTCGGTGGCGTGGTGGGTAGAGGGAACCTTTCCTTTAAACATCCACCCCAGCACTGGCAGTCGAGGTGCCAGGAGAAGCTGTGCTTCTGTGCCAATCACCTCTGAGGCAGCTTGAACTCCCTCATAGGCAGCCAAGATTTCCTTCTCTGTGGGAGTGTAGTTGGCTTCGGACCCTCTGTAGCTTCTGCTCCAGAATCCCAGGGGTCGGCCTCGGATCTCACCAGGCACCTTCTGCCACAGGCTCCAAGACAATCCATGGCTCCCAGCTGCTGAGTAAAGCACGTTCTTCACATCTGGTCCCCTCCTAACTGGGCCAAGGGCTACTGCATGGGCAATCTCCTGTTTAATCTGAGCAAAGGCTTGCTGCTGTTCAGGGCCCCAGTGGAAATCGTTCTTCTTGCGGGTAATAAGGTAAAGAGGGCTCACAATCTGGCTGTACTCAGGAATGTGCATTCTCCAAAAACCGATGGCACCTAGAAAAGCTTGTGTCTCCTTCTTGTTAGTAGGTGGGGACATAGCTGTAATCTTGTTAATAACATCAGTAGGAATCTGACGCCGTCCATCTTGCCACTTCACTCCCAGGAACTGAATCTCCCGAGTAGGTCCTTTAACTTTACTCTTCTTGATGGCGAAGCCGGCTTCCAGGAGAATTTGAATAATTTTTTCTCCTTTCTCAAACACTTCAGCTGCTGTGTTTCCCCATACGATGATATCATCAATATATTGTAGATGTTCCGGAGCTTCACCCTTTTCCAGTGCAGTCTGGATCAGTCCATGACAGATGGTAGGACTGTGCTTCCACCCATGGGGCAGTCGGTTCCAGGTGTACTGCACGCCCCTCCAGGTGAAAGCAAACTGAGGCCTGCACTCTGATGCCAAAGGAATGGAGAAAAATGCATTTGCAATGTCAATGGTGGCATACCACCTTGCTGCCTTGGACTCCAGCTCGTACTGGAGTTCCAGCATGTCCGGCACGGCAGCGCTCAGTGGTGGAGTCACTTCATTCAATGCCCGATAGTCCACAGTCAGTCTCCATTCCCCATCAGATTTACGCACAGGCCAAATGGGTCTGTTAAAGGGTGAGTGGGTTTTACTGACCACCCCTTGGCTCTCCAGCTCTCAGATCATCTTATGAATAGGAATCACAGCATCTCGCGTTGTTCTGTACTGCCGGCGGTGTACTATTGAAGTGGCAATTGGTACTCGTTGTTCTTCTCCCTGCAGAAGTCCTACTGTAATTGGATTCTCAGATAGTCCAGGCAAGGTGTTCAATTGTCGAATACGCTCTGCCATCACAGTTGCAATTCCAAATGCCCATCTTAGTCCCTTTGGGTCCTTAAAATACCCACTCCGAAGGTAATCTATGCCCAAAATACATGGGGCCTCTGGACCAGTCACAATAAGATGTTTCTTCCAATCCTTTCCAGTTAAACTTACTTCCGCTTCCACCAGGGTGAAGTCCTGCGATCCACCTGTCACACCAGCAATTGAAACAGATTCTGCTCCCATGTGTCTTGATGGAAGTATCGTACACTGTGCACCTGTATCCACTAAAGCTTTATATTTCCGTGGTTTCGAAGTGCCAGGCCATCGAATCCACACAGTCCAAAAAACACGATTTTCCCTCGCCTCACCCTGGCTAGAGGCAGGGCCCCTCTAAGCCTGTTTCTCCTTCTTTTCTGGGGCATACATCTTAGAAGTTCCCTCAAGAGGATCAGACATGTCATTATCAGTATCACGTTCAGCACTTTGGCTGCGAGAGACAGGAGCGGCTTTCCTTCTGGTGGAACTTCCTCTTTCAATCTTTCTTTCCTTCAAATCCCGCACTCGTTTTGCCAGAGCAGCCGTAGGCTTCCCATCCCATCTTCTCATGTTCTCTCCAGAATCTCGCAAGAAAAACCACAATTCAGCTCGGGGAGTGTACCTCCTCTCCCAACTGGGGGAACGTCTGCGTTGGGTACCAGGGTTTCTAATCTGTACGGCTGAAATTTGGAGGAGGTCCTCCTTAATCTCCTCCCTGAGTTTCCGATGTTTTTTCTCTATTTTATCTTCTAAGTCTTGCAAGCGTGTTTCCACAGCTGCAATTCTAGCATGAGTCGGGCCATGTACTGCATCCGCATATGCACGAAGCTTCTTTCTTTGCCATATCGAGTACTGTCTCATACACCTCATCTCTCTTCATTATCGCTAGGGCAGACGCATACTCAGGTGGCCCAAGCTGCACAAGTTTTCTCCACATCACCGGTGTGCATGGTACCAGGTCTGGATTTCTAGTTGTTACATCATCCAAAAAAATAATTTCTGCTACTGCCATTTCCCTGAGGCGTTGGACCCCCTGCTCTATGGTTTTCCATCGGGTCTGCTGCACATATAAGTCATCTGCACACAGATATATTTGTGCCACGCTATCCAGGACCCGTGCCCAAAGGCTTTGAGGGTTAGCTCCCCTCATCACACCTTGGTCGATAACAGGATCATGAGACAGAGACCCCAAATGTCTCGCCTCAGAGCCATCCAAAACCGTGGCCTCCCCTGCTGCATCCCAGAGACGAAACAGCCAGCTAATAATAGATTCATCAGGTCTCCGGGTGTAATCTTTTCTTAAACCACGAAGATCCTTCAGGGAAAGGGATTCATTATTAGTCTCTGCTCTTCCATTAGTTGTTTTAACTCCTGATTTTACATCAGGAGGTGTTGAAGGTCCCTCTCCAGCATCATCATCATCATCATCTTCCACTAGCCTATCAGTCTTCTTGGTGCATTTCCTACTTCTCGTACTAGTAGCCACAGCCATTGGTTGGGGCTTTTTCTCCAGTTTAGCTGCTGGGTTTTGGCCTAGGGGGTTGGCTGCAACTTGAGTCACTGGGATAGGGGATAATTTATCTCCCTGTTCCCTCTCCTCTGTCTCCTGCTCTATCGTGCCTAGCAGGGTACGATATGCATGTGCCAGGGCCCAGCTCACTGCAATAATCCTTTTCTCTTTAGAACCATCCTGACACTTCCCCTTTAAGTACCTTGCAACCTCAATCGGATTTTGAATCTGTTCTGATGGGAATTCCCAAATTATGGGGTCAGAAAACTCCTTTAAAATCTGGCCCATTTTCTCCCATTTGCCATTCCACTCAAGATTCCTCCTGCCCAGCTTGACTCCCAAATCAGGAGTCCTCCCAGCACCTTTAGAAATCTCGGCCTTAATTTTGTATAAACTGCAAATGGTGCAACAAGAGCTTAACAAATTAACTGCCAAAAAGATAATGTCCTTAATATTCAGGGAGGTCTGAATATTTTCTAATACAGATGTAACTAATTCAGAGGACAGGAAAGGAAATAAAGGCAGAAAATCCTCTTTTCCTGCTTCTCCTCTAAGAAATAACACAAGCCATGATTTATATATTCCTGAAGCAGATTCCAACATTCTTATAAATGTCCTGTATGCCATTATCACCAAGCCTAGCCCGATGAGTATTTTGGTTAATACCCCTTTAATACAAAAACTTCGTATTAAAGAGAGCACCGGAGCTATCTCTGGATAAGTAAACAAGCCCAACGACCACAATGGTATTAACACTTCAAAGAAACTTAATAACCACCCATACAGGCAGGCTCCCACAACAAAAGACATTCTGGATTCAATAGACATACCAATACCAACAGTTGAAAGCAAAATATTATTAGAATAAAGTTTTTTCCACTTTTCTGGTTTCCCCGTACAGGCCACCAAAATAATTTGTCCAAGTTTGGGACAAATTTTAGGAAAAAAGACCTCCAAAGGGTCCCCTCCCCCCTTACAATTCCTTCCTTCACTAAGCTCGGAAAGAATTTTCTTCAGGGGAAAGTGGAAAAAACTTTTTATTAACAAAATACAAAAGAAACACTTCCCAGCACAGACCCAGATTGAGATGAACTCGGCAGATCTTCGCCGGGAAGGGCAGCAGAGCTTCTTTGGCAGACTGCCAGAGGTGGTCTCCGAAGTTCAGATCCGTGACCTCTGGAGCCGGTGCAAATCTTAGGGATGGGGGGGGGGGGGAAGGGAGAGGGGCAGTTTAGGCAGCCGGGGGGGGAAAAGCAGCTGAGCAGCTGAGAGGAGGGGGGGCAGGGGGGCAGCAGAAGCAGCGGCAAGCAGCAGCCAAAGCAGCGAGCAGCAGAAGCAGCGGCAAAAAGCCCCAAAAGCCGAAAAACACCCGGCTAGATAAAACAGCCCGGGGGAGGGGCTGGCAGCTCCATGGTGGGGGGTAGGGAAAGGAGCTAGTCAAAACATAACCCATAACACTTCCTAAGGGTTGTCTGTCCTTGCTCCTGCAAGTGGTGAACTTGTGCTGGCTTGTGAGCACCCTGCAGCATTGTTTTGGGACACAGTGAGCAGCCTGCTGAGAGCTGGGGTCTGGTTCACTTCAACAGTGCATGTGCAGTGGGGAAGAGGCCCAAGGCAGGAGTGGGGAGGGCAAAAGATCTTACAAAGAGCAAGATAGTCCTTGATGTGGCAGGTGAGCTCAGGTTTTGCTGCTTCCCTCTGGTCTTTTGAGTAATGTTCTCAGAGCTGAGGCCAAAGATTGATCTTGCTGTTGCAAAATTCTATCCTGCTATGCTGCTGTGGGTGTCAGTAGAATGACAAGTGAGATGCAGTTCCCTGGTGCTGTTCCTTCTCCCAGGAAGAGCCATCCAGTCAGTGCCTGGGCTGCAGTTCTGTCAAGCAAGTTCAGCTGGGGACAGTCAGGTAGAGACACGTAGGGCAAAGAACTGAGGGAGCTGTCGGAACTGGAAGGGGTTGATCACCCCTTGCTGGAAGAGACGACTCCGTTTTCAGGCAGGACAAGGGTGCTGTAGGAGAAAAGGGAGTCATTTCCACTGATACACCAGAGTCTTGTGTTCCTTGAACCTTGGTGGGCACTGGTACCCTTTGGAAAGGCTTCCCCAGAGCCTGGGGACTGTTAGAGGAGTCCTTGCAAGTGTCCTTGGGCAAAGAAGGGGCAAAACTGCCAGGACACTCGGGAACAGGGCACATGCTGTGCTTGGGCATTTGGAAGCCTCTGCAGTGCAAAGCCTCAGGGTTTGTCCCTCCTTGCCAAGAGGCGTTTGAGTGACAAGTAGTTCAAGGTGATTTGTCACTGTAGAACTACTGAATTTGTATCAGTGTATCAGTGAAAAGTCGGATTTGTCAAATGCCTTTTGCTCCGTTCCATTCTCTTTGAGGACAAAAGGTGTCAGTGCTCTCAGTATGTCAATTGCCTCGGGGTCATTTCCTTGCCCAGGTGCATGGCTCCTGCCCTGCGAGTGCTCGACCCTGTCGTGTGGTTCGGCCCCTGCTGCCTCAAGTTCCCCTACACGGAGAAGGTGACGCTTGTGAATGACAGCGACATTCGTGGCTGCTACCGTCTGCTCTCTCAGGTTTGCCTTGCCTCCAGCTCCTCCCCTCCAATGTTACTGGGGGGGTTATTAGGGGAATAAAAGGGTTTGGATCAGACCTTGCTGGTTTCTATTCAAACCTCATGGTTTTCTGAGAACAGAAACCTGAATACAAACTTCAGGAAACAGCTGAACATCTTGAAGAAGATGTTTATGTCCTAGTCTTTGACTTGTTTGCAAGTGGGAGAGCTTAGAGGGCAGTGAAAACCTGACACAAGGAGGCTGTCAGAACAGAAGTGGCTGTCTGTGGACGCAGCAACTTCTGGACCCCCTGGGGATGCTCAGCACCTACACCTTGTATCTTGTTGTTTGCCTTTTTGCTTTCTTCTGAGAATTTGTACAAGTGCGTGTGAGTTGCTCACACCTGCGGTAGATGTTAAGAAGTTTAATGCTTCCTCAGTTCTGAAGTTGCTTTTGATTCTGTGCCTTGTAGGAAGACAAGGAGAAGGCCTCTGCATGGTACTCCAGCTCTGAGCCGTCTGGGATTATTGAGGCTCACGGCTCGGTGCAGATCCCAATCACACTCGAGGCTCAGCAGCTGGGAGAGTGCAAGGCCACTGCTGAGGTGGCCATGTTTGGGAGAGAAGGATCCCCGCTGGTGAGAGCCAGGGGAGATGTGTGCCTGCAGCAGCTCTTGGCAGTGGGGCCTAGAGCAGACAGGGATTCTTCAGGAACTTGTGCTGTATGGCTGGTGGGGACAAGGACAGAAGGGATGGGTGGCACGAGTAGCAGCTTGTGGCTCTCAGGTGGGATCGCTGCAGACCCCACACTTGCTCCAGGCCTTCTGTTTCAGTCTACATCACTGACAGCTTCAAAGGGCCATCATTATCCCCAGTTTAGGACTGCTCTAGAAGCTGGCTAATGTTTTCAAACTCTCCTTGTTGAGATTCTTTTTTCTTTGACCTTTCCTACCTTCTTCCTGGAACAGGAACTCCATTTGCAGTGCATTGGCCATGGACCAGTTGTCTGTGTCCAACCAGGGGAGATAAACTTTGGCACTACCCGAGTCTTGAAAGACAAGTCCAAAAGGATCCACATTGAGAATCACAGTAAGATTCCTGCACCCTTCCGGGTAGAGATGGTAAGTGTCTGTGGGGCTGTTTTCCAGTGAAAATGGATGTTTAGCAGCAGCCCTTGACTTGGTTTTTTGTATGCAATGTTTCTGTATTGATCTGTGTGAGTGGAAGCAAGAAATTCCATCCGAGAGCAAGCAAGAGAAGCCAGGGTCTCAGGCATGCCTCTGTGAAATGGTTTGCAGAGAGGCTGGAGCACAAATGAGTCTGGATGATGTTTGCAATTCTCTATTTTGTGAAGATATTTAGCTGTGCAAGTCACGGTTTTGGGGGGCGGAGATCAAGAGAAGCCTGTGGCCCACTGCTTCTGAGAGGGCATGGATGTCCCCATGGATTCCCCATTCCATCTGCATTTGCTTTGTGCCAATGTTCCGTTGATGGCAGAAACCAGGGTGTGAGATCTGCCCTCAAAGGGCTCGTGGGAAGGCAAGCTTCACAGCTCCTGTGGCTCAGACCCATAGGGCTGTTGCACGCAAATGCACTGTGAGGGTTGTGCACCCCCTGCTCTCTGCAGCATTGCAGAATATCTCTGGAGAGCAGCTGCACAGAAAGGTCGTTTCATTGGTGGAGGTTACACAGAGGGGACAAGCAGCAGGGTTGGATCTGTAGCTGCTCCTCCGGAGCACAAGAAGCAGCCAGGAATGATCTGTGGCTTGGGGCTGAGTGGGATGTGCTCCTTGCTGGAGGGGGCATCTGTGAGGGGCTTGAAAACAGCTTAAAAAAAAATTTGATTTTCAAGACATTGGGTGGGTTCAACTTCTGGAGCTGGTTAAAGCCAGCCCTGACACTGTGGACTCATTTGTGTTTGTGGATAAAGCATTGGGTGCTGTGTTGGAGTTCAGGCTCAGCCTCCTGGGCCAAGGAGGAGCGGGGCAAATTTTCCTCTTGCTGCTTTTCCAGCTGTTTAGGGGATAATGCAGCCTTAAAGTGGGGGATTTTTCCAGGACAGTTAGCTGTGTCTAACTGCACAATGCAATTCTGCTTTCAGCCTCTTCAGGGAGCAGTGCAGCTTGGCTGGGTGGGCCCGGCATGTAAAGGATGGGTTTCACATGCTCGTACCAGGGCCGGACCTGCAGAGCTGTGTCTGTGCAGCTGAGCTGGTGCAAGGCCTTTCCTCCCTCCCCGGGGCACTTGCAGCTCTCTCACCCATCTGTAGAGGGAGGTCCATGAGAAAGCAGAGAATGAGATGCTTGGGAAGGCCATGCCATGTCCAGAGGGCATGTCCTGCAGGTGTTTTTCTTCTGCTTCTTGCTTTCCTGCTCTGCTATAACAGTTTAGAGGTGACTTTTCCAAAGCAGAGGGCACTGGGGGGCCTCTCCACAGCTGATGATGGATGGGGAATGAGGGCTTCAGATCTTTAGGGGATGTTGAGGAGCACTGATGGCCCCTAGAGAAAGGAGGCTTTGGGTTTTTTCAGCTGGCTTTGCAGAGTTATTCTTCAGGCTCTCAGCAGTGTCCTCCAGCTGTGTGGCTGCTGGGCTGGGATTTGAGCAGTCCTGGCTTCCTCCAGCCTTGAGCCTTTGTGCAGACCCAGCTCCACTGTCGGGAAGCCAGGAGGGAGTGAATAGCTTTCCTTGGCAAGCCCTCCAAAGAGAGTTGGCAGGGGAAATAACCTTCTCCTGAGGAGGAGCATCCCTTGGGTTGAGCAAAACGGGGCTAATGACCTCACTCTGTTAAAAGAAGCTAAAATACAGGTTGTATAAATTCTTGGAGGATTGCTGTTGCCAGACACCATAGCTCACATTGAGGGAAATAATAAATGTTTAGAGTTTTTACACTCATCTCTTTAGCCTTCCTGTTTCCTGTACCTCACAGCAGAGCAGGGTTTATGACCCCCATCCTAAGTTGATATTTGGCTTGTCTTACAGGCTGGGAGAGGCTCATGCTGGAGGATTGAGCCCTGTGAAGCAGTGATCCAGCCTACATCTGAGGTGGTGGTAACTGTGACAGCAAGCCTGGATGACACCAAGGAATTCAAGGGTGAGGTGAAGGTGTTAGTTGAGAACGGCCGTACGATCATCATCCCTGTCCGGGCTGTGGGCATTGGCACCACCATTGTCACCGACAAAAATCTGCATTCGGAACTCAACTTGAAGTCCCACTTCAGGTAGGAGACTCTCAGCTTCCGCTTCTGTGGGTTCAGCAAGGAATAATTTTTCCATAGTCCTTCAGGCTAGTTCTTCTTCAATACTCAAGGCCCCAGCTGTGTTTCCCTGAAGCCACAGGAGTTCCTTTAGAAATACATCAGCCGAGAGTCGCCGGATGTCCTGGAAAGCTCCAGAAATGGAAAAGCTGGAAGGCCTGGCCAGGCTGCAGCTCTGAGCCTGGGCAGCCTTTTGGGTGGAGGTTTTATTGCAGAAGGTGCAGTCGGGGAATGCGTCAGGGTGAAGCTGAAGCTGAGTGAGCCCAGGGCAGTAGCAGCTGCCGTGCCATTTTCCATCTCTCCTCTCTCCTAGCTGCAGTCCCTGCTGTTGCCGGTTCACGGTGACCAACAGAGGCCGCCGCGCCCAGCGGCTGTACTGGAGCACAGAGAGTGTCAGCACGGCCGGGCAGAGCACTGGCGGCCCTGCCCTCCGTGGCAAAAGGAGTAAAAACGCCTCCCGGAGCCGCAGGCGGGGCAGCCCAGTGTTCAAGGTGCAGCCGCTGCAGGTGGACCTGAGGCCGGGCCAGAGTGCGGAGATGGTGCTGAAAGGCTGCTCCAGCACTGCCCAGGTGAGGCCCCTGCCAGGGCAGAGCCTTCCCTGCCAGTTCCCCCCACGGCGGCTCCTTCTGCAGCCCCTGGACCTTTGCCTGGGAAAAGGAGCCAGTGACTTCAACAAACTGTTTTAAAGCCAGCTGCTTTGCTTGCTGGCCACCATCAGTTGCTAGGGCTCTTTTGTGTTTCCATAGCTACCATAAAGCTTGCTGCTCCCAAAATACGGGCTGAAGGAGGTACTGCTCCTTCGGGCACACAGGGGTTTCGGCTGCCGTGTGCTGAGGCAGAAAGGAAGAGCAGAGTCAATAAGTTGCGCTCAGACTAGAAGACCAGGCAGGAAGTAAATTAAACTACTGTCAAGTGCTTTTTTTCTGAGGGAAGCAGGGAGTAAAACAGGAGCCCTGTGAATGGCAGGAATGTCTGGAAGCAGCATTGCTTTTCCTCTGAAGACAAACATGGGCAGAAGGCTGGTCTAGCCCTGAGTCCTGGAGAGGGAGAACACAGCGTGCCAGCTCTAATGATCAGTGCAATGTCTACCCAGGCGGGAAACTGTTCCCAGGAATCATTGTAATTGACAAACTGACTTCTATTTCCTACTTTTCTATTCCTGCATGCTCCAGTCTTTCAGCCAGCCCTGGTGTCCCAGGGGCAGCCGGGTTTTGTAGCACCCTTGGAAAGCAACACAGAGGGGGAGATTTTAGCAGAGGCTTGGGACCTTTCCTTCCAGGGGAAATGAACTCTGCAGAGAAGCTGCCACCTAAGTCCAGTGTGCATTCCCTGGCTCCTTGAGCCCTGGGCACAGATATTTAGAGTAAATAGGCAATAGCACAGAAAGAAAAGAGAGCTATTGAGGAGAGAAGAGACTAATTACAGTCACTAAGAATAAGTGATAGGAATGGGGCCCACGGGTGGGTGGCAAGCCAGTGTGGGGAGCCTGGCCTGCCAGTACACACTGGGTGACAAGTGACTCTTGCATGCAGGAGGTGAAGGAGAGGCTGCTCTGTTATGCTACAGTAGGGAAAGAGATAGAAAAGAAACGGATCATGCAAGTGAATGTCACCTGCAGCTTCATTTGCCCTGCTGTGCAAATATCTTCCACAGCAATGACCTTCCGTGTAGAAAAGGTAGGTCTCCTGATTCCATGCAGGCATTTAAAGATGTAAATCCTAAACTGTCTGGAAATAAACAGAAACAGATGCACTTCTGGGGTTGAAAAATGTGAAATGCTTTGGAAGGGGAAGGAGGTCTATGGCCACTTGAGGTTGTTTTCCCTTGTCTCCCGTTTCTTTAGCAACCCAGCGATGTCCTGACGCTGCAGTACCAGCCTCTGTCTGTGAAAAACGTCTGCTCGCTGCCGTTCAGCATTGTGCTGCACTTGGAGCACCCGTTCCGAATCTGCAGCAAGGACCAGCAGCCCATCCCTGCGGATTCCAAGGTGAGAGTCTGTGGGCGTGTTCAGCGGGGTCTCAAGAGGAGGGATGTGGGGTGCACTTCTGTTGAGAGGCCCTCAAGTTGAGAAATTTATTCTGTAGTGTCAGCAGTGAATCAGCCAGAGCTGCATCAGCAGAGCTGCCGAGGGAATCCAAATCTTACCTGAATTGGTACCATCCATGGTGGCTGTAAAACACGAGGAGAGGGGAGTGGGAAAGCAGATCAGGGCAAGCCATGCACTAAAGGTGTCTCCTGGAAAGCATCCCAGCTCTCCAGCAGCATCCCCTTGTATTGCTGCTGGGCACAGAAACACGGGCCTGAGAGAATCTCGGAGCAGAGAATCTTGGAGTGGGCAGACAGATCCTCGTTGTAAAGAATGGAGGGTGGACTGAGAAGCCCATGCTGGGGTGGCACTTTGAGCATTTACTGTTTCCTGCTGTCACACTCTGGGACTTGATCACAAAGGTGATTAATGCTTTTCATCTCCTTGCAGCCCGTGAGGCTGGATGCAGGCGAGGAACTTAATCTCTGCATCCAGTTTAACCCAGCTTATGAGAAGGATTTGCACAGCCGGGTGGCAGAGAGGGTGCTCAGGATGCGCTTCAAGGAGCATCCTCATGAGGAGCAGATGATTGTTCGGGGAGAAGTCTACTTCCCCAACCTCGATCTGGAGTCCGAGTTCGTGGACTTTGGCTGCATCATCAATGACACCGAGCAAGAGCTGCGCATGGAGATGACCAACTGCGGCCCAATTGCTGCCCAGTACCACTGGTCACTGCTGACAGACCGCCAGCTGAACACCATAAGGTGTGTGCATCATGCCTGTGCTGCTCCAGCACGGACCCGCTCCAACCTGGTTTTGCAGTGGCTGTTCCCGAGCTCAGCACACCAGCCAGGGGCTGCATCCCACTGAGGAGCTGCTCTTGCAGGCATCTCTCTCTCCCACTACAAGTCCATGCTCACAGTTGTGTTATTTTTCAGGTTCAAGCCTTCACCACCTAAATTCAAACGCCAGTCTTCCAAGAAGGAGGGAGAGTTTCTGAGGAGATACTCCAAGGCTAAAAGTGTGGAGGAGCTAACCAAAACCCCTAAAACAATACAGAACTCTGCCCAGAAGCCAGCAGATGCAGAGGACTCCCCGGAAGCAGAGGTAGATTTTCTTGTGCACCTACTGCTTGTATTGTCTCCTCAGCTTGCACAGTTTTTCTGAATCGGGGGAAACAAAGGCGGAGAGATGCAATGAAGAGTGTGGCTGAATGTTTTCAGATAGAAGCATAAAAGTAATCGTCTTTATTTCCCACTTGTTGCCACGTATGCACAAGTAAACCAAGGAAATCCAAGTGGCCATCCTAGAATCCTTTAAGGGACTTTCCGTAGTTCCCACCCTCCCTGCCTGAGTGCTTGGGTACACCCAGTTCCCTCAGGCAAGTTTGATGCAGGAGGTGCAGATGGAGCCCAGGTCTCATCTGTGGGTGAGCTTGGAGCCACACTCGACTGATGGCAGGGACATTTTCACACTTGGTTTGTGCCCAGGTCCCTTTTCAGCTGCTGCTGGTGTGGTGAGGTGGTGGAGCCTGCAGCAGAGGGATCTTGCTCAGAGCAGCCAGCTGGTGACTGCAGCCCATGGTGCTTGTTTTCCAGGTGCTGCCATGCCCTGCTGTGGAGCCTCAGAGGCCGGTGAGGAAGCGAGCCTGGCGTCGGTTCTCAGAGGTGGAGCGCCCCAAGCCTGGCATGCAGGAGGTGAGTGGGGATTGGTCTCACGTCCATGTTCCCAATGTGGAAAGCGTTTCTGTAGCCCCACTCCCACTGGTGGCCCTCAGGGTTGGCCACAGAGGGGCCTCACATCCCTCCAAGCCCATCACAAAAAGGGCTGCTGAAGCAGCTGGTCACTGGAGAGGCCATGGGGGCAGTTTTGTAGGTCTGTCCCAGGATGCTCCCTGTGCAGCTCCTGTGCAGCTCCTGTGCAGGGCATTGCTCCCATTGAGCTCATCAGGTGGTCAACAGGAAACTTTGGTGGGAAATTTTGGCTGTAGCTGCTTGAAAGAGCAGCATGTAAATCAGAGAGAGAAGGAAAAGCTTCAGAAGTCAGATAAGCCTTTCCCCAGCTCCAAGGGATCCCAGCTCCAAGTGTCCTGTTCTTCTGAGGGCGGTGAGAAGTGTTTCCAAAGACCAGCTCTGCAGCAGAGAGAATTTCTTGCTGCCGAGAGACATTCCAGTTGACTTTAATGTAGTGTTTACTCATGGATAAGTGATAATGGGAGAAGATTTTTCCCATGGTCCCTGCCCTGGTGAGTGGCACGGACACAGGATGAAATTAGGGTGATTCTGGCTGTTTGGAGAACAGGCCACTCCAGCTATGACTGTGCTTTACTGCAAGGCACAGCTGCTCTTCTGCATCCATTTGCACACTCAGCACCTCGATCTCTCCCCAAGCAGGTTTTTGATGTGCGGCCCCTGTGGGGTGAGCTGCAGCCGGGAGAGAGCCACACGGTCACCTTCACCTTCTTTGGCCACGCCAACATCGTCGCCCGTACCACGGCGCTGTGCCACGTGCAGGGAGGCCCCACCTACCAGGTGGTGGTGGCTGGGGAGGCTTCGCCCCTGGCTACCAACTGGATGTGGAAGAAATGGACTGAAGGCCTCAGGTAGCACAGGCTTCTCCTGGCACAGCTCCTTGTCTTGGAATCATGGCCACTGAGTTCCTGGCCGCCTCAGTGCCAGGCTCTCTCCCCTTCTCAGCTCCTTTCTTGGCTCTGGGGCTCGAATACAACCTTGGAGAGATATGTCCAGCATCCAAGCTGATATAAAGTGCCCATCTCCACCCTCCCCGAGAGCCAAGCACACACGCACGCCCTTCAACAAAGTGACTCCATTTGATCCCCTTTGCACCCGGCCAGAGCAGTCCCTGTCCCCTCTCCCCTTGGATGGCTCCTGGGGAACTCACATTCTCTCCCGACCGCCAGCTTTTCTGTCCCCTCTTCTCTCGTCCCACTTCCTTTTGGTCAGCTCTTCAACCTGTCCCTCTCCCAGCTCACAGCAACACCCAACAAACCAACCTGAACAAACCCAAACAACCCAAACAACAACACAGAGAACCAACAGCTTTCGTTCTTTAACTCAATAACCTTTTGCCTTCATCTCACACACCTCATCTGCCATCTCCTTTGTTTCTCCTGGCTGCTGGTTACCCCTCAGAGTGCAGAGGACCTGGTCCCCGGGTTCATTTCTTACTGCTCTTGCCCTTACATGGTTTTACCACCTCTCTGTAGTGGAACTGGTGAACTTTGTGATTTCCAAAAGGCCTCCTTCATGACAGCCCCCATTTACTTTTGTTATTGGTGTATGATTTCATTAAGCATTTCTCTCCTGTTCTGGAATACAGACCTTAAGCAGAAAAAAATTGTTATTTAAAAAAAACAAAACAACTTTGCCTATTTCTATACCTGTATGATGGGAATGATGTGGTTTCTTCTGCAGTGCTGATGATGACCTCTTGAAATCAGATGAGGATTAAGAAACCGAATCATCCAAATATTCTTCAGAAGACAAAGCTTGACAAGTTCAGTCCTGAAATTCTTTCAGGAGCTGGGAAGCTCTGCATGAGGAAGTTTTTCTTTGACATGTGACAACATGGAAATTCACTTACTCTGAAGGATTCAATGAATGAACTGAAGAACCTACTGTGTGATAAGAACCTTGAGGATTGGCATTGGCATATTTTGTTTACCAATAAAGCATGGAAAGGAATGTCTTATGTGAAGAAATCTGTGATTGCTGAGCTCTCTAGCCAGACATGGTGCAAATTACATGAGATCCTGCACAGTCTTCCTCTTCTTCCAGATGAAGCTTTTAGGGACAGAGAGCTGGATTCTATCCACCTCTGTGAAGTACCTGGAGCTTTTATAGCCAGCCTTAACTATGACTTGAAGTCCCACCGTGTCCCTTGCCACTGGAATTGGACAGCCAATACTCTTAAACCCGTATCATGAAGCCCATGACACCCTTGTGATGATCATGGACAATGATCTCCTAGCAATGCATTACCTTGGTGGTACTTTGGCCCAGATAACCCTGGGGATTGTGGCAGACTCGTAGAGAGAGAACTCTTGGTCCAGCGTGAGGTGTATGATCATGTGGATCACTAGGACTAAAGTTATGGCTAATTCAGTACCTAAATATTGTCAATGCAGTATAAAATATGAGCAGGTCTAAAGGGCTATAATGTAAGCAGGTTTGGTTGGAAATTTACAGATTTACAGTCTTTGGCATTGCAGAACTCCCAGAGACAAAGCACCAAAGCACCTGTGGAGCTACTTGAGGATTTTATCTCTGGACATGACTGGATCTTAGTTGGATCTGCAGACACAAGCATCAGAAAGCCTGCTGGGGTGTGCAAGGAGCTCAAGTGGCACAGGGGGAGGGTGGCACAAGCCTTTCAGCTCTTGCTCCTTGCCAGGTGCAAGGCTTGGCTTGATGCTGCAGCTCTTCCTCTACCTTGTGGACACTTTCCCATCAATCATGGGATTTCAAGGCCAGAAGAGCAACCTGCATGAGGTGCACTCCCAAAGACAAAGGTGTTTGTTATGGGTTGATGTTTGGACTGGCTCCTCTCCTTGCTTCCCCCATGCAGCTGCTGGCCCCTCCCTCGGGCTGTTTTATCTAGGCTGGTGTTTTCCAGCTGGCTGCTGCTGTGCCTCGCTTCTTGGGCTGTCTTGCTCTCTGCCGTCCTCTCAGCTGCACCCCCTCCCATCCCCCGCGGCTGCTTTGGCCGCTTTTCCCCTTTCCCCCCAGCTGTTTTGCCTGTGCCCCTGTTTTGGTTTGTCTTGTGCTCGCTTTAGTTTGTCTTGTGCTCGCTTTGGTTTGTCTTGGGCTCGCTTTTGCTTGTCTTGGGCTCGCTTTTGTTGTCTTGGGCTCGCTTTAGCTTGTCTAGGGCTTGCTTTGGGCCTGCTCCCGGCTGCCCCTCCCCCTCTCTCCCTTCTCCCTGCTCCAGGGATTTGCACCGACTCTGGAGGACAAGGATCTGGACTTCGGGGGCCGCTGCTGGAGGTTGGCTCGGGAGGCTCTGCTGCCCTCCCCAGCGAGGACCAGCCGGGTTTGTCTCATCTGGGTTTGGGCTGGGGGGTGTTTCTTTTGTATTTTTGTTAATAAAAAAGTTTTTTCCATTTTTCCCTGAAGAACAATTCTTTCTGAGCTCAGTGAAGGAAGGAATTGTAAAAGAAAAGGGGCGGGGGGGGCGCGCCCTTTGGAGCTCTTTTTCCCAAAATTTGTCCTAAACTTGGACAGTGTTCTAAAGTGAAAACCACTGCTCTAACTTCTGCCATTTTGCTTCTAGCCAAGCTTTAATACACAGACCATTGTTCTATTTGTCCTTGCCTTCTACATGTCGTATAACTTTTTTGCTGACAAATCTTATGGCTAGTGCTTAACTCTAATTAGAGGTCTACTTTTTCTGAGGCCTGTTTTTTGCAGCTTTCTCAAAACCCTCTAATTTTAAGGATTCCCACAGTTCTTCCTCTCAGTACAACTAAAAAGAAACTTCTGTAACCTTGTCATTTATTAATCTACTTGCATTTCATAGCTTTACTATAATGTATCTGCTTAATACTTGCTTAAAGCATCTTTTTTGCTTTGTTCAACCATATCTGTGGCGTGACCTCTACTCCCCACTTGTGTTGATAAGGAATATGTTTTAATGTTTGATGTGTCCTTTCAATAATTGCTTGACTTGTGGGAGAATGAGGAATACCAAAGACGTGATTAACACTCCAATCCTTTAAAAATGTGGCCAATTTTTGAGATATATATGGGGTGCCATTTTTGGGGCACACCCAACAAAGCAAAAGCTTGCAAAAAATGTTGATAGGCATGACGACCTGTTTCAGCTATGTGGACAGAAGCAACAAGTGCACCAGAGAATGTGTCCACTGAAACATGAATATTTTTAAATTTATCAAAGGAAGGGTATTTAGTGATAGCCATTTGCCACAACTGCAGGCTTTGCAAACCCTGTGAGTTGAACCACTCACTGTAGAAACAGGAGGTTGCACAAGCTGACAATCAGGGCAAGTACTAATGATGGCTTTAGCTTGACTTTTGGCAATTTGAAACATTTGCACAAGTGTCTGAGTGTTTTGGTGAAAAAAGGCACGACTCCAAAATGTTTGTTCAAAAATTGTTTAAAAATATTTGTCAAAGTGTTTGAAATAACCACTGTCTATTTGTCCTCCCTGGTTCTGCTGGCCACGCTATTCCTGATACAGGCCAGGAGCCACTGGCCTTCTTGGCCAACTGGGCACACTGCTGGCTCATGTTCAATTGCTGTTGACCAGTCCCCCCAGGTTCCTTTCTGCTTGGCCACTGTCCAGCCACTCTGTCCTCAGTCTGTAGCACTGCAGGGCTTGTGGTGGCCAACATGCAGGACTTGGACTTGTTAAACTTCATTTTGTTGACTCAGCCTCTCTATCCAGCCTGTCCAGATCCCTGTGCAGAGCCCTCCTGCCTTCAACAGATTGACACATGCTCCCAGCTTGGTATCATCTGCAAATTTACAGTCCACTCCCCTCTCATCCCACTTCTTTTTAGTCACTTCTTCAATCCCACCCCTCTCCCAACTCACTGCAACCCTCAACAAACCAATCCAAACAAATCTAAACAATTGAAACAACGACACAGAGAACCAAAACTTTCATCCTTTAACCTAATAACCTTTTGACTTCTGCAAAATAGCACCTCATCCCTCACCTTGTATCAATCCACCCTTTCCTCTTATTATCCTTTTTTGTCTAAGCCCTTGATTTAATTATCCTGTGTGGTCAGCATAAACTGACTCCTTTCGCGAAGCAGTCACAAACAGGATTAATCAGTCTTTTATTAGGTCAGTGTTAAATTCAGTCTATTTAAAAGTTCCTGATTTGTCAGTTCACATTGCTGTCCATAGCTCTCAAACTCAAGCCAAGTGAGCTGTAGGTATACTTGTGTGCAGTGCCTCCCATCAGCAGCTCCACCTGTGCTTGCTCAGATGAAGCAAAGCTCAGATCGTAACTGTGGCAACAAAGATGACCTTCCTCATTATCCATACCTGCTTCCTAAGTTCTGTGCATGACAACAGCACATTGGAGGGATATAGAGGTGAAGCACAGAACCCATGACACTCCATGCAGCAATTTCCAGACTCTTAGAACATCATTTCCTATTCCTCTTTTGTCAAGGTCTGGTGTGGTTTATAATCCCAAGGGATTGCAGCTCACAGTGGAACAAAAGTCTCTCTGGTGGCAAATACAGAGGCCAGTGCAGTCTTGCCCTTGACTGTTTACTATTAAATCATCTTTTGAAGATTAACTTTGAAGGGTCACTTCCTTGTACCACTGACTTGAGAGGTGTGAGACCACTCCTTTTCTGTAGTTCTGATAACTGTTGCAGTTGCTATGAGTACCTGAAAGGGATCTTCCCATTGCTGGTGTTAAGGTATCATCTTTTATCATGTATTAGAACCAAATCTCCTGGTTTTACCTGGCGTATGTGAAAGTCTAGAGGTGATGTTGAGGATAACAACTCTTTTCTTCTAAGATTCATGTAAAAATAAGAGTGTAATTGCCTGCAAATAATTTCTGAGATGTAAGTAATTTGTTTCAGCCATTGGCAGCCCCTCCTCCCTTCCCAGATAAGGCAACCCAAATAACATTTCACAGGGAGAAACTCCTGTGACCTTACTTGGAGCGGTTCTGATCTGTAATAATGTTAATCTGGTTTCAGTCATTAATTTGGTAATAGGTTCTTAAGGATAGCATTCATTCTCTCCACACACCCAGAATGTTGAGGGTGCCACGGGGTATGAAATTTCCAATTCATGTCTAATGCAATACATATAGAATGTAAATTTTTTTAAGCAAATTGTGTTCCCTTAGATAAGTCCATTCTTTCAATGATCCCATATCTGGGAATTATTTGTTCTAATAGCATCTGAGCCACTTTGGAGGTAGTTGCAACTGAGGCAGGAAAGGCTTCTACCCAGTGGGTAAGATGATCAACTATTAAAAGAAGATACTTCCATCTCTGTATTTTGAGGAACTCGGTGTAATCTATTTGCGTATTTTGAAAGGGTCTAAGGGCTAGGGCTCTTCCCTCACTAGGGTTTTTTCTTATCACTTTCTTGTTTTATCTTTGTTTATCTTTTAATCAAGTCACTATCAAGTCACTATTTGGCTACTGCATAGACTCCCTCACAGCAGTAAGTTCTTAAGTATTGATCACACAGTGCTTGAGTTTTCCAGTGTCTTCCTTGATGCAGCTTAATTAAAATTTCTCTAGCAATTGCTTTATTCATTACTTGCCTCATTCCCTGCCTGGCTGTGACTGGAACTACACCAAAGGCAAAGTGCCTGCAGCTGAGAGAAGGCTGTGGTTGGGTATCTGGTTCTGTTTGTTGTTCCTGCTGGTGCTGCTGTTTGTTTGCCTTGTTATACATGCTAGTAAAGAACTGTTAAACCTTTTCCCATGTCTTTGCCTGAAAGTCCCTTAATTTCAAAGTTACAATAATTTGGAGGGGAGGGGGTCGGTCACATTCACCATTCCAGAGAGGTCCCGCAGACAGCTGTCTTTTCAACCAGGATAAGCTGACAATTAACAATTTATTGCCAATGGTTTGATTAACATTTAATTAACAATCACTTAATTAGCTTGGGTAATTAAAGGTAAGATAAAGGTGTTCACTGGAGCTTGGAAGGGTAGCTGCAGAGGTCTCTGGTGAAGGGTGGGAGACCATCAGCAGCAGAAGACACGATGTTGCTCCTGTAGGATGCTCTAGCTAACACAAATGTTGTTACTCAGCTGTTGATTTCCAGTGCACCTGCTTCTTGGGTCCCTGGCCTTTCCCCATCTGCCGTAACGCAGAGCGTTTCGGTTTGTCAGGACTCCCCTGCTGCCAGGCTCTGCCTTTCACAATCACCTGCACCTTCTTCAGAGATGGCTTCAGGTTAGGAATCCTAGGAAGAAAGGGACTGCTATGAGCTGGATGAACATTTCCAGCCAGTTGCTTTTCTGTCTCCTTGCAGAGCACAGAATGTTGCATCCTCTCTGTGCAAGCAGCAAGCAGCAAATTAAACAACTGCACTCGCTGCATGGAGGCTGCAGAGGTGCAAGGGCAGGAACATGACCAGCTAAGTGCCTGGGGACCAACCACAGCACACGGGGCTCCATGCAGAGAAGCAGGCCTTGCTTGTCCCAAAAGGAAGCAGAGCTAGGGACTGGCTGCTCCCTGGAACTCTTATTACAGGTTTTGCAATCCTCCAGGAGAGTAATGTTTCATACAGTGTCTTTTCTCCCTACCAAGGCCACATGATGATCTTTCTGTGCTCCTCTGGGTGTTTTGCTGCCCACCTCCCCATCCCAGTCAGAGGGACTGAAGGGAGGGTATTAGGGGATCAACCAGGCTGTGCTTGGTGATGCCCAGAAATAGGACAAGAGGCAACAGGCAGAACCTGAACAGGAAATTCCACCTGAACCTGAGGAAGAACTTCTTTCCTCTGAAGGTGACAGATTGCCCAGAGAGGGTGTGGAATGTCCCTCGCTGGAATTATTCCAGAGCCCTGTGGACACAGCCCTGTGTCATGTGCTCTGGGATGGCTCTGCTTGAGCAGGGAAGTGGGACCAGATGACCTACTGTGGTCCCTTCCACCCTATCCCACCCTGTGACTCAGTGATACCCATCAGAAGCGTGAGTTGGCAAGTACATAGACGTTTCCCACCTGCACAGCATGGTGGTCTCAAACTTGCCCATGCACTTTGGGGAGAACAGCACGTTAAAGATCTGTTTCTGCCTAGGAGCGATGATGCCGTGGTAGGGGTTGATGGAGAACAATGGCAAGTCATGGATGACATCTGGTAACACTTCCAGGGAGGAAGAGACACGCTGCAGGGAGAGGTGCTTTTGCTTCGAGCGGTGTAGCTTCTTGGCGTGGTCCTGCTGCTTGGGCTGCTGCTCCTTGGATTGCTCCTCCTGCTGCTCGGGCTGCTCACCCTGCTGCTCGGGCTGCTCCTGCTGCTCAATGAGAAGCTGATCCTTGGAGCGCTGCTGCTTCTTGGAATGCTTCTTCTGCTTGGAATCCAGCTGCTCCTTAGAAGGCTGCCGCTGCTGCCGCAGCTCAGAAGGATTTGTCTCAAAAGGATGGTCCTGCTGCGACCAGAAATGACGCAGCAGCCCTTTGCGGTGCTTTAGAGTAGCAGAGGAGAGGAAGTAACCTGCAGAGAGGAAGATGACACCTTTCAAAGAAAAAATCCTATGTTCCCAGCAACTCTGCCTCCTGCTGCGGGCAGGTGCAAGAGAGCTGGGATGCACTTGGAGCATCTCTAGCCAAGTACTTTCAGCAGGAAGTAGAGCATATGGGAGCAGGGTCTCTGCCTGCAGCACACACTCCTGTGCCAAAGCAGGAGAGTTGGTTTTAGATAGTGACTTTGCATTTGCTTTAGAGTGGGGAACTGCACACAGACAGTGGCTGCAGGGCAGTTCACTCGTTACACCTTTTTTGTTTTTTTCCTGGTCTCAGATTTCTCAAAGAGATGACCTGATGTCCCCATTCCTAGTCCTGACCCAGCATGTGACTCTCCCCAGAGCCTGGCTCAGTTCCTTTGCACAGCAGAAGTGGCAGAGAAGCAACAGAAGGTACTGAAAGGCAGAGGGGGGCAAGGAGAAAACTCTCCAGCTGCAGTTGGGAAGATGCTGATGAAAGTGGACATGTGGACAAGGATGCAAATGCAATTCATGTTTTGGGATGCAGTGGCAGGGTCTTCTCCCCAAGCCCTCAGCCACCAAGTGAAATGCCCTTACTCATCAGAGTGGTTGAGGGTAGCCTCTTCACTGCTTCACTATCTGCAGCTTCCACCCAGGTGTATTCCAGGGCTACTTTCCCTGTGTTGCACATCCTGAAACTGAAAATTGAGAAGGAGGAATAAAAAAAAGTCCAATAAATATAAAGCAAATAGTACAGTAACATTGTCTGATGGACTCCTGGTACCACTTTCTGCTGAGAAGCATCTTCTTCCCCAGGCAACTCTGCCATGCTCGGACTGCTGTCCTGGGTAGCCCAAAAAGTATTTCCAAGTCTGGAAGTTTAAGATGAAAGGGCCAACATGGTGTCCAGGACATTGAAGCTAAGAGGCTTACTCTGGACTTTATGTCGTGGTTTGACTGCAAACTTATTCTTGAGCAGATAAGAACAGGTGACATACAGTGAAAGCAAACCCATGGCTGCTCTCAGCGGAGGGTTATGGCAGCATTGAACCTCTCCTGAGCACCATCTCCTGCTTGGCTTTGTGTGCTCATAGATGGGCCTGTGCTGGTTTTGGCTGGGGCAGAGTTCTGGGAAGCAGGCACTGGGTCAGCCCTGGCAAAGGCAGCTCCCGCTCGCGGGGCCCTGTGGCCTCCAGCACTCACGTGGCTGTACTGGTCTGGTTGGGCATGGTGTCCTTGAGCTGAACCACGACTGTGCTCAGTTTGAACTCGCTGTAGGCAACCAAGGCACTGAGGTACACCTCAGCCTCCTGGATGTCCTCCCCCTCCACAGTGTGAGCTGGTTCTGGGGCTCTCTTGACCATCTGCAAACAAAGGAGGGAAGAATCACTGAGCAGAGACCAGAAAGTCAGGCTGACAAGGGAATCTTTTGGTCTCCAAGATCAGCCTCACAGAGGGACTAGAAAGGACCATTCACTTTAATTTTCCTGGAAAGATGACAAAATTGGGACTCATTTGCTACAATAGTTGTTTCCACGCACTGATCAAAGCAGTCCTACCACAGCTCTTAATATACCCATGGAGACTATAGCTGCATTCCAGTCCCTGTACTTCAACCTTGTAGAGGAACTGGCTTTTTTCCTGGTTCCCTATAAATCCAGCAGGTATCAAAATTAGGATTAAGTTCCCCTGCTGGAGCTCTGTGAATGGAGAACTCCAAGACTGAAGAGTTCTAGAAAGCATCTTTTTCTTCTTGTCTTAGGAGAAAGTGCTCTCCAGATGTCATGTGTGGAGCAACAGCCACACTGCTGGGAGCTGGGGATGGGCACTTTGGGGTGTGAAAGATCTCACTAGGAAAGTCTCCAGCTGCAGATGTTTCAATAGAAAAGAGGGTGGTTTAGAGGCCTTAAAATTGTCCAGAAACTTGGAAGGAACCTTCACCCAAGATGAGTGTGTTTGGCAATAATGACAATAAAAGCAGGAGTCTCTGGAGATGATCCTTCTCTGGACTTCTTCATACTGTCATAGAGTACCTGGGCTACTCCATGATGAGAGACCACACACAATACAGAAACCACAACCAAAATATCTGGTATCCATGCAGGCAAAACTTGCAGTTCTCCAGCATATGCAAGAGAAGTGTATTTCTCTCCACTTCAAAAGAAGAGACAGACTTAACTCCTTGTTGGTGAAAAGGCACCAAAGGAGATGAAGAGATTTCTAACACCATAAAGTGGGATAAAATAATAAAACATTGTCTCCCATTCAACATGGGCTGCAACACTTGTGTATGTGGCACAGACTGATAGTTTGTGTGTGCCTAAAGGTCTCTTGTCAAAAGGCTTTCCCCTCTCTTGTGAGTGTACCTGCTCAACTGTGCATCCACCTCTCCCCTAGAATGCTCTGCTGGGGAACCCCATGGCTATCCAATGTCCAGAGGAAGCAGGAGCTGCTCAGCCAGCAGTGATGGTGTTGTGGTGCTAAAGCTGGGTTGGCTTTTTTTGCCCTTTGCTCCTTACCTTCTCTTTCTCAGGCCAGCTGGCTGCTGGGTCTTTCCTGGCGGTCTCCTTCCATGTGACAATGGACATTTGGTCGTTCCAGTCTTGAACCTTCCTTCGTGGCAGCTCAAAGTTGATCTTGGTCACCTTACATTTCACAAGGTGCTTCCTGAAGACGGCTGGGACATCTGATTTCAAGGTCACTGTGATGTCTTTGACACAGCCAGGATGGAGGTGTCCCATCTAGGGAGAATCAGGGAGTCAAGACCAAACTGGAAGCACTGCCAAGGGCAGAACTGACAGCAGAAGGGACTGATGTGATGAGGAGCTGTTCCAGGAATGTGCACCTCAGTGTGGATTTATGTGAAGTTTGAGAGACAGAAATGTGAACAGAAGGTGCAACCTCCCATAACATGAAGCCTTTTCTGCAAGGCTGGCAGCCCTGGCCCAGCCAAGGCAGGGACTGTATCTCCTACATGGCACTGGAATGGGCTATCACTGCTGTGTGAGGACTCCCTGCCAGCTCCCAGGAACAGCAGGGAAGGGCTGGAGCAATGGGGGCAGGCAGGGCAGTCCACGCTCACCTTGGGGGAGAAGTGGAATGTGGCGTCTGCCTCCCACTCAAAGCGCAAGGCCTGCCTCTGGGTATGGTTGGTGATGGTGAAGGTCCTGTGACGGGGCTCCCCGACAGGACACTCCCCAAACTGGATGTGATTCACTCTGACAGCTGTTAAGGAGGAGAGCAAGGGATCTCAGCATGCAGGGAGCTCCAGCCGCCCCCCTCACATGCACAGACACCCGTATCTTCAATGCTGCCTTGCTCCAAGCCTTCCTCCCTCTGGGAGGGAGTTCCCCAGGCCGCTCCTCATCCCACCACTTCCAGGGGAACACCCTGACACATCCCTAAGCCAGCGGCATGCAGCACAGCACACACTGCTCTGCATGCATGGCTGCCACGCCCACAGGCCACCAAATCCTGTGGGTGACAGCCCAGGCCTGGCTAGAGAGAGGACACACATGATCAGACATTTTCCTCTTGCTTGCTCCACCTTGGCAGCCTCTCCTCTCTTACCATCAATGATGTCTTTCTTCAGACTCCTGTCAGAATACCACTCCTCTGTGTTTTCCTCTAGTCCATCAAGGGTAAATTCATCCTTGTGGCCTTCACCCACCAGCTCTATTAGGATGTTGTGAAAGTCCATGTCCCCCAGTAAGATATGAATCTTCCCTTCCAGATGTTGAGCCAGGGTGGGTTTGAAAGTGACCTCAAACTCTGTAAATTGCTCACGACGCAGAAGCAGGAAAGGCTTATTTGGAGGCTTGCTCTCTGCACAGCAATGGAAATCAGAGTTAAGTAACACAGCTCTACTCATCTGATATGATGTATGAGGAATAAGAGGTTGAAACCAGCTGCCTTGTAAGCACAGGTTCTACCCCCAGTGCTTCCAGACCCTCCTCCTATGTTCATGAGATTGCCATCTCCAGACACATCACCACTCAAGCAGCTTAAGCTCAGGTTGATGCCCAGCCCTCATTCCATCTGCTCCCAGCCAGCTCCAGCCATATGGAAAGCTGAGCCAAAGAGTGTTTTGGCTTCTGCTGGCTGCCTGTGTGCTCAGGGGCTGCATCCGTTCAGGCTGGTAACTTCCCAATGCAGCAAATACCTCAGAGGGTCCACAGAGGTAGTGACAGTCCTCCAAAACTCAACCCACCATTCTAGAGGAACAGAAGAACTTCCTACAACTTGCTAGGAGGAAAGCCTGCAAAATCCCCAAGAAAAGCTTGGGGGACAGAGAGCTCAAGGAAAGAAACTGTGCCTAACATCTGGCTGCTGCCCAGAGAAGCCAAGAGCAGGGCACACGTTTTCCCTCTGTGCGTGATCACACTTCAAGGTTAATGAATTTACCATTTCCAATGCAGACCTCTTCCACACCTTCATAGTGGAAATTCTCCAGTGTGGACTGCCTGCTTTTCAAGAAGAACATTCCATGCTCATCCTCCAGCTGTAACATAAACTGAGAAAAGGAAACACAGAGCACAATGATACTGGTGAGAGTACAGGATGGCACAGGGACTGACATCTCAGTGCTGCTGGTCCCACATGGAAACCCAGCACCACCTCTCTCACTACAAACAGCCCTTAGCACAACAGTTAAGTCAAAACAGCTGGGAAAAAAGGGTGTTCAGAGGCATTTGGAATGAACTAACACAGAACCAAACAGGACAGAAAGTAATGAGCAGAATGTAATTAAACCACAACTATGTTTACTTGAAATGTAGTAAAATGGGATGAAATGCAATCTAATGGAACTAGGAAATCACACACAATGTCCATGAGAACAAAAGGTGACCTGAGAGACAAGGGGAAAGTACTCCATCACCTTTCCTGTGTTCAACCTAAAGAAGACAGACTGGATGGAAAATTTCCAATAACTCCCTTCTTGGATGTCAGTCACTTGCTTCAAAAGAATTTCTGATACCTCTTCCTAGGTCTGCCATGTTTTTTGGAACCCTTCCCCTGTGCCATAAGCACTTGTTTTCCCAAACCAGGCCATTCCTTGAGCAGGTTCTCACCTTGACAGATATGCAGCCTTGGTTATAAAAGACCAGGGGGAGCATCTGTGAATCCCCCACCTGGAGCCTCTTGAAGCGCAGCACAGGATTTCCCCTCTTGCTGCGAGCACTTGGGGACACGACTGTCAGTTGTGGCTCATAGCCCTTCCCACTGATGGTGAAGGTCAGGGTTTGGGGTCTAATTTTCACAGGGCTGCAGAAAAGGCACAGAAACAATTTCAGCTGGCACTAACCCATTCTCACTGGGCAAGGGAAGCAGCAAGGGCCACCCACAATGTTTTCCCTGCCTGGTGCTCCTGTACCCCACCAGCCCCCCACCAGGCTCTTCCCAATCCACACAGAACTATTCACAAGAGGAACGTGCTCCAAAGAGCCAGACCCTTCCACAATAACAGTTAATAATTTCACTTAATTGAATCATGCAGTACAGCAGGTAAATAATGAGACACTAGATGAGATATGGCAAATCCCGTGGCTGCACTGAGATCAGACATATGTAACAAGCAAAAGCACAGCATGAAAGCAGAAAAAAAGCAGGAAGGCAAAAACAAATCATCGTCACCATCAGCAAAAGTCATTTCCAAGAACAGTAAAAAAGCAATTTCTTATTAGCAATTAAGACTTCTCTTGTTCAATTCAGCCACTAAAGGGTTGAGGAAGGGCAGGTCAAAGCCTCACTACACAGGTCCCAGGGCAGAGGAACTGGGCTCCTCTTTCATACCAGCTCCAATTACTCACATAAAACAGCTTAATGAATGTCAGAGAATTACAAAGGATCACTTAATTTTACAGAAACAAAGAGGAAATTGTGACTGATGACTTGCTGGCATTGAAGCTGCTTCATTTAAGCCTTTGCCCTTGGAAACTCACATCTCAGCTGCAGCACATCTCAGTAACTTCCAGTTGGCTACCTAATATTTCCCTGTCTTCATGGTTCCTCACACAGGCTAAACCATCAGCCTCGTTAATCTGCTCTTTCTAACAGTTACTGCCTCCCAGATCAACTCATGCCAAGTACTCTGCCTAAGGCTATTGAAAGCATTAGAGCTAACAAGAGATCTGTGCCTGCCCAGTGGAGAGGCAGCTATCAGTGAGGCCTCCCCCAACATTTCCCAGGTCAGTTACCTTTTTGGGATGACAAGGGAAGCCTTGAAAATGCAGTCGTAGGTCTGCAGGTCTGGTGGGGTGAAGGTCACTGTAGCAACAGCCTTGGATGAGCCAGGAACAGACATCTCGACTGGACACAATTTGAAAATGTTGTCGATAGGGATTTTTTCCTTGGAGGAACCCAGAGAGCAGTGTTAGGAGAAAATAGCTTTCAATATGACAGTTTTACTCATAAATGCATTACCGAGAACAGCCCCAGCAGGCTCCCTCCCTCCCAGGGAATGCTGACCTTGTGCTAAAGCATTGTGTGTTTTGACTGCTGGCAGCTGCCCCAGCACATATGGGAAGTGGGCATTGCATGGGAAACCCTGCAAATAACCTAGAACTGGCCTTCAAAGAGAAGAAAAATCCAGGGAGCCAGAGGAACTGCTCTGCTTTGAGCTCTGGCATGTCAGTTCATAACAGCCTCTTTCTGAGTGTGCTCCAAGAGAGTTTCAGAAGGATTCACTGCTCCCACTGAAGACCCAGATATGTGAGCCAAAACCTTGCCTGGGACATGCAGAAGTCAACACAACTGATCCCTGGCTCTGCTGCTCTCCCCTGCGGTTTGACCTGCACTGAGCTAGACTAGTCTGGGCCACAGAAAGCAATGCATCTGGGGAACAAAACGGGCTCTTAGAGGGCAACCATCACCTTGGCCTCCTGTTCTTACCTTTCCAGATGGGGGCTCGATGGAGAGGACCATGTCACATGGCAGACCACTTGCATTGTAGATATTGAAACAAGCTTCAGCCTCTTGCCCAACCAGAACCCTGGTGAAGATGAATTTGTTATCATCTCTGGCAAACAGGCCGATACCGCTCACCGACTGCAGCTTGCGGCCGAGGTTGATGCTGCTGCAGATTGGATACTCCTCGAAGATGGACATGACATCCTTATCAATTCCTGTGGACAAACCAGAGGGATGAGCATGGAGAAGCCTCTCTGATGAATTTATCTGGACCCTGCTGGCCTCTCAAAAGGTTGGATAAATGCTTTTTGCCCAATGTGCTAAACCCAGCCTTGGGCGGGGGAGCTGGCTGTGAGGATGGAGCTCAGTCAACCTCAGTCTTAGAGAGCATGGCTTTCCTTTTATCCTTCCATGCACCCCTCTCAGCCTGGGAGGGATGAGTCCACTGGTGGACTTGAAGAGGGCTGGAACCTCTGAGGATTTTAAGGTGGGACTCCAGGGCTAGCATGCCTCCCCATCCTAGCAGCGAGTTTAGGTGCTGAAGAACAGCAGGTGTGACCAAGGGAACCTGTGGACAGGATGTACCTGGGAGGCAGGACTCAGCAATCAGGGTGAAGGGAACGCCCAGGGGATTTTCCTTGGGGTCTATGCCCGTGATGTCAATGTAGAGCTGCTCCTCACATGTCCCCTCCTGCCCTGCCCAGCAATCCACGGTGATCTTCTGCTGGCCCCACGGAGCGATGGAGCCGGAGCAGGGGGACACCATGAACATGCCAACAGCGAGGTGATCCTGCAGAAAAAGTTCCAGGAGAGGCTGATGGCTAACAGCTGTGCCTTGAGCACCTCAGCACCTCAGCTTTGGCCTCCAGCTGGCCCCAAGCACCCAGGGCAGGGAAGGATGCCTCTGTGGCCCAAAGGCTTGAGACCAACAAGTCAAGAGGAGCTGCAAGCCTGTTTCAAGTGGCAGAGAGAAAGCAGTTTGAGTGTAAAGAATGAAGGTGGTAGCTATGATCCTTCAGCCTCCAGAGGTAACACAGGAGAGCAGAAATAGCTGTGAGAAATGATGGAAGAGAGATAGGGGACTGGGAAGAATGTTGTCTGAGCTCTGTGGACTGGGAGTTCAATGGGGGATGTTTTTTTTCTCTGGTGTTTACACACCTATGCTGGCTAGCAGCTACCAAACACAGGACCTGCTCCCCTCTGTTGACCCCACAGCTCCAGCTCTCAGCCAGAGTACAGGACTGTCAATGGGACTGAGCAGATACTGGACTCCATCCTGCAGACTATGTCCCACCCTATGGCAATAAGCCCCCAGGCTGGGCACCCAGGCTGGGCAGAGCAGCATCTTCTCACATCCCCTGCAGCAGCACTGGTGGGAGCAGGAGTCACCCACCTGTGTGGAGCTTGATTTCAGCTTGGTAGTTGGTGCAGCAGATTTCCATGGCTTTAAACTGTGGAGGAAGCAGATGCATCTGTCATGCCGAGCTCCCCTGCCTTTCTCGGAGGCCAAAGCCATTCCTCCCCACAGAGGAAAGCCTTCCTGCCCCGATGGCTCCCAGAAAGCAGCCTGCAGCCCCCAGTGCTGCACAGAGCAGCTCTATCACCAGCTTCATACTACACATGGGGATACCGAGGTGCTTTCTTGCTCCCTCTCCCCAAGGCAGGGATGCAGATGGACGACAACCCAGGTCTCCTGGCTGCCTGCCACATGCCAGCCACGGGGTGGTGCCTCCTCAGAAAGGAAGGGTGGTGCAGGGCTTCTTGTACCTTTTGATTTCCAAGGCAGATGAATCCTTGGGTGCTCGCTGGATGCGAAATCTGAAGTTGAGCATGCCTTTGTTCTCCAGCACGACAATCTGGGTCTTCTTGGTGTCCTTGATCAAAGCCCCAAAGTTGATGGGTGAGGCAGGCTCAATACTGAACTTGCTGTACACAGCGTTTGCAGACACCCTCACTGGGATGGTGGCGACAGTCTGGCCTCCTTTCCCAGACCTGGCATCCATCACCTGCGTCCACAGGAAGGGGTGATAAACGCAGCAAAGAGGCCAGCCTCTACCCCAGTCCCCAGCCTCCACTCCAGGCCTCCATCAGTTTACCCCTCCCTGTTTAAGGACCTCCTCCAGAGTCAGATCCTCAGCTCCACTTAGGAAGCCTCCCAATGGTTTTGAAAGACTTTGTGTACGTAGGAGAGAGGATTGTCCAGTTCAAGCCCTCCTTCCTGTTTATGCTCCCAAAACGCCGTGTGATAACAGAGCCTGGCCCAGGCTCACCTGGCAGTACAGGATGGGTCTGTTCTTGAGGAGCATCTCCCTTGTGGGGTGGAAGAGCATCTCAACATTCGTACCAGTCTGGGAGGCAACCAGAGTGCCCGATTGAGGCTCAATAGTGAAGTGGGATGCCACGTCTTGCATCCTGGAACCTGCACCCTTCAGTATGAAACTGAAGGGCAGAAAGGGAAGGAATGGAGACCTCTGCAGTTAAAAGTATAAGTGCCACTAGTGCAGTCAAGACTTTGCATAGGACCAGAAAAAAAAAAAAGAAAAGGGAGCATCCAATTCTGCTCAGGGACTCCTGGATCTTGACAGAGAGTGCAAATAATCATGAGGTTCGTGCAAGAAACCTTTAGAGTGAAATTTTTCATTCACTCCTTTACAGAGTCTCAGAGAGAGAAAGGAGGTGACCATCAAAGAAAGGCAATGAATCTCAGCATTTCAGTGGTAGAAATTTCTGAGGCTCTCCTTTGGGTTCCTGCTGAGTTGTAAAGAACTGCTGGCTTGTGGCTGGATTCTCTGGTAAAATAGTTGAGATTAGAGAGCCGAGGTTTTGTATTTACCAGGAGGTAGCCAGCATGGAAACAGGTTCTAGCCATTGAAAGAGGGAGAAGGCAGGACTAGGGAAGCGGAAGCAATGCTCATTGCCTGGCAGCTGGACTCACCGGTACCCAATGTTGTATATCCCTTTGTTCTTTAGAGTAAGGACTTTCTTCACATTTTCCAGGACATTAATAGTTCCAAATTCCAAGCTTCCATCTGGACCTGCAGAAAACCCACAGAAGGTCAAACATGGTATTTGTGAGTTGCTGCAGAATGCACGAGGTCATAAGGTACATGGAGGTCTTGGCACAAAACCCCTTTCAGCAAGTATCTGAAAGTGTTGAAAATGTTTTCTTGAAAGTGTTTTCCAGCTACTTGTCTGCCCTTTCTCACTCAAAATATCTGCAGGCTTAGTACCTAAGGAGCTTGGCTTCCATTTCCTTGCTTCCAAGCACAAAACCAATTACTTTATATGCTGTGCTAGGCCTGTGGCAGTTGCCAACTGCCTGTTCACCTCACTGTTGATTCAAAGCCCCCAAATCCAACCTGCACATGAAGCTGCACACTTCAAATTCCAGAGGGGAGAGACTTAAAGCTGTCAGTGCCCTGACAATGTTTTATTCTATGCACTTTGCAGGGTATGTGCTTACATATTCATCCCATCCCACCCCATCCCATCCCATCCCATCCCATCCCATCCCATCCCATCCCATCCCATCCCATCCCATCCCATCCCATCCCATCCCATCCCATCCCATCCCATCGCTTTGGTTGCCCACCTCCCAAGGTAATGCAGTGCATCTGCACTGCTTTGTTTGGGAGCCATCCACTGACCTTCAGGCATGTCAATGTTCAGAGCAACATCATAGACCTCTGCAGAGATTTCGATGTTTTCAGCCTGAACAATTCCCAGGACGTTTTCTGTATCTGAAACCTGAGGCAGCAAGAAACAAGCATTGTTCAGATGATTCTTTTGGCAGACAGCCTGTAAGTCCTTGTCTCTGCTGGCTGCTTCCTCTATGGCCTCCCTGGCTTCACAAGTGTTGGTTCACTGCCAAGCTTTGTTAAACTGTTCACCTCATGAGCTGCCCCAGTGGGATTCTGCTGCAGTAAAAAACCCTATCAACCCAAATCTGAGCTCATCTGAGCTCTACAGCAGGGAATGCTGCTGCTAAAGCATCCTTGAGAGGCACAGGGATGTTAGAACAACCATGAGAAGTGTGAGGTGTCTCAGAGCAGATGGCATTGACAGCCCTCTCCAATCACCTGGCACCCTCTCTGAAACACAGCCCCTAAAGCATGGGGAACAAAATCCCAGGGGGAGAGTTTGTTGCACTATGCAAGAGGTTCATACAGATTCCAGGAGAAATGTAGAGATAAGCCTGCAGTCTGTACAACCAAACAACAACCTCCAACCATTCACAGGGACAAGGTGCTTGTGGAACTGGCTCTGGATGCAGTGCCTGGTTATCTGGGGGGCTGTGGATGCACTGCATGTCCTGGCAAACACTGTGTAGAGGCAGAGGCTGCCTCTACACCCTTGTGTCTGTCAGGTGCAGCTCTTCCTGACTGTCCCTAAGAGCACAGGGCTGCAGGGCAGGGCACAGTCCCTCTCACCTCTAGTCGGAGGATCTTCCCAAAGAGACCAGTCTTCTCAGCCCTGAAATTCAGTGTCACTTCAAACTCTGAGCGGGGATCAATGGTGCCATTATCTTGTGATAAGGAGAAGGCCTCAACAGTGTCATCCAGCCCACTGAACTGCCAGGCCATGGGCAGCAGGTTGTCATTTCTCAGGACCAAGGTCCTGCTGTCAATCCTGCAGAGACAGGAAAGCACTTGGCATTACCTGCTGGATGGTCACACCAGCCTCACCACTGAATGCAACTCAAAGCAGCTCCATCCATGTCCTGGAAACCAGAGTCACACATTTTATCTTTGGCACAAGTCTTAGAGTGCTTGTGGGATGACTGACCCGTGCAGAAGCATCTTGTCAAAAGACAGCTCCCGGGGGCTGATCTCCAGCTTCACCTGCACCCCATGGCAGCACAGGCTGAAGACTACTGGCTCTGGGTTCTTCTCAATGCAGCAGATGAGTCTGTCTTCCAGGAAGCCATAGAAAGTGGGGAATGCCCAAATGGTCAGCTCCTGGACCCAGCACCAGAGAAAGAAATAGAAACAGCACTGCGTGTGAGCAGGAGGACCAGCTTCTGGGCACTTCCACAGTGCCTGCCTTACCTGCCCTTCTCCTACCTGCTTCTCCTCTGGTTTCAGGGTCATGTTGGGAGGGTACAAGAAGAACGTGTCTGCTTCCCCATCAATCTCAAAGCAGAACTGGACCTCTATATCCATGGGGGAGTTGTTGAGGATGGTTATACTCTCCCTGTTGCCACGATGGTTCTGGGCCTTGTACCTGTCCACAAAAGGGGAAAAGGCTGCAGAGGAGACTGTTGCCTTTGCCACATGTTGAGGAGAGCACCCTGTACTCTCCAGTGGTGCTGGAAGACCCAGTTCTAACAAACAAGTGAGGGAAATGCATCTCAGCCAGGGGCATTGACGTGTGCTCATCCTTGCCTTACTTTGATGCCTTCCCCTGACTTGGTGCCTCCACCCCAGAAGCCTGATGATGCTCAGGCCACTTCAAGAGTTTTTAATACAACATAAACTCAAAAGTGCCTAGACAAACAACAGCACGCCAGGCACACAGGTTCTTTCCCCTTCTTTCTTGGGGTGTCTCCCCTGCAGGGTATAAAGAAAGGCTTTTGGATAAAGACTTTAGCTAATCTCTTTCAAAAAAATCATGAAACTGCTTTGGATTTCATGGGTTAGCTGAAAGTCTGAGAAGGAAATATAAACTATCAATTCACAAGAGGAAATAAGAAAAGATAACAAATGACCCTCCTCTCAGGTGTGGAAATTACTTTGGAGTGAAAGGGTTAAAGACGAAAACAGAAATCACAGACCATCCATCAACCTGGCTAAAGATTCTATGTTTTCTTGAACTATTTCTATTTAATTTCCTTGGGTTTCCAAAATAGACCTAGCCCTCCAGAGCTCTCATGGAGATAAGAACTTAATGTTAAATATTATTAAAAAACAAGTGACAGTAAAAGTAGAAATACACAATAGCTTCAATGACAATGTGTTTAGGCAGACTTTATCCAGCAGTGAGGATGCAATGTCATTACAGGAAAATGTAATTCCTGCTGTACATTCCCCCGACACCCACTGGCAGGTCAACCATAAAATCTTATTAATAATTACAGAGGAATGAAAGGTTTACAAAACCATCTATAGAATAATTGCTCGATCAGACTACCTGCAGAGCTCAAAGCACTTTAAAAACCACTACAAAGTTCATTTCCTATGGGGGGAAGCTGAGATGTGGAGGGGGACAGAAGCTGTCCAAGTCACCTTTGGACTGGCAGCAGCATGTGACTCTGGCCACCAAGGCGGCCACCAAGGCACCCACCGGGCAGGCAGAGCAGCTCCTCCAAGGCTCATTAGCCTCTTATCTGCTCAGGTTCACACATCTGTGGTCCTTCAAAGCCACGTGTCTCCCAGGACTCTGCTGGGGACTGCCCTGGACAGTGCCACCAGGACAGCAAGTCTCTTCCAAGCGTGTCCAGAAAAGTACAAGGCCCTGCAGGGAGCACATACCACTCTCTTGATTTCCCACACAGCAGAGGTCCAAAATGGAATTGCTTTGTGCTCTCAACATATTCCTTGAAGATGATTTCATCTGCCTCCATGGTCTCCCTCCACTGTGGAAACACCAGCCTGGGCAGAGAAAGTGGGGAAGAAGGAGCTATGAGCTGCTCTAAGTAGGATATGTAGTCAGAAAACCATAACCCTTCCTGGTGGCTGAGGTACCATCTGCCTTCCCAGCTCCCAGCAGAGGAAGAGATGCTGGGTGATCTCAGGCAGCAGGGTCTGCCCAGGCCAGAAGCCCCACGGGCAGCCCTGGCTGTGAGTTCAGGGGCAGCAGTGTGGGAGGCTGCCAGGGGCCAGCCTTACCGTGGGTTCTGGCTGATGCTGGGGTACAGGCCGGTGCCACTGCAGGGCAGCTCGTACTGCCGCTTTGACTCCACCAGCTCAAACCTCAGTGTCTGCTCAAACTGCCCCGGCCTTTTGGTGGAGAAGTGGACCTTCAGTTGCACCTCCCCGTGGCTAGGCACTATCCACCGGTACCGCTTCAGCCTGGCAATTAAAGAGGAGGCTTCAGACATTGCTGAGGAGCAAATGGAACAAGGAGGGTGCACTGGCCATCCCACGGAGGCACTGGCACAGGGTCACTGTGCAGCTGGGGATGATGGACTGTTGGAATCAGTGAGTTCGGGGATTCTCTGAATCCCTCAAGGAGGAATCAAGATGCAGAGATGGAATTAAAGCCTTTGGATGGACTGAAGTATATTAAGCCACTTACACATAAACAGAAGTAAGTCAGTAAGTTTTAAGTAGGAGCTGTAGTGCTTTTAGTAAGTAAAAGGTCTCAAATGCCACGGTAGCAGTGAGTGTTCTAGTGAAGGTTGAAATATACCGATATCTTCAGTAGAGGCTCCAGGTCCACAGTTGTAGACAGGACTTAGACATAATAGAGCTATAGTAAGAATATTGTTTACATTTCTTAAATACAGTAAGATAGGAGGTATGCATAGTTTATACGTAACATAGAGTGCTAAGAAATTAGGATTCTAATAGGTTGAGGAGTGGTGGTCTGAGCTTGCATCTTAGCTTGTTGAGAAAACCCTGTATAAGAGTTAGTATTAGGGAGAGTTAGTGCTTTTGCCTTTTGCCTTTCTTGCCCCTCTGCTTTGCTGCCATTGCTTTTAGAGCCGTCAACACCCGAGAAGAAGACAGGAGCTGCCGCACCGACATCGGCCCCATCGGGACCTTCAGGAACAGCCTGTGCTTTAACTTGGGATTCTCAACTAAACTTAGTAAGGACTTTGATGTCTGTGATGGTGCCTTGGAGACTGATGTGCTTCTGCAATAAATAACCTTTTTAGCAACTATTAGCTGCTTGCTTTTTTAGAGAATTACTCTATGAAGTTTATGCCTAGAGCACTGGAGGTCATAACCTCACAATGAACCTTGCTTGGCAAGAGGACCAAGGAACAGAGGCATCACCTCCTCCTGTGTGGCTCACCGGAGAAGTTCTGTGGGGATTGAGACTCTTTTCAGGGCACTTTTGGATCTTGTTGCAAAGGAATCCTGGGGACTTTCTGTTCTGTGTGTGAAGATCTGGCTCTCCATTAGAGAGTTGTATCTGCTGGCAGAACTGCCCTTCACATCTAGGGTCTTGGCCTAAGGGGAGAGAGAAAAGGGAGGGAGAGGTGAGCCCTGAGACATCTCCATCCTGAAAAGCTAAGTTGGGGTTTGTTAACCAATGGAAGAGAGAATAAATAAAAAAGTCCACCTGCCCAGGTACTGGGTCTTCCTTATTAGTGTATGTTTTACCCAGGACAACCCTTGTCACTCAGGACCCTCTCCTGAAAGGAAGCTTATGGTTTTAAGTAAGTGATTTTTTCCCTTGCCTTATGGAACTGCTCTATCTCCTGCAGAGCTGTCTCTTTCGTCCCATCCCTGACAGAAAGGAAACCTGCAGACCCGGGGCCCCACCACATCCTCACTACCTCTCCACAATGATCCTTCTCCATCCAACCTGCCCAAGTGCCCCCAGCTAGCCTGGTCCCTGCCCTGGCACCTTCAGTGCCAGCAGCACTGGAGCACCCACCAGATGGTGTTCCATAGCAGCACCATCTGGTGCAGCGATGGTGAAGGGCTTCACACGCTCTGCAGAGCCCAGCCGCTCCTCTGGGTAGTCGACTATGGAGAGGACAGCAGCAGGGGGAAGGGGAGGCCCTTCAGGATGCAGTCCCAGATATCTCAGCATCTAAAACACATGAGAAAATCCTGTTTATACTTCTGTCGCCTTCATCGTCTTTAAAGGCACTGAGCTTTTGGCAGTCAGATTTTCAATTTATATGAAGTACAAGTGCTTTGTTATGCCCAGTGGGGTGAGCTGGCTCCAGAGCAGAGGCAAGAGCTACAAGCAGGACGGGGAGAGAAGCTCTCCCAAGGTGACTCAGCTGAAGAAAACCATGAGCTGCCCTGTCCTGGGACCATTTATAATGATTTCCAAGCTGGGAAACTCTGAACAGATGGGATATTTGTACACAGAGCACTCCCACTTTCTGCCCACTGAGGGATGGTGATAAGCCCCCATCCACACAGATGCTACAGAGTCATTGTGGAACATCATCAGGGGCCTGGACAAGGCTCTGTGCCATTATCACCTGGGGGGACACAATGCTCCAGGGCCCAAGACCACAGCAAGCTCAAAATCTGAACCTTGCCAGGTTTTACCTCGTCTTTCGTTGGCAGCCTCTCATCCCTCAGGATCTCCCTAATCATGTCCTTTGGATTTGTGACCTGGATGTCCAGGCATGGTATCCCGACGTACTCGTCTCTGACTGCCTCTTCTGCAACTTCGCTTTGTGTCTCCAGCCGAGATGGCTGAAGACTCCTCTGGCCTCCACTTTTTTTTTCAGGCTTCTTCTCCACCTTCTTCTGAGGCTTATTGGTCCTCTGACCTTTGTTTTCACCTGAAAGCTGGGATGTGCTTCCGTTTTGGATCACAGGTAACTGCACAGTACCCTGAACCCTGTCAAAGTAGGTGAAAACCTGTGCGACGTCCTGCTGCGATGACTCATAGATCTGAAACCTCTGGATCAAGTTTTTATGCATCTCAGCTGGGTACTCTGGGATTTCAGCTTCCTCCTTGTCAGGGGCTTTGGTTTCCCCCTTCCCAGGGGCTCTGCTATCCCCCTTCATTGGGGCTTTGGGTTCCCTTTTCTCTGGGGATTTGGGTTGCCCCTTCTCTGGGGTTTTAGGTTCCCCCTTCTTTGGGGCTTTGGGCTCCCCCTTCTCTGGGGGTTCAGTTTCCTCCTTTTCTGGGGATTCAGTTTCCTCCTTGTCTGTGATTTCCCAGATCTTTTGGGCTTTGTATGTACGTTCTTCTAGGATTTTGGTTTCCTCCTCTAGGATTTCAGTTATCTCATCCTCTAGGATTTCGTTTATCGCATCCTCTAGCATTTTGTTTATCTCATCCTCTAGGTCTTTGGGCTCCCCAAAGTTCTCTGGGGCATTGGTTTCCTTCTTCTCTTGGGATTTGGTTTCCATCCTCCCTGGAGATTTGATTTCCTTCTTCTCTGGGATTTTGTTTTCCTTCTTCTCCAGGGCTTTGGTTTCCTTCTTATCTGGAGACTTGGTTTTCTTCTCTGGGGATTTTATTTCCTTATTCCCCGGGATTTTGGTTTCCTTCTTCTCTGGGGCTTTGGTTTCCTTCTTTTCTGGTTTTGGAGGCTGCTTCCCCTTCCTTTCCTTCTTCTGCCTCTCTTCCTCCTTTCGCCTCTCTTCCTCCTTTTGCCTCTCCTCCTCCTCTAAGGCTTTTGCCTCCTCCTCAAGCTTTTGAGCCAGCTCCTTCCGCTCCCTTCAGCAAACAAAACAGAAAACATCTCTGAGAGTCACCACCACAAACCCGGGCTCACTCACTTTAGCTCACTCTATTCTTTGACCCTGAGGCTAGGCATAACTATGAGACTGTTTTCCTGACTTTTCCTCAACCACAGAGGTTGGGAACATCCCAAGTGAATTGTGGAAGGGGACCTCCAAGACCAGTCAAACCTAAGCCTTGCCATCATAAGGTCTCAACTGTGCAACCTCCCTCTTAAGGCACACCCAGACACCTCCAGCCCACATCCCAAGGTGATCCACCAACTCTCTGCACTGATGCCTGAATATGCCCTTCATTTCTTAATTTCCCAGTTTAAACCACATCACAAATTGCTAACATCTGCTTGTCTCTCCTACAATTCTTACTCCATTCATTCAGCTCCCTTCTCCCTGGGCATAGCCTGTTCCTTAATGAGAATAATCCTATCATTCAGAAAGCAAAGGCTGTAGGAACTCCTCTCCAGCAAGACAGGCTCTTGTCAGCCAGATTTCCTGCCAGAACCCCACTGTGACCAAGGCAAACTAGTGCTATCTGCCATGGAAATGATTTGAAGCAGCCTTGTCTGTCTCCTCCCCTTGAAACCAACTTCAGCCTGAGCTGAACAAAGCCCTGATACACAGGCTTGCTTTAAGCAGCCTCACCTCCCAGCTCCACACTCTTCCTGTGTGTCCTGAGCTGGGCTGCCTGGCTGGAGCAGAGCTTGCCTACATCTGCAGCTGCAGGGGAGCCCAAAGCACATGAGCTTTTATGGGTGGTGTCCCACCACAAGGAGAATCCTGGCAGATCAGCATTGCAAGGACTTTATCTGTGGCAGGATCGGTACCCAAACCAAGGGTTTATCTGTGCCCCACACCTGCCCATACCACAATCCTACTGTTTTGGTGAAGAAGAGAGATGATGAAGAAAGTGCAAATCAACATCATAGATTTAAGGACGCTTCTACAGGCAGTGCCAAGGCAAGCCCAGAGCCCAGCTCCCTGCAGGCAGCATCTAAACCAGAAGGGCTCACCATTAAAATAGAGAAGATGTTCTGTCTCAACAAAAGAAGGTCCTTCCTCTCTTGGGAGCCAGGGAGCTAAGACTGGCCATCCCTGCATTTCTTCTGGCCTTTGCTATCAAACACCTCTGAGCTCAGAGCCCTTGGAGCAGGGAAACCCTCCAGGGACACTACCCTTGTGGAGACCCAGAAAGGCATTCCCAATTAGAGAAGCCAAAGCAAGCCCTGTGCCCTCTCCCTGTCAGTCAGCCTTTCAGTCACTCCTACTCTGCTCCTCTCTTGGCCTTCTCACCCTAACCCCACCCTTGGACACCCCTGTCCCCTGGCAATTGGTCCCTAAGGATTTCCCGCCTGCTTATCCCTTGACAAAACCTGAACCCCCCCACAAGCCTTTCACCTTTGTTCCCTGAACTCTGGACGATGCAGACCTGTGGCTGAAATAAACATCTCTGTAAAACCCTTACAAAGGCCCTTCCTGCTCCTTTACTCACCTTCACCCCAAGTAACTACTAGATGCAAAACTCTGAGCAGTAACCCATGGAAGGCTTACTCACCTCTCCCTCTGTAGATGCTTCCTTCTCAGTATTATTTTATCCACTAGAGCTTTCTTCTCCCCAGGGAGTGCACAATACTTATCCTCATCCATTTTCAAGACACGTTCCATGTTCCTCTGAAAAACTTTTTTCTGCTGCAGTTCTTTAGCACAAACCAGAAGAGAAACCGTGAGTGACTACAAGCAGAGCTGGGTGCTCTGGGTCAGCTGCAAGGATTCACAGCTTTTCCCAACCCAGCTTATCATATCAGGAGATGTTGGGAGCTCATATCCCTGCTCCAAAATTCAGACAATCACCCAAACTATGGCTGGGCAGTGAGTTCCTGTGCTTTGCCTGTCTTAAGCACACCAAGGCTGAGGACAGTCATTTGTTACTGAGATACAGCAGCTTGGACTTGTGCCCAAGCTTTAATGTTAGAGATTAGGGTGAGTCTTAAAACCTCAGATCTCCTGCAACTCTGAGTTCTGGTTACACTCGTAAGAGCCCGCCTGACCAGTATTCCAGGTCATGCAACCATCACTGAAGAGAGGTTGTACCATAAACCTCAACCTTGGGAGGTATTTGCTCAAGTTGTGTTGAACCCAGACAAAAGTTCCAAAATGAGATTGCCTGTGTTAATACCTCATACATATTCCTAACCCTCATATCCGAGTTAATTATCACCACTCCCAATTCCTAGAGTGTTCTCCCTTCCTTGTATCCCCATTGGCCCTCAGCTGATGCAATGTTCCACTCAACCTAACTCATTGGACCCTACCTTCCTTTACTCAACCTCTGCACCACTTTCCCTTGTACCCATTGGACCCTAACCTCCACTCCACCCCCTCTCTTGCCCCATATTTATGCCCTGGACCTCCCTTCATCTTGGTCTTCAACCACTGGCTCCTAAAGAAACCTGGTCCCCTTGGTTATTATATTTCGAGTTTTGGGCCTCATCTCACATTTACTTTCATTATTATTGAAGTGTTTCATGTTGCTAAGTCATGGTCATCGTACCGCTCTTCTTTTATTTTTGCCACTTTTCCTTAATATCTGCGAACCCTTAAAAGGATTGTCAAGGACTACCCTCAATCCCAATATACACTGAGGCAGAAGGTGGAAAGATTAATAAAAACATTTCTTACAAGCTCTGCTGCAAACCCAGATACACAGAGATAAGGTTGAGGGCTTGAGAAAAAAGGTTTGAGAGGAAGGGAGATATCTCACCTTCCTTCTCTCTTTTAGCTTTCCTCCTCTTTCTTTCATTTTCTTCCTTGGTTATCCAAGCAGCACAATCCTGATGCAGGTTCACAATGTAGATATGATGACAATTCTTGACAGCTTTGAGTAGACAGAGCAGAGAAGATTCCAGGCTACTTGCAAAGAGGTTCTCCAAGCCATCAAAGACCACTCCCTTGTTGCAGTCTTCACGCTGGGAATAAAGGGAGGAGTAAGTCAGCCATTGCATGCAGGGGGATCGCAGCTGGACAATAAACCCAGATGTCACAGGGCACCAGCTATCCTTGTTCCAAGGGCATTAGCTAAGACCAGCTTGGATCTGTCCTTAGGCTTTGCTAACCAAGAGCATCTGCAGCTTCCCCCAGGGTTCCCTGCATGCAGTCCAGGATCTTCCAAATCTTCCAACAGCACATACAGACCTCCTCCTCTCCAAGTTGTACCTCACTGACTGTCTCTCTGGAGCAGGAATGAGTCCTTTTCCCCCACCCCACACACCTTCAGCCTCTCACAGAGGATGTCCACCAGCAGGTCCTCGGGCAGCACACAGCTCAAGCAGTTCAGCTCTTCCCCATTACTGCTGATGATGTTCAGCTGCTGCGGCACAGGAGCCGTGGAAACTGTGAACTGTAATGTGGACCATTGTAAGGAAAAAATCACGGCGGAAAGCCCTGAACAACTCCCGATACTGGGCTTGGAGCTGGGGTTCCTCACTAGTGGAGACTAGAACAACCCTATGGTGCAGCTTGGGGGGCTCCAGGAAATGGTCCTGGAGGGCCCATGCCTTGGTCAGCAGAGACCCAAGCTTGTAAGCCCCCAGTGCAGCCTCCCAGCACTGTGCTCACTGACTGCAGCCACACTAGCCAGGACTGCCCTTTGCCAGCAAACCACTGAGAACCAGTGCAGCTCCCAGCCCAAGTCATACCCAGCCTATCAGCTGGGCTTGGCACTATGGACCCACATACCAGGCCTGGCTGATGCAGCCCCTGCCCATCTCAAAGACAATGCAAAGCTCCCAGGCATCAACCAGGGCAGATCATGCTTACCTTCACTGGCTCCTTTATCTTTTGTGCTGAAGGAATCTTGCCTTTGGCATTCTTCTTGTTGTTTTTTTCCCCAGAGGCTTGTTTATTCTTGCTCTGAGCACTGAGCTGAGAGTTTCTACCTGCATAGGGCACAGATGGTTCAGGGGGGCTTTGAAAAGCAATTAGGCACCTTTCCCCACAATGGGCACAACCTTGGGCCCTGGAAGGAACATGGCACTTTTCCCCCAGTCTGCTGGGCACTGACAACACTGTTTCCCCAAAGCAGCTCCTTCCCCGCTTCTCTTACCAGCATGGTAAAGCATGCCATCCCATACTTGATTTGAAAGCCAGCACTACTATGTCCCTCCTAACAACTGTGCAAGCAGGTGACACTGCTTACACAGCAGTTCCCCTAGAGATCAAGCCAAAGATTGGTCCTCCAGGACCATTTTTCCATTCACTGCACCCATCCTGCATTCTCATATGGAGACGTGCAGTCCTACCCCACCTGCATCACCTGCCTCCACTGAAGCTAAATCATCCTTGTGGGAAAACCCCGGCTGGGACCCAGACTCTTCTTCCTTCCACCAGCTCCCAACCCAGCCAGGTGCAAAATGCATGAGCAATGCAAAACTTCTGCCTGCACCGAGCCAGGTCTGCCTTACCCTGCAGAGCTCAGGGCACCAACTGCCCAGTAAGTTTCATTAAAGTCACATGGGGAACAGCCTAACATGCACAAGCTGTGTACCCTGACAGTGGGCACAGGTGAATCTCTGGAGGAAAGAGCTCATCCTGTAGCATGTCTCTCATTGGAAATGCCTCTGGGAGGCTGTCCTTCCCTTCCTCTCGTTTGCAAGGTTACACTCATAGTCAGTCTCCTCATGCTTAATGAGCCACTTCAGAAGCTTTTTCCTTGTCAAAGTGGGCAGCAGTTCTGCCTGCTGCCCATGAGGAGCAAGCTTGATTCAGCTTAGAGGAAATATAAAATATTTAGGAAACAGACAGATGTGCTTCACCCCTCCAAAAAAACACAAACATGTGCAAGAATGGCAGCAAAGGGGCTATAAAAGAACCCTTGACTGAGCCCTTAAAATTGATTTCCTTTTTCTTTAGACAAGCCAGAGATGCACTTCACCCATGAGACCTAAGGACTATAAAAAACTGCTGCTTTGAGTAAGCAGAAGTGGACAGTCATGGTGGGTTTCTCAAGCACTGGCATCTGGGTCCAGCATTTCTCCTTACCAGCATTACCTTCATCCTCAGCTTTCAGCTCCATGGCAGCCTTGGTGCAAAGCTCCCGGGCCTGGCACCCTGCTTGGCTCTGATCACTGGCGATCGCCTCTTTCACCACAGTGTCAATGGACAAGTGAGCAGTGCCATAATAGTGACACAGGGCCGCCGCTACCTCTGTCTTTCCTGAGAGAGAGGAGGATTGCTTGGTGACACGTGCATATGAGGCCTTACAGGGATAGGCCCTGGAAAAATCTCAAGATTTCAAACTTAAAAGGTCAGTGGGAAAGCAAGTGTCCCTCTGGGGAGGCCGTGAGGGAGGCAGATGGAGAGTGGGTACAAGTTCTGAATTCTGGAGCCAAGAAGATCAACTCTACCTCCTGTTCAGCTGAGGACTTTGCCTTAAGCACCATGATCCACCAGGATGTGCTCCTCCTGCCTGCCCCTCTCCCTGCAGCCCAGGGCTGCAGCTCACATACCTGCCCGGGGTGGTCCATGGACAATAAGAACAATCCTCCTGTCCTGCTGTGCTTCACGCCTCTCCAAAGATGGGTCAATGCCCAGGTGGCGCATGACAGCCCAAGAGACAGGATTCCCAGTCACTTCCACCATGGGCTTAGGAAAGACTGTGACAGCCCTGTCATATGCTGCAAATGCAGAGGGAAAAGTCAGCCTCCCACCTTCCTTTGATCCTCATCATCCTTCCCATCTCCTCAGATCCCAGGAAAGGAGACTTGGTGAAAGCAACATGAGCTTGTTCTTTTGTTGCTAGGAAGGTGCAAATATAAAAGAGCCAGTGATATTAGACCTGGTCCTACTGGCTGAAGAACTCATGCAATTTTAGTCTTTGTGGCTAAGGGACACAAGGGAATATCCTGGTTATTTCCCCAGTCTATGGCAGGCAGATTAGAGCTTTGGTTACACTCAGGTTTCATAGACGATGACACAGCCCTTCACCCAAGAGTTCCTCCACCAAGATGGGGAACAGGCAGCTGCTAAAAGCATGGGCTTTCCCTGGAGAACAAGGTGACAGAGAGTTCAGGGTGTATGGGCTGGACTCCCTGCTGTGACCGCAGGCAAGACAGACACCACCAAACCCTCAATGCTTTTCTGACCTGGTGCTGCCTTGTCCATGGCCTCAGCCTCAGCTGTGGCCTTGGCCTCTGCCATGGCCTTGAGCTCTGCCCGTTGAGCCTTCGGCCTCTTCTGTGCTTCATAATGCTCCAGCACCTCGGGGGCAGCGTCCCACCCACGGCACGTGGAGGCATTAGAAAGTTCTTTTGGTACTCAGACCCCACTGCCATCCTCAGCATCTATGCAGTTAGGGAAGAGAAATCATACACAAGATTCCTTTTCCTACTCTCATCACACATACTCAACAAACCCATTTTCTGTCTCCTTCCTTCCTCCCAACAACAGAAACTACCTAAGTCCACCCACAGCACATCAGCGGATTTGGCTTTGCCCTGGGGATTGCCTCTATCTCCCTGGCACAAGCCTAGGAATGCTGGAGTGCTGTGAAACTTGGGCAGCATGTACATGGGGACCAGACCTGCCTTCTCACCTTCTCCTCCTCAAGGTACTGCTCATCAAAATCCAGAGAGTAAAACTCAACAGGGAAGTTACATGGGTTCTTCACCACCACTGTGGCCTCTAACCCATTGCTGTTCACCAGCACCCATCCCATCTTTAGTACTGGGGGGGCGAACTCCAACCGTGGCTCCAGACCTTGTCCTGAGAGGTGCAGCTTTAAGTGATGTCTGCTCCCACAAATGTTAAGCTGCAGCTCATTCTTGTAAGACCTCTGGAAAAAAGTGCAGAAAACTTATCCCATGTAACAGGACCCCAAATACAGGGCTTGCCCCAAGGTCAGGGTGTTATCAGTCCCTCTAAGGTGAATGGAAATCAGATATTTATTTACAATAGATACTACAGCATCTGTGTCCTGGGTCTGAGTAACTGGGATGAATCCTGGTGTGCACTGTAACCAGGTATTTGGGTATCAGATGGATGTACGTGGACTGTCAGGGTTTAACCTAGTCATGCAGGAGTGCA